>NC_142594.1:32720174-33023204 GCF_965207765.1 Zootoca vivipara
TTGAGGCTTTCAAACGCTGCTTGCGCCTCAGGTGTCCACCTGAACTTCTGCTTGCCTCTCAGGCAGTCAGTGATGGGAGCCATAACGCGAGAGAAGTTCTTGATGAACTTCCTGTAGAAGTTGGCGAAGCCTAGTAGGCATTGGGCATCTTTGCGCGTCCTGGGGCTGTGCCAGTCCAGGATGGCCTGCACCTTGTCCTTGTCCATCGCCAGTCCCTTGTCTGACAGTTTGTAGCCCAGGAAGTCCACCTCTTTGGTGTGAAACTTGCACTTCTCCAGCTTCACATACAGGTGGTTCTCCTTCAGGCGCTGCAACACCTCCCTGACATCTTTCACATGCTGCACTGGGTCATTGGAATAGATAAGGATGTCATCTAGGAAGACCAAGCAGTTCTTGAAGAGGAGGGACCCCAGGACGTGGTGCATGAAGGCCTGGAAGCATGCTGAGCCCCCTTGCAACCCGAAGGGCATCACCAGATATTCAAAAGAGCCCAGAGGCGTGAACATCGTGGTTTTCCATTCATCGCCTTCCCGGATCCTGATCAAGTTGTACGCCCCCCTCAGGTCTAGCTTGGTGAAAACCTTGCCCCTGCGCGCCACTGTCAGGAGATCATCCACTCTGGGCATGGGGAAAGCCACTGGCTCTGTTACTGAATTCAGCCGTCTAAAATCCACCACAAGACGGCGCTGTTGCGTGTCTTTCTTGTCCACCCAGAAGACCGGGCTGCCCCCTGCTGCCTTGCTTTCTCTGATGAACCCCCGCTTGAGGTTCTTGTTGATGAAAGCGCGCAGATCCTCCAGTTCCTGATCTGACATGGCGTACAGCTTGGCTGGGGGTATAGTTGCCCCTGGAACCAGGTTGATCTGGCAGTCAAAAGGCCTGTGTGGGGGTAGGTGGTCGGACTCCGCTTCGCTGAAGACTTCCTGCAGGTCCCAGTACGGCTTGGGGATCGCCTCACCCCCTTTGACGTGCATGGTGGCCACCGTGGCTATCGGAGGCCCCTCTCCTGGTTGGTGCTGCATGCAGTGTTCTAGACAAAAGTCCGATCCAAACGTGATGCATCTCTGGTGCCAACTGATGGAGGGGTCGTGGCGCGCCAGCCAGCTCATGCCCAAGACGATGGGGGGGTCTGAGATGGTGGTGACGTTGAATGCCAGTGTCTCTGAGTGCCTTCCCACCGTCATTCTCATGGGGGGGGTTTGATGAGTGATGGCCCCTCCCAGCAACTCTCTGCCGTCAATGGTGGCTACGTGCAGGGGAAAATCCAGCTGCAGAAGCTGGATCTGGTGCTCTTCTGCAAAGTTTCTCGAGAAGAAGTTGGCTGAGGCACCACTGTCAATTAGGGCGAGGACCGTCAGGGGATAGCCATTTGGGAGCGTTAGCGTCACTTCTAGAACCACTCCTGCTCTGGGAGGGGTGGGCTGGCTCTGCTCCTCGCTGCGCGGGTGGGTGGGCTGGGGCTGTTGTCTGCTGACTGCGCCTGGCTGCTGCCCCTTGTCTCCTGCAGCCAGGCTTTCTCGTTTCCCTGTTGTGGTGCTGCGTCAGTGGGGGAGGGCACTACCGTTCCCGCCTTTCCTTGCCACTCCCTGCGATGTGGGCAGTCTCTGACGAGATGCTGGGGGGAGTTGCAGAGAAAGCAATTCCCGCCCCTTCCCTCCTTGCGTCTTGGCGCCGCTGGGGTTTGAAAAGCCCGCGCGCGCGCGCTATCAATCTGCATGGGTTCCTGGTCCTGGCTGGCCCCAGGCGTGGCTTGAAAGGGTTGTTGGGGGAGTGGCTTCTCCTGCGACCGTGGGAACCAAGCCCGCTTTGCGCGCGTTGCTTGCTTGTCGCTCCACCGGGATTCCTGTCTCACCCCCACCGCCAGAGCCGCTTTGCTCAGCTGATCCATATTACTGGGCTTTGGACCTCTCGAGAGCTCATCCTTCACCTCCTCATGCAAGCCCAAGTAGAACGCCGCTTGCATTGGGGCTGACTCAAGTTCCCACCCCAGTCTGTGCACCAGCATGGTGAATTTCGCCCAATATTCGCGAACTGTCATTTTTCCTTGGCGTAAATTATGAAGTTCCTCCTTAGTCTGGTCCATATGACTATCGGACGAATACATAGTTTGCAAAGCTTCTAGAAATAGTTTGACATTTTTCATGCAAGGATTCTTTGTTGCGATTAACGGTCTTAGCCACTCCCTGGCTGCCCCGGTAAGGTGCTCCACAATAAACGCTACCCTGTGCTCATCATCAGGGAAGTCAGCATGGTGCAGCTCAAGAGCATACACAATCTCAGTCTCAAAGCCCTGATATTCCCTCGGGTCTCCATTGAACTTGCTTACTAGGGTCCCGGCTCTCCTTCCTGGCAGCACTTGGACTTGGGGGGCCCCTCCCGCCTTGTTTTTCTCTGCATCCAGCTTGTTTTGGAGGTCTACCGCCACCGCCCTTAATTGCTGCTCTCTTTCCTGAAGCGCTCTCACCTGTTCCGCAAGTTGTAGCCGGTCGTCCTGGACCTTCTTGGTTTCTTCTTTAGCTGCCTTTAGTTCCCCCTGCGCCTGCTGCGCCAGCTGCTGCAGGTCTTGCTGGGCTTTCTCCGCGATCTGCCGCCATTTCTCCGCCTCTGACACACTCATCCCGGCAACTCCAAAGTAGCCCAAAAAAAAGGATTCGGAGGTTGCTGTCACAGTGGCCGGAGCAGGCTACTTCAGAGAAACGACGCTACGCAGCTCTGCATTTTATTACTTTATTGGTGCTGCGTATTTACAGTGCTGAAGTCATTGCTATTTACACGGAACGATGGGGTCATTATGTTGCAGAACCTCCGAATGGCTTTTGGCGCGTCTTTCCCCAACACAAAAGCCTTGGAAGACCCATCCTCTTTCCCCTCCTCTTTCTGCGTAATTCCGGAGTTGGGGGGATGGGTCTCCCCCCCTTATTTGCCCCTTCCTGTCCCACCTGGGACCCTGGCTCCGCTACCTTGCCTGAGCCTCGGACACGACTTCCTGCTTCCTCACTGGAATCGGAGCTCCCTCTGCTTTCCCCTGTGCTCGGGGATGGGCTTGAACTCAGGAGGGGAGGGACTTCGCGATATCCCCTGTCCCTCACACAATCAAAATGACATAAAATAGAAAAATCAACAAATACAGTAGTCACCAATCGCACTGGATATGCTTTCGCTATATACACAGTATTCCACCTGTTTCACAACCTCTACCCTCCCAGTGCTGCTCCAGTCTCTCACCTGGGAATAAGCTCATCCCGTAACCAGCAGCTCAGGTGGAATGCCCATGCCCACATCACACTCCAAAGGGTCACACCCCCTTTAGCATCACTTGTCTTGGGGCTGGCTTGCTGGCAGTGACCCAATGTCATTCTGGATAAATAGGCGTCATTCCTGGAAACCAGCTATAGCCATGGCAAGTTCTTGTGCTTCATAGATAGGTCTAGTTGGCCAAACCTTTTGGCTCTTCTAGTAGGCTGTTGTTCTGCAGGTGCAGCAGAAAAGGACTGGGGAGGCTAAACTGAATACCCATCTCCCAGCCAGCAGTAGTCCTGTTACTGCTTCCTGCCTCCTGGGTTTGTAAAACAGTGAGCTGTGAAAAGACTACCACCCCGCACTCCAATAAAACAGCATGTCTCTTGTATTAGTGAAACTGGTAGCTCAGTCTGCAGAGCATGAGATTCTTAATCCCAGGGTTGTGGGTTTGAGCCCCATGTTGGGGAAAAGTTTCCTGCATTGCAGCGGGTCGGATGAGATGATCCTTGTGTCCCCTTTCATCCCTACAATTCTATTGTTCTATGACTAAAAGAAAAAAGTCTGTGGAGGATAAGAGCTTTTGCTGGTGGCATATTACAGCAGTTGCCAGATGGAACATAATGGATCTCCTCCATTCAGTGTACGGTACAGGTAGAATTTTGTTATTCATGTGGCTGGGGAATCTGGTCAGTTCTTCAGTACAAATACCTGTTGAACTGTGTTAATCTCAGAATATCCTTCTGCAGGGGAGTGGAACGTGCACCATATAACATTTCCACCCTGTAGATCTTTTACAGTGATTTCTTGTTAATTAGGAATTCAGGAATAAATACACATAGGAGAGGTGTTCCCCCCCCCTCCAAAAAGTATGTTCTGTGCTCTGCACAATACATGGCAATAGAAGATAACTTGAGGGTGGAGAGAGCGTTAAAGTTGAATGAGCTTTGGGAATCCCTAACATTTCCCAGAGGAAAGTATTTGAACATACTTTTGACAGTGCCTTAATGTGCTTCTTGTATTGGCAAGGAACCACATTTTACAATGCAGGGTAGGTATTATTTAATTACAGGTTGAGACCAAAAAAGAGAGGAGGTGTTGAGGACTGTTTAATCTCCTTATGTTATTATCTAACAAGTAGTCTTGAGAGAATATCCAACATGTTGAATTGATTCTCTCGTGCTATGCTAGCTATTTGTGTATACATAATGACAACAAGCACAATGGTGACTCTGTTATTTGGACTTCTGCCAGCTCATTGCCACTTCCTTCACTTTGAGCTTGACGGAGGGAACCGATGATCTTATTTCATTGGCTGTAGAGGAACTGGTGGGGACATGAGAAGAACTGACATGGATCACTTCCAGACAGTTGTGATTTCCTGGTGGGATTTAATCACATACCAGCAAAAGCAGGTTGTGCCATTTGAGTTTATTCAGTGCTCCCCCCCCAAATGGACTTCTTGCAATTTAGAAATTGACAGGAAAATGGCTTGGAAAGTATGGAATAGCAATTGCTATTAGACACAAAGTTGTCTAATGTTTTCCACTGGGCTCCTTTGGGAAGGGGGATGAAATAAAACACACACACACACCATCCGTGCACACACACAAAATAAGAAAAAAACTCAAAAATAGCGGACATCTGAACTCCCCACATACTGTGTAAACTGTTATGTACTATGCTTGGATCCTAGAACAATAGGCAAGTAGGAGCCTAGAATGCAACAACTGATTGGCTTGCAGGAGAAGACCAATCAGGCTCCAGGAGGAAGTTAATCAGCCTAATCAAGATGAATGTGTATTTAAACAGGTTATCTGGAAGCAACCTTTTATTCTTTCCTTTTCTCTTTAAGAAGGTTTGGCATGAAAGAGGACAAGGGTCTAAATGGCAGTGCTAGTCTCTCCTCATTCACATTCATAACCCATCTACAGTGTCTGAAACTGCTCTAATCCATGTCAGGGTGGACATCACAACTCCTGGTGTTTAATTTCCTCAGATGTCTCTTGGGAACTTGTCAAAGATTTTATGCAAGGCAATATAATAACATTATTTGCTTTGCTTCTTCCCTTACTTCTTTCCCCTTTCAGGCCAAGTCCTTAAGTCTTCTTATAGGGTTAGACCAGGCATCCCTAAACTGCGGCCCTCCAGATGTTTTGGCCTACAACTCCCATGATCCCTAGCTTACAGGACCAGTGGTCAGGGATGATGGGGATTGTAGTCCAAAATATCTGGAGGGCCAAAGTTTGGGGGTGCCTGGGTTAGACTAAGCAGGGGTAGGCAACCTAAGGCCCGTGGGCCGGATGCGGCCCAGTCGCCTTCTCAATCCGGCTTGTGGATGGTCCGTGTTTTTACATGAGTAGAATGTGTCCTTATATTCAAAATGAGATGAATTTGTGGGGCCTGCCTGGTTTTTTTACATGAGTAGAATGTGTACTTTTATTTAAAATGCATCTCTGGGTTATTTATGGGGCATAGGAAGTGGTTCATTATTATTTTCAAAATATAGTCTGGTCTGCCACATGGTCTGAGGGATGGTGGACCGGCCCAGGCTGAAAAAGGTTGCTGACCCCTGGACTAAAGCAACAGACTGAAGCTCACATCAGCAAGCACTGCACTTTAATTCTGTGTACTTATAGTAGCATCTGTATTTCTTAACAGCAGAGGGTTTTTTGTCATGTAGACAGAAGAGAAATGGTTTTCTTTGGGAAAAGGAAAGCCAAGGCAAATATGATTTACTTTATTGGAATGCAAGATGGACAGGAAATAAAATCAAAGGTCAACAGTAATTGTGGCTTTGTCTAGTAAAGTGATATCTTTACTGCACATTAATTTTCTTCCTGCCATTCCTTTGTCTCTCATTTTTGGCAGCTGAGCTCAGAGGCCCAAAATGGGGAAACGATAATGGGTTACGATCAATGCTCGTAGACCAGACAGCTAATCTGAACTTAACCAAAAAGTCAATATTTAGCTCTACCTTATCAGCGAAGAAATGTCAAGCATAAAGGTAGACATGAACAAATTTCCAACCAATTTCTTTCTTGCGTGCTTCTGCGGTCAAAGCTGCATGGAAGAGTTTCAGCATCAGATAAGACAAAACTGCCTTTGAAGGAAAAAGGAATGTAACAAACAGCCAACTTGCAAATGCAAGAGACTGTCGTTTATGAGGCAAAACCAACGTCAACAATTCATTCTAATCTCTCCTCACACATTCTATTGGTTACCTCCCAGTCCCTGTGATGCTAGCAGCTGATAGTTACATGCTGCAGGCCAGCCTTTAGCAGATAAGGGGAACTGTTTTCTTCCTGTGAAGCCATCATTTATTGTGGCTGAAAAACAATAGGCACCAATGGTTTGCATTCCAAAGTTGGAAAGCTATAGTAGAGCATAGTATGGTTCTTTGTAAATGGGCAATTATAATTAACACTTTTGCCTTGAAATGCATGGTTCATTTATGAAACTCCCAATGGTCATTCCTCTCCAGGGCTGGATTCATCGCTACCAAAAACAATAATAACAACAACTACCAGATATATAGATGCCTTTGCAATGGCATAATTGCCTGAAAGTTTTCTAATATGATGTTTCTGGTTTTCCTTGACATTCTCTGCTGTGCAGAACATAGCAATCCTTCTGTTATCACAGCAAGGCAGAAGCAGTGGGCAAGTTCATTCAGATTCAGGAAAACTGAATATGTTATATATTTATTTGAAAAATATATAAACCACCCTCTATCCCCTTCATCCACAAATTCCAAGATGGTGTACAAATACAATAAAAACCATGACCTTCGTATTGAACAACAAATTGAGAGGCAAAAACTATTGACGAAAAAACTGCAAAGCAGGGCTAAATTTTAAATATCTGGGCAAATAAAAATGCCTTGGCCTGGTGCAGCAGTGAGCATGAACCTTATTTGGGGACAGCATCCCAAAGTTGGTATGTTGATAATACTAACATCTTAGCTAGGCGAGAGGCATTAAATAGTCTCTGAACTGGTTATACAGGGAAGGAAGAAAATGATACACTGTAGGCAGCTGCATCATGTGAGGCTAAGTTTATTGTGGTTTGGGTCACTTCCATTAAGTCTTTTGGCTTAGGCCTATTCTGCACAAATTCCAGTCCCTCGATCATACCACTTCAGTCAGCAGGCAGGGTGGGGGTACATGTTGGAATTTTGCTCCCCAAATTAAAACAAATATTTGCTGTGTGGGAACAACTTCATGCTGAGTACTGGCATCTCTCTCTCTCTCTCTCTCTTGGTTAAAAAGTGTGACACTATAACAACTTTATGGTGAGTACCGGCGCCTACTTTTCTAGAAAAATAAGCACGGCATATGGTACAAAATAAACACTGTACCCATGAAATAGATATTAAAACCAATAGTGTTGAAAGGAATCATATCATTTAACATACTCTTAAAAATTTCACAAACCCAAACAATGCTGATGATTATAATATGGGGACTTGTTTGCTGAGTCTATTTTTGGTCTGCACTGGTTATGTTGAGAATGAATGGTTGTTCCTCAAGTTATAATAAGCAAAAATATTTAAGAGTGACAAAGTGAACAATGCAACCTGCAGATTAGTGTGAAATTGTAGTGTTATCTCATTGGGCTTATAATTAGTCACAGCGGAAGATAAAGGGCTATCAATCGATCTGTACTTACACTGAAAAGCTTTCCTGCTATAGTAAAATAAAAAAATTCCTTCAGTAGCACCTTAAAGACCAACTAAGTTTTTATTTTGGTATGAGCTTTCGTGTGCATGCACACTTCTTCAGATACAGTGAAATGGAAGTTTCCAGGCACTTATGTAGAGAAGGGGTGGGGATGGGGAGGGGAGGGGGGATCACTCAGAAGGGTGGTGGAAATGGGTGATTGACTGACTGATAGCTGTTGATGACCGCAAACGACTGCAAATGGTTTTGCATGAAAAAGCAAGGGTTGAGATGGCTGAAGATCGCTTATCATGTATAATGAGATAAGAACCCGATATCTCTGTTCAAACCAGGTCCCTCCATGGTTTTGAGCTTGGTGATAAGTTGCAATTCAGCAACTTCTCTTTCCAGTCTATTTCTGAAATTCTTTTGTAGTAAGACAGCTACTTTGAGATCTTGTATAGAATGTCCTGGGAGATTGAAGTGTTCTCCTACTGGTTTTTCTGTCTTCTGGTTCCTGATGTCAGATTTATGTCCATTTATCCTTTGGCGTAGGGTTTGGCCTGTTTGTCCAATATAGAGAGCTGAAGGGCACTGTTGGCATTTGATGGCATACACAATGTTAGAGGATGAGCAATTAAATAGTCCTGAGATGGTATGTTGGATGTTGTTGGGGCCAGTAATGGTGTTGTCTGGGTGTATGTGGCAGCAAAGTTGGCATCTGGGTTTATTGCAGGCTCTGGTACCAGTGTCCATGTTAAGTCTGGTGGTTGTATTATTGTGGGTGAGGAGTTGTTTAAGATTGGGTGGCTGTCTGTAGGCAATGAAAGGTCTTCCTCCCAGAGCTTGAGAAAGGGAGCGGTCATTGTCCAGGAGAGGCTGTAGATCTCTGATGATGCGTTGTACTGTTTTAGCTTGGGAGCTGTATGTGATGACTAGTGGTGTTCTGTTATTTTCTTTTTTGGGTCTGTCTTGCAGCAGGTTCTCTCTAGGTATCTGTCTGGCTCTGTTGATCTGTTGTTTAACTTCATCAGGTGGATATTTTAGTTCTAAAAAGGTTTGCTGTAGATCTCTTAGGTGAGATTCTCTGTCTGTAGAGTTGGAACAGATGCGGTTGTAACGTAAGGCCTGGCTGTATACGATGGATTGTTTGGTATGTTTGGGATGGTAGCTAGAAGCATGTAGATATGTTTGTCGGTCAGTTGGTTTTCTGTATAAGGTGGTGTCTATACGTCCATCCTGTATTTTTATAGTAGTGTCCAAAAAATGTATTTCTTGCATAGATTGGTTCATTGTTAGGTTGATGGTGGGGTGAAAGTCATTGAATGTCTGGTGGAAGGTTTCCAGGGTCTGTTGTCCATGTGTCCAGATAATAAAAATATCGTCAATGTATCGCAGGTACAGGAGAGGTTTGAGTGGGTAGGAGTTAAGGAAACGTTGTTCTAAATCTGCCATGAAGATGTTGGCATACTGTGGGGCCATGCGGGTGCCCATGGCTGTGCCGCTGATCTGGAGGAACAGGTCATCACCAAATTTGAAGTGGTTGTGGGTAAGGACAAAGTGGCAGAGTTTGGTAGCAAAGTCCGCTGTGGTTTTATCTGAAATGGTGTTCCTTATGGCTTGTAAACCATCATTGTGTGGGATGTTGGTATATAGAGATTCCACATCCATAGTGGCTAGTATAGTGTTGTTAGGAAGATTGTTCAAATATTGTATTTTCCTCAGAAAATCTGTGGTGTCACGTACGTAGCTGGGAGCACTGATAGCATATGGTTTCAGAACAGAGTCCATATAGCCGGAAACACCCACTGTAATGGTGCCAATACCTGAGATGATGGGGCGTCCTGGGTTTCCTGGTTTGTGTATTTTGGGTAGAAGATAGAAAGTTCCTGGCCGAGGTTCCGCTGGTGTGTTTGTGAGGATCTGTTCTTGGATGTGTAGGGGTAGCTCCTTAATAATCTTGTTCAGTTCTTTTTTGTATGCTTGTGTGGGGTCTGAGTCCAATTTCATGTAAAAGGCAGTATTGGAAAGTTGTCTGTGGGCCTCTTGGATGTAATCAGTTTTATTCATGATGACGACAGCTCCACCCTTGTCTGCCTCTTTAATTATAATGTCTGGGTTGTTCCTGAGATTTTCTATGGCTCTCCTTTCAGCATGGTTTAGATTTTGTTGTAAGCGATGGTGTTTTCTGGTCACATCCGTTTGGATTCTGTGGCGGAAGCATTCGATGTACAGATCTAGTGTGGTATTGCGTCCATCAGGAGGGGTCCATGTGGAGTCCCTTTTTGTGTAACTTCTTTTCGGTGGTAGTTGGTGGTCAATGTTCTGTTCATTGATGCGTTTGGAGGGTGATGGTTGTTCCCCAGTAAGTTGAGAGGTGTTGTGTTGTGGGGATGTAGTTTGTTCTACTTTGTCTTGTTCTTGTGTGTGATGAAAATACTCCTTCAGGCGTAAACGGCGGAAAAATGCTTCCAGGTCCCCGCAGAACTGAATCATGTGTTGGGATTTGGCAGGGCAGAATGATAGTCCCCGTGAAAGGACGGATTCCTCAGCTGGGCTGAGTGTTTGCTGTGAAAGATTGACAATGTTGTTGATCTTGTTTTGATTGGTGGCCTGTAGGTTGGAAAGGTTGCGGAGTTTTTTATTTTTCTGGTTCTTCAGTAACTCCAGTTGAGAGTGGTAAATGGTTTGTTTTTCCTTGTGGAACTTCTGCCAGGCCGGGTGATTCCTGATGGAGTTCTCCAGTGCAGAGAGTTCCTCCTTTATTAACTTCTGTTTGGAATACAGAACGCCGATAAGATGTTTCAGCAGTTTCTTAGATAAAGTGTGGCATAGTTTTCTGGCATATTCTGTGGGATAAGTTGATTGAAGAGGGTTCTTAATTCTAAGACCCTTAGGTACAATGTCCAGGTTTTTCTAGCTACCATCCCAAACATACCAAACAATCCATCGTATACAGCCAGGCCTTACGTTACAACCGCATCTGTTCCAACTCTACAGACAGAGAATCTCACCTAAGAGATCTACAGCAAACCTTTTTAGAACTAAAATATCCACCTGATGAAGTTAAACAACAGATCAACAGAGCCAGACAGATACCTAGAGAGAACCTGCTGCAAGACAGACCCAAAAAAGAAAATAACAGAACACCACTAGTCATCACATACAGCTCCCAAGCTAAAACAGTACAACGCATCATCAGAGATCTACAGCCTCTCCTGGACAATGACCGCTCCCTTTCTCAAGCTCTGGGAGGAAGACCTTTCATTGCCTACAGACAGCCACCCAATCTTAAACAACTCCTCACCCACAATAATACAACCACCAGACTTAACATGGACACTGGTACCAGAGCCTGCAATAAACCCAGATGCCAACTTTGCTGCCACATACACCCAGACAACACCATTACTGGCCCCAACAACATCCAACATACCATCTCAGGACTATTTAATTGCTCATCCTCTAACATTGTGTATGCCATCAAATGCCAACAGTGCCCTTCAGCTCTCTATATTGGACAAACAGGCCAAACCCTACGCCAAAGGATAAATGGACATAAATCTGACATCAGGAACCAGAAGACAGAAAAACCAGTAGGAGAACACTTCAATCTCCCAGGACATTCTATACAAGATCTCAAAGTAGCTGTCTTACTACAAAAGAATTTCAGAAATAGACTGGAAAGAGAAGTTGCTGAATTGCAACTTATCACCAAGCTCAAAACCATGGAGGGACCTGGTTTGAACAGAGATATCGGGTTCTTATCTCATTATACATGATAAGCGATCTTCAGCCATCTCAACCCTTGCTTTTTCATGCAAAACCATTTGCAGTCGTTTGCGGTCATCAACAGCTATCAGTCAGTCAATCACCCATTTCCACCACCCTTCTGAGTGATCCCCCCTCCCCTCCCCATCCCCACCCCTTCTCTACATAAGTGCCTGGAAACTTCCATTTCACTGTATCTGAAGAAGTGTGCATGCACACGAAAGCTCATACCAAAATAAAAACTTAGTTGGTCTTTAAGGTGCTACTGAAGGAATTTTTTTATTTTACTTCGATCCAGACCAACACGGCTACCTACCTGTTTCCTGCTATAGGTTTCAGATTTCAAGCTCACAGCATGGATTGCACATGTTTTACATGTTGAATAAAAGCCAGTTATGAACTATGGAGGGGATTTGAAATCTGAATATGTGCCCTATATATGTGTGTACTCATTCTTAATTCATTGTTTTTGAATATTGAGAGAGTTGGCCCAATCTGAAATCTTATTTTGCTTGCCCTGTTTCTCAGTTTGCAGACGTGGTTCATGCCCATCTCTCTGATCTGATGTGCTCAACTTCTCTTGCTGGTCCGACCTCCAGTGCCATATTCAGCTCAACTCTTCATATATGAACAATAGCCCTACATATGACACTCTGTAGTCTTTGTCCATGGAGTTTTCTTGGCAGGGATACTGGAGTGGCTTGCCAGTTCCTTCTCCAGGTGAATCACGTTTAGTCAAAACTCTCCACTATGACCTGTCCATCTTGGGTGGCCCTGCACGGCATAGCTCATAGCTTCTCTGAGTTATTCAAGCCCTTTTGCCACGACAAGGCATTGATCCATTCTGAAGGAAATCAGCCCTGAGTGCTCACTGGAAGGACAGATCCTGAAGCTGAGGATCCAATACTTTGGCCACCATATGAGAAGAAAAGACTCCCTGGAAAAGACCCTGATGTTGGGAAAGATTGAGGGCACAAGGAGAAGGGGACGACAGAGGATGAAATGGTTGGACAGTGTTCTTGAAGCTACCAACATGAGTCTGACCAAACTGAGGGAGGCAGTGGAAGACAGGAGTGCCTGGCGTGCTCTGGTCCATGGGGTCACGAAGAGTCGGACACGACTAAACGACTAAACAACAACAACAACATGACACTCTGTAGCAGCAAGTAAACATTATAACTGCAGTTACATATTGGAAGCTAAATATTCAGAAATGATTTCCAAAAGCCATGTAGGACCTACAAACTGAGCTGCATGCTATCTTGCTTTAAGGAGGCGTATAAAATTTACTGACTAATCCCAAGTATGTTAATTCAGGCACAAAACCTACCTAGTTCAATGTGGCTTCCTAATAAGGGTATTCAGGACTGTAGTTTATTTGCACAAGAAGCATATTCAAAATAAGTGAATTCCACATCTACCATTTCACATCCTTGTGATTCCATTCCTGGATGAAGTATGCTGTTCATTGACCTGGGAAAGGACTTTCTCATTGATAGCTCCATGCTTCTGAAAAGCCCCACCCTCAAATGTGATTTGCACAAATTCTGTGCACTTTTAGGCACCAGGTAAAAATGCTTTTGGCAGGGACAGGACATGGGGAGGTGAGGTTATGAGTTTATGGTTTACTATTGGAAGAACAGCTGTTGGTAATGTCTACTGTGAATTTTAATGTTTAGGGTTTAAAATGTTATTATTTAGTGGTTCTTAAATAATTAATTTTAATCCACCTGGGATCATTACGCGAGAAAGGACAGGATATAGATTTAACAACAACAACAACAACAATCCTATGGAGTTGACTATACTGCCCAGCTGATGGATTTATGGAAGTAGTGACTGATGCAATGCTCATAATTACTGATGGAATGCACTATTTCTATTTTACATCAGATGAAAACCTTAATATTTTTTTGGGGGGGGGGAACCCTAACGATAAGAGAATATAGTACCAGATGGAAAGCACCAACGCACATCTGAATCTGATATATACATTGGAAAGTTGTTTGTTTGACTCTTGAGTCAACTAACTTTTCTTCAGAGCAAACACATTGAAATTAATGGAGCTGTGTTAGTCTACTCTTGAGTAGAAGTTAGTTGAATACTACCCTATGGATCTGGATATGTCTTATTCTCTGGTCTTTGACCGTAATAAAGACTGTTGTTGTTGTTGTTGTTGTTGTTGTTGTTGTTGTTGTTGTTGTTGTTGTTGTGTCTTATGTTTTTGTAATCAAATATTGCATGGTGATTTTTGAGATCAAGAAGCACGGTTTTGTCTACATTTGGATACAATTAGATGAAGCAAGATGACAGGCGGAACCTTTCAAAACTGCACGATTTTTTGGTTTCTTAGAATTCCTGAGCAACGCTGGGAACAAGGCTGCTAGTATAGAAATAAATTCCAGTTAGTATTCTCATTTGGGTTTTTCCTGTGTTTTTTTTTCCAACTCTCATCCCCCACTCACCCATCTAATCAGTTTTATGAGAATTCATGCCAGCACCCCTTCCCCAATATCACAAACCCATCAAGTATCATTGTAGGAAAAAAGGAATGCAAGAAATGGCATTCCCTTTATTTTAAAAGAAAAGCCGTCCAGGGGTATGCACATTTGCGCCAGACTCCCATCCTACAGACAACCAAAGATAAACTGATTATTAGATTTGTTCATCCAAATTACAGGAGAGTATATTTGCATTGGCAGAGTGGTGGGTAAAAGAATATAAGGTTTTCTATGACAATGTAAACCCCCAGTTGAGAGGAAATGCTGAATGAATGTAAACCATCTGAATGTAAACCATCTGTAAGCTACCCACAGCAGCTTGGTAATTTAGCACAATCACACTGCTCTGAGACTGCTACAGGGCAACATTCCCAATCGTCAAACACACACTGTCATTTTAAACTCTATTGAAACCAGTGGCGTTCATCTCCCAGTCTTAGAATTGTGGAGCAACAGTTCCAGATCTAGGCTCTCCTGTTATTTGAGTAGATGTTTAATATCTTTATGCCCTATTGAATTTCTTTAATACTAGCATTTGGGGTGAAAAGTTTAAAAAAGCGATATGAAAATCCTTGATGCCTGTGTGTGTGTGTGTGTGTGTGTGTGTGTGTGTGTGAAAGAGAGAGAGACAAAAATGCTCATTTAGATTAACCATTTGTGAGCCAGTTTTCTGTCTGAATTGTTTGACATATACTTCTTATGTTGGCCATGAATCATTGTTGTCTGTTGTTGTAATGTGTAATTTCAGTAACAAACATTTTGTTAATTAATGTGATTTTAATATGCAGTTTAAAAAACAAACGTATATTCCTTTCTCATGGGTTTTACTGCAATCTAATCTGTAAAGTGGTATTGAGGAACCCTAGGCCAAAGTACTATTTTGGTTTGACACCTAATCTTTTGCAGGAACCATTGCATAGCTCTTTTGAAAACAGGCATAACAAACCACATGTCCGATACTGTGTTGTATAAACATTCTCAAACAGCAAATTATAATACAGAAATGTTCTTGGGTTTATATATTGCTAATAACCCCTCCGCCGACACATATTCCACTTTCTTATATATGGCTTTAGGACAGTGCTTCTTATGATTTTTGTGGAATGAAGCCATGGATTCAAAGGAGATTAATTGCTCTCAGAACCAGTCTCCACTATTTCAGAACCACTGGCACATGATGAGCCTATTTTTCCCTCACCTCTCTAGTCCATAGAGGTTGCATTGCCGGATTCCAAGGCTGCCACCCCAGAGGACTTGAGCGGCTGTTGGAGTCAATGCCTGTTATATTATTATTATTCATTTCATTTCTATACCACTTTATATTAAGAATAAATCTCAGAGTGGTTTACAACACATTAAAACCTCAAATAAAGCAATCAATCCAGCAAACATTACTGAAAAAAGTCAAATATAAAGTATACGTTCAAAGAAACAAAGTTAACAAGAAAATAAAAAATGTTATCTTAAATATTTCAAAATAAAACATTGCAAAAGTCAACTACAGAATGCACATTTAACTTAGCAAAGTTAACAAAAAAATTGTAAACATTTTTTTAAAAAATATTATTAAAGAAGTAAAAATAAAATGCACATTTAAAACATCATAATTAGCAAAAGAATAAAATATGATCATAAGCCTAGAATGTATCTGCTGCTGTTGTTTCCAGTCCTGCCAATGGTGGTTTGTGGCAGGTGGTGGCTCAGGCTCGATGACCTGTGTGTACACTAATAGACAGCCAAGTTAGTCTCTGGCCTCATATGTAGCATCAGCTTTTGTAGTCAATCAAGGCTCTGCCCTCCCAGCCCAGGTGAAAAAATACCTGCAAGGCAGGGAGCAGGGTTTTTTCCTATATTAGACAGCAGGTTAAAAAAGGTTCCAGGACTCACAGCCAAGATAGTGTTTAATGGAAGAAGCCTCTATCATTGAAGGTGGAATTAGCCACCCAGCTGGAGCTCTGTTGAAGGCTCAGGGTGGAGTTGTCTGCTGCTGAAGCAACATTTGAGCCTTGCTCCTATGAGGCTGCAGCTACATTCTCCATGGAGCTGTCCAGGGTGCTGCCTGTATCCTCAATTCCTACCCTGCCCGAACCTTAACTTGGCTTCACCTTGCCTTGCTTGAGCTTGCTTTGCTCTGCTGAAACAGGGACTATTTGCCTATTTGCCTCATCTGACTATACTTTGTCAGAGCTGAATCTTCGGCTATGAACATCCTGCTTGGGGTGTTCTTGCATTGCTGTTGCCATGACTTGGGAAAGAACACTAGCTTTTTATTGAAAGTGTCTTGCTCCATGAAATATCACTCTGCCTTTCATTTCTTTTCCTTGCATACCCCCCTGACATTTATTTTCCTTCCTCTCTCTGCAGTGGATTCTTGTCTCCCTCCTACTCTTCAATCCTTGATCTTTCTGCCAAATGAGGCAGCTGAGTCCAGCCCACCAGGTGGTTGCTGGCACCATTCAGCTACATTCTGTTCTACCTCCTGCTGTTCTTAGTCAGGATTGTGGAGGCATCCACAAATCCTGGCCCTCGAGGGTATTGGCTTAAACCACTGCTGCTGATGATTTTTGTCAGAGGCAAAGTCAGAGCTTGCTCTTCTGATTTTAGGAAAAAATATGTTCCAATGACAGTTGTAAAGGTCATTTTTAATATATATATATATTTGTCTTTTACAAATCTCTGAAACCGTTCCATGATGATTTTGGACTTATTTCACCCATTCCTAATGGGAAACTACAAACTTAGTTTAGTATCATGGCAGCACACACACCAAGTAAAAAAGTCCATTCTAATTAAATCCATATTTTAAAGTGTATATAATGTTTCCACTGGGTAAGATACTCATTGAAGCTACGGTACCTTCTTCCATCTAGTTCAGTGCTGTGTAGACAGAGCAGCAGCTCTCTATAGTTTTAGACATGGGACATTCTTGCCCTATCTGGAAATATTGATAATTGAACCCAGGAACTCCTGTGCTCAAAGCAGATACTGTACCACTGTTAAATCTCCCCCTGAATCCAATCACAAACTTGAGGAGGTGTGTGGCCATTAAGAGAAAGATAGACAGCAGACTGGCAAAGCTGTAAAGGCCACTTTTTGGAGGTAGCCAATAAGAGATTCTTCTGAGCTATAACATGTCTACACTGCAGAACTAAAGCACATTTGTTGGATGAGGTAGTAATCCACATATCACACACACAGACCATCGATCCTTTTTTGCACAGTGAAGGAGTGATACTTCAGCATATATATAAAGCAGGGGTGGGAAACCTTTGACCTTCCAGATGTTGCTGAACTACAACTCCTAAAAGAAGCAGAACAGACAATCACGGGAAATGTTAGTGTTTTGGCATCGTACTACAACTCCTAGCAGTTCCAACAAGCCTTGATTATAGCAGTTGTAGTTTAGCAGTATCTGGAAGGTCAAAGGTTCTCCATACCTGATATAAAGTAAAATGCTACCATATGTACATAGGCCTGATCTTACTCCCCTTTGTTGAGAGGGGAACAGTCACACAAATTGCACATTAAGTCCTTATTTCATGTGTTGTTTTTGTGTGTGTGGTGAAGCAGAGACCAGACCTTTGGTTGGGTAGAGATGTGAATCAGCCCTGTGTGATTTGCTCAGAGTAGTGAGCAGAGCTGGACAAATTCATTTCAAATAAGGGCAACATTACCACCACTATTAATTTATTAATGCCTTCAAAACCACCACCTCAAGGCAGTTTACGCATTTTGTTGACCTATGTAAAGTTGCCTTCTGAATGTACTTCATGGTTTTAAAAATCAAGTTTAATTCTACATTGGTTCTGACAATTTCCTACTGAAACAAGACTTATGTGTACACCTTAAAATTCAGTTTGGAAAAGTATTTAGTTATAAGTGCAACTGTTATGAAGTAGTATTTTCTTTTCTGCAATGGGGCGACACAATTCTGAAATGTTGAGGATTGAATTAGATAATATATGTGTCTGGCTTGTGATACACTCACTGTGTAATAAGCCCACCGAATACTAAATTTTTACTAGTGTGACATTATACATAAAGCCAAATTCATCATACAGTTTTAATGCTGACCTCCTACTGTGTTTTGCACAGAGAACTGAGCCAGGATGTTACTCTTGGCTTAGAGTTATGGCATGATACAGGAGACTGAATACTGAGGTGTGGGTTATAAATGCCTTGACACAAGAGAGTCAGTCAATATTCTGACTGCAACCTGGAGATACTGCAGGCTGCAATTTCTTAGCTCAAATCTTAGTTATTTTGCCAATCAATGTTAATAATAAATACTTGGCAAAATGTCTTTCAGGTCATTTGATTTTCATCTGTGCCTCATTAAAAGCTATTTTATTAGCACTGAGATTCTCTGCATATATAAGCCAACCTTGGCTCTAGGTTGGTCAAAGTGAATTTAATAAAATTCAGATGGTGTACAAACTATCAAATTCTTCAGACGTGCAATAACAGCTTCTGTTCCTGGCACACTGTAATATCAGCAAACTCCAGTTCGGTTTTCTCTTTGACTGTACTGTAGATGGTTTGGTTCACAGATACATTGAAATTGAACAGGAAATCAAAATATCGAAACCCAAATATTTATATTTTGCACTTTTTATAAACCTTTGTGGCCATTCTGTGGAATGATAGAGTTCTGAAAGAGCAATGCACTTTAAACATTACTAAGGAAGGAAGGGGTTTTTTTATTAAAAAAGACAAAATCTCATTGATGATTAATATTCAGGAAAAGAAGTGTTCTCTGCAGAAAACATTATTCTGCATGTTCAATTGACTATAGCAGTAAACTGAAGATTGGATTTTTTTTTGAAACTAATCAGAATTACAATCAAAATGATTGAGACACAGGGTATTTTAAATAACTGAACATTATTTGCTATGCAATGATTTCAGTATATGATATTTGGCTGTTAATATTTGACTGTATTTAGTAGTTTTTATATTTAGTATTTCATAATATTTGACACCTGACATTCAGATGAATTTAACATCTGAGGCCCTGCTTTGGACCAAGGTTTGAATATAAATTTAAACAAGCAAGCAAAAATATAGGAGGCTGCCAAGGTAAAGACCTAGAATGTTACCTTTAAACCACGGCACCCCAGAAACAGTAGAAAAACTAAAAGATTTAAAGGGTTTTTGTGAATTTCAATATGAGAAAAGAAATGGAAAGCAGACTCATTATGAGTTGAAATGCCTCCTATTGCAACATGACTTCTGATCAGCCCTATAACAGGGAACATTTCATTTCACTTTTAATTTGTATACAGTACCGCCTTTCTCTATTACTATACACAAGGCAGTTTACAAGCTGAAGATACAACAAAGTATGCAACAAAGATCAAACACACCTTATAACAATCTGATTGAATACAAAAATTTCACAATAAAAACATAACTTTAAAAGAAGCAACATAGGTATAACAATTCAGTAATCCATTAGAATATAATAGTACACAATAAAACTAACTCTCAAAGTAAGAGCAAATGATAATTAAACAGAAACTCACTCTTAACAATTACAATAAATAATTACTATACTGTAATAAATTAAAACAACAGCAAGTCACAATGCATAAAATACCACAACACATACAAAACCATGTAAAAGGATCAAACTGAAAAACAAAGACACACAATCATACTTTAAAATTAATAAAACCCTGGACTCCTTCTTTTCCCTTTCCAGCTGCTGCTTCTGCTGTTCTTAAAGTCAAGGCTTGGGAGAGACTGCGGGATGGTTTAAGACAACAGAACAGATGAGGCACTTGCATCTTACTGATTATAACAGTGGCTAATTGCTATTAAATGTTCATAAAATTAATAAATACAAATAGCTAACTATGCATACATTTGGGGGAGAGGAAGGATCTTTAAAGTAAATAATAAAATAGATACTCAACTTAAGGAAATACATGGGAAGGTGTCTTGAATACTTCTCCTGAACTTTAAAAGGTCTTACACATTCCAATGTCAGGGACAGGGCAGACAAAGAGGAATGGTGGAGGTTACCTCCCCAGGAGCCTTCCAGATAGAAGAAAGGGGAAGATAGTATAGATCTAGAGGAGGGGCTTGCCACAGGTCACACCCCAGAAGAAGAAGAGGGGAGAAGTTGGGAAATAATGGAAGATGAGGACCAGGAACCAGGTAGCATTGAACAGACAGCACCCGAGCAGCAGCTCATTGACACACTGTTGCTGGAGAGTTTCCCCGTTCCCTTGTTGCGAATAGCAGAGAAGAGGGCTCAAAGGTTGGTGGCACTTAGTAGCCGCCGTCAGAGGGAGGAGGACTCTGATGAATAGGGAAGTACAGAGAAGGGGAGGTGGAACTTCATTTGAGGTAACGTCTGATAATGAATATAGTGGATGGACTTTTGTCCTGGAAATTCTAATAATAAAAAGGAACTGGAAAGCTCGCTTTTTCTTTGTCTCTCTGCTTTACTGGGCAGGCAGTCAGTAGGCGCCAACAGCACCCTGGCATCCCCAATCTCGTCCCTACAACTCCCATCATCCCTAGATAACAGGACCAGTGGTCAAGGATGGTGGGAATTGTAGTTCCAAAACATCTGGAGGGTCGAGTTTGGGAATGCCTGGAGGGAAGACTGGGTGTTTTGTCCTCCCTTTGCAAAGAGCTGACTGTTGCTTATAATTGCTGTTTTAGATGTCTGCTTCTGTGTGACAAAGGGAAGACAACCCACACAGGTGAAGGCAACACCCCTTCAAACTCAGGCTTAGTATACATAGCTGCCAAGTCTCCCGTATTCCCCGGGAAACCCCCGTTTTTCCAGCTGTCCCCAGCCGAAAAAACAGATTTTTTTGTTTTTCCCCGGTTTATTCTGGCGCGGCGGCCACTTTGGAACTCGGCGGAGCATGCTCAGAAGCGACTTTTGAAGCTGCTTTGCCCAGTTCCAAAATGGCTACAGCGTGACTTCCGGTGCGGTGGCCATTTTGGAACAGGGCAGAGCAGCATCAAAAGTAGCTTCTGAGCATGCTCCGCCCAGTTCCAAAATGGCGGCAGCGCTACTTCCAGCCTGCTACTTCCAGTCCAGTCCCTTATTTCTCAGGCCCGAACTTGGCAGCTATGTTAGCATATATCAAGAAGTAATCCTTGAAATAGTTTCTATTTTATGCAGCATAAGTCTACATTTTTGTCTTAAATATGTGCCACGTCAGCAATCCATTTACTACCCAGGGACCTGCCAACTTCGCCATCTCTTTCTTATCTTTTATTTTGCTTGCTTGCTTGCTTGATATTATTGGCAAGTTGTTCCAGCATAGTACCAATTCCTTCAAAGATATTTGAAACAAACAAAAAGATATCTAATGTATTCTGTGTGAAATTTAGATAGCCAGAAGGATCAAAGCTCCAACAAAAACAAAAAGGAAGGAAGGAAAGCTGGCAGAAATTAAGAGTCTCCCCAACTATATTTTTTGGCTCAGCAGGATTAGAAGGAATTCTTTGTTGGTGAACCTGTGTATGCTGTAACTGAGTTATTTTCACATGCAGACCATGCTCAAAGGGAACATTCACATGATGAAAAGAAGTGCATGGTCACAGTACACAAGCTGGTCTGGACCAATATGTATTCCCTGAGCACAATCATGACTATTGGGTGAAGCATGCAGGACAGGAAATTCTTCTGTATAGCCGCCAAGCTTCTAAACATGGCCTTTACTTCACCTCACCAAGTCAAGAGATAGGGCATAGCTCAGTGGCAGAGTACATACTTTGTTTGCAGAAGAGCTCTAAATTCAGTCCCTGACATTTCCACTTAAAATAGCCTGATAGTAGCTGATGGAAGAAACCTCTGCCTGTGCCTCTGGAGATTTTCTGTTAGTCGTATTAAACAAAAGGGGCCAATAGTTCAGATGTGCACAAATGGCTGTTTACCCAGTATGGGGTAGATGGCTGTTGCGGCGCCTCACGGTAGGCTCAGATCCCATGGGAGCCACGCTGAGTCTATGTGGCCAGCAGTTGGGGAATCCCCAGGACAGCTGCTTGGATCCATGGGTTTTCTCACCACCTAACTATTTGAATATTGGGCCAAGTAAGGCATAGTGGGTGGGCGTAGCTGTGGAGGGGAGCAGATCAGGTTTCACTCTGGTCCTCCCTGCCCCCCAGTACATAAAAGTGTAAACCTGTGTCTTGTGAATGACCCATTAATACTATGCTTGATTCTGTCATGCATCATCCCTCCACCAGGGGGCTGAAAGGGATATACACCCAATGCCTGATCCAAAGCCAACCTCGAATCAACAAGGTTGTGGTCAATTTAATCCTTGTGCAGTTTGTTCACCTTTGGTTAGGCTTTGCTCCTGAGGGAAGGGTCATTGCGAGTGAGCCCACAATGTGATTCCCTTTTCTGGGCTCCGAGCTGGCTCTCTGCTTCCCACATTCATCCTTGCACTGATTCCCTCCATTTTTAACAACAGCTGTTGCCACTTCTAAGCTGCATTATCGAAAATATCTGGCCCATGGTTTCAGTGGTGGTGGTATGTTCAGGAGCTGTAGCAGCAAAGACCAGAGCCTGGAAAGTTCTTGCTCAGCATCTCCTACAGCAAGGATGTGACCCTCCAGATGTTAATTGATTCTATCTTCCAACCAACCCCAGCCAGCATACTGGCTAGTCATGAAAGATCAAAGTTCTAGTCCCACATCTGCATGGCCATAGGATCCTCATCCTTGATTTATAAGATTAGCATTCATAGTACATATTCCATGCTTCCACATATTCTGCTAGCTAGCTAACTGATTGTTGAGTTTTTAAGGAATGCAATAGAGCATAGAAATAGTTTACATTAGCTCTATGTTTAGTTTCTCGGGAGCTGCTTTTGGCCATGTGCACATAGCCAGGTATTTTGTCTACTGCATCAAAGCTTCATTGCAAAAACTAAACAAAACTCATTAAGCCTAAAATTCAGGAATTACGACTATGCCCCCCACTTTTTTTTTAGCATTAGAATTGTTCTAAATTCCAACAAACTTGTATTTTACCCTCCCCCTTCAAGTATTGCCAAGCTGTTGAACAAGCACAATCTCACTCTTATCTTCCAGGAACTCAGTCTGCCTCAAAAAGCGAGCAGCTAAGCTGAGTGATTTACTTCATCTTGTTCATTAAAATTCAAACAATAATTAAGCCACAGATGTTAACTTTTCAATGACTGCATTACCGATGGTGAAGGAGGTTTGCTGTAAATACTGCGGCTGCTATAACATTGTATTTGGCGGTCAATCCTTGTGCATGTGTTTACCAAGGGTTTAACAAGGGTTTAGAATCTCTGCTGCTGATACTTTTTAAAAAATAAAATAAAATAATCATTACGAGGAACTTATAGTGTTCCTAAAGCTTTGGAAAGCTTAACTTGATTACACAGTACATGCACACACAGATTTTCGGTATGTCTGTTTGCGGATTTTCTTAAGTTACTTTAAACTAGGCAGAATACAATGTCCATAAAACAAATACTTATGCAGTGCTTAAAATAATGAGTTAGCAGCACTTACAAACAGAAAACAGTCTCAGAGCTGGTATCTACATCATAATATGCAGGCCCCCACCAAAAGCATTTAGCTTTTTAGGAGTTCCTAACATTGTGAACCAGTGATGTGAAAAGTCTGATTCATTTGCAAATAGTGAACCCAATGTAGGGTTTAACACCTACATTCACTGAACTACTACTCTATGTGGCTCATACACATTGTTCAGCAGCAGCAGCAGCAGCAGCAGCAGCAGCAGCAGCAGCAGCAGCAGCAGCAGCAGCAGCAGCAGGTGTAGTGAGGCATACTGCCATTGTTGCAGTTTACCTGAATAGGACAGAGCTGCAGGAAGGTCATACACGCATGGAGGCACTAATGTAACCAATCTGCTTGCTGGTGTTGTTGTTGTTTAGTCGTTTAGTCGTGTCCGACTCTTCGTGACCCCATGGACCATAGCACGCCAGGCACTCCTGTCTTCCACTGCCTCCCGTAGTTTGGTCAAACTCATGTTCGTAGCTTCGAGAACACTGTCCAACCATCTTGTCCTCTGTCGTCCCCTTCTCCTAGTGCCCTCAATCTTTCCCAACATCAGGGTCTTTTCCAAGGATTCTTCTCTTCTCATGAGGTGGCCAAAGTATTGGAGCCTCAGCTTCACGATCTGTCCTTCCAGGGAGCACTCAGGGCTGATTTCCTTAAGAATGGATAGGTTTGATCTTCTAGCAGTCCATGGGACTCTCAAGAGTCTCCTCCAGCACCATAATTCAAAAGCATCAATTCTTCGGCGATCAGCCTTCTTTATGGTCCAGCTCTCACTTCCATACATCACTACTGGGAAAACCATAGCTTTAACTATACGGACCTTTGTCGGCAAGGTGATGTCTCTGCTTTTTAAGATGCTGTCTAGGTTTGTCATTGCTTTTCTCCCAAGAAGCAGGCGTCTTTTAATTTCGTGACTGCTGTCACCATCTGCAGTGATCAAGGAGCCCAAGAAAGTAAAATCTCTCACTGCCTCCATTTCTTCCCCTTCTATTTGCCAGGAGGTGATGGGACCAGTGGCCATGATCTTGGTTTTTTTGATGTTGAGCTTCAGACCATATTTTGCGCTCTCCTCTTTCACCCTCATTAAAAGGTTCTTTAATTCCTCCTCACTTTCTGCCATCAAGGTTGTGTCATCTGCATATCTGAGGTTGTTGATATTTCTTCCGGCAATCTTAATTCCTGCTTGGGATTCATCTAGTCCAGCCTTTCGCATGATGAATTCTGCATATAAGTTAAATAAGCAGGGAGACAATATACAACCTTGTCGTACTCCTTTCCCAATTTTGAACCAATCCGTTGTTCCATATCCAGTTCTAACTGTAGCTTCTTGTCCCACATAGAGATTTCTCAGGAGACAGATGAGGTGATCAGGCACTCCCATTTCTTTAAGAACTTGCCATAGTTTGCTGTGGTCGACACAGTCAAAGGCTTTTGCATAGTCAATGAAGCAGAAGTAGACGTTTTTCTGGAACTCTCTTGCTTTCTCCATAATCCAGCGCATGTTTGCTATTTGGTCTCTGGTTCCTCTGCCCTTTCGAAATCCAGCTTGCACTTCTGGGAGTTCTCGGTCCACATACTGCCTAAGCCTGCCTTGTAGAATTTTAAGCATAACCTTGTTAGCGTGTGAAATGAGCGCAATTGTGCGGTAGTTGGAGCATTCTTTGGCACTGCCCTTCTTTGGAATTGGGATGTAGACTGATCTTCTCCAATCCTCTGGCCATTGCTGAGTTTTCCAAACTTGCTGGCATATTGGGTGTAGCACCTTAACAGCATCATCTTTTAAAATTTTAAATAGTTCAGCTGGAATATCATCACTTCCACTGGCCTTGTTATTAGCAGTGCTTTCTAAGGCCCATTTGACTTCACTCTCCAAGATGTCTGGCTCAAGGTCAGCAACCACACTACCTGGGGTGTACGAGACCTCCATATCTTTCTGGTATAATTCCTCTGTGTATTCTTGCCACCTCTTCTTGATGTCTTCTGCTTCTGTTAGGTCCTTACCACTTTTGTCCTTGATTATGGTAATCTTTGTACGAAATGTTCCTTTCATATCTCCAATTTTATTGAACAGATCTCTGGTTTTCCCCATTCTATTGTTTTCCTCTATTTCTTTGCATTGCTCATTTAAGAAGACCCTCTTGTCTCTCCTTGCTGTTTTTTGGAAATCTGCATTCAGTTTCCTGTATCTTTCCCTATCTCCCTTGCATTTTGCTTGCCTCCTCTCCTCCGCTATTTGTAAGGCCTCGTTGGACAGCCATTTTGCTTTCTTGCATTTCCTTTTCCTTGGGATGGTTTTCGTTGCTGCCTCCTGTATAATGTTACGAGCCTCCATCCATAGTTCTTCAGGCACTCTGTCCACCAAATCTAAATCCTTAAACCTGTTCCTCACTTCCACTGTGTATTCATAAGGGATTTGATTCAGATTGTATCTTACTGGCCCAGTGGTTTTTCCTACTTTCTTCAGTTTAAGCTGGAATTTTGCTATAAGAAGCTGATGATCTGAGTTACAGTCAGCTCCAGGTCTTGTTTTTGCTGACTGTATAGAGCTTCTCCATCTTTGGCTGCAGAGAATATAATCAATCTGATTTCGATGCTGCCCATTTGGTGATATCCATGTGTAGAGTCGTCTCTTGTGTTGTTGGAAGAGAGTGTTTGTGATGACCAGCTTGTTCTCTTGACAGAACTCTATTAGCCTTTGCCCTGCTTCATTTTGAACTCCAAGGCCAAACTTGCCAGTTGTTCCTTTTATCTCTTGATTCCCTACTTTAGCATTCCAATCCCCTGTAATGAGAAGAACATCCTTCTTTGGTGTCATTTCTAGAAGGTGTTGTAGGTCTTCATAGAATTGGTCAATTTCACTTTCTTCAGCACCGGTAGTTGGTGCATAAACTTGGATTACTGTGATGTTAAAAGGTCTGCCTTGGATTCGTATCGAGATCATTCTGTCATTTTTGAGATTGCATCCCATCACAGCTTTTGCCACTCTTTTGTTGACTATGAGGGCCACTCCATTTCTTCCACAGGATTCTTGCCCACAGTAGTAGATATGATAGTCACCCGAACTGAATTCACCCATTCCCTTCCATTTTAGTTCACTGATGCCCAGGATGTCGATATTTATTCTTGTCATCTCATTTTTGACCACATCCAGCTTACCTCTATTCATGGTTCTTACATTCCAGGTTCCTATGCAATATTTTTCTTTACAGCATCGGACTTTCCTTTCGCTTCCAGGCATATCCGCAACTGAGCGTCCTTTCGGCTTTGGCCCAGCCACT
Organism: Zootoca vivipara; assembly: GCF_965207765.1. NCBI lineage: Eukaryota > Metazoa > Chordata > Lepidosauria > Squamata > Lacertidae > Zootoca > Zootoca vivipara. Next base: position 32,747,154 of record NC_142594.1, read on the forward strand.
TCATCAGCTCTGAATCTACTTGTACTTGTCCTCCGCTCTTCCTCAGTAGCATGTTGGACGCCTTCCGACCTGAGGGGCTCATCTTCCAGCGTCATAACTTTTATATGCCTGTTGTCTTTGTCCATGGAGTTTTCTTGGCAGGGATACTGGAGTGGCTTGCCAGTTCCTTCTCCAGGTGGATCACGTTTAGTCAAAACTCTCCACTATGACCTGTCCATCTTGGGTGGCCCTGCATGGCATAGCTCATAGCTTCTCTGAGTTATTCAAGCCCCTTCGCCACGACAAGGCATTGATCCATGAAGGGGCTGCTTGCTGGTACATCCATACAAATACCACATCACATCCCTGCCCCACCCCAGCACCATCTAGGTAAGCTGCAGCTAGGTTCTCTCTTTCCCAAGTCTTAAATTCACATCTCCACACTTCTGCAGCAATTTGTGTTTGTGTGTGTGTGTTTTAATCCTCATGGAAATTCAGCAGCATTTTAGTGCAAATTTCTCTTTCAAAACACATTTTTGTGTGCAGTTGTGAGTAATGTACATATTTTTTTTACAAGCAATTCCATCCAAAATAATGCATTTTTGTATTCAGTTTTCACTGATATATTCACTTTTATGCACGCTTTCCGTAATATATGAATTTTTGTACATACAGGTTGTAGAACTCCATCACCAAATTTGGATAAGTGCGAATTTAGAGGGACGGCTTTTGTTTCCGTTCTGATGCTGCTTTGGAAAATGTGAACTTGATAGAAATGTCTAGAAATGTAATTGATGGGGAGAGAAAGTCTTAAAAATAAAAACTCATAGAAAAAGAAAGAGAAACTGAAAGAGAAGCTCCTGCATCCTCACTTTTGCTTTGTTGCCGTAAGCCAAGCAGGGCACTGGATGAGGCAGCTTCACTGCCTTTGGATCCCCAATGCCTTGGTGTTTCAGCCAGAGCTGGATTACCCAATAGGCAGATTAAGGATGTTCTTAGGCCACCAGCAAAGCAGGGGTACAAAGAAAGTGTGTGTGTGTGTGTGTGTGTGTGTGTGTGTGTGTGTTGCTGTTGTTGTTGTTTTTAGTCGTGTCTCACTCTTTGTGACCCCATGGACCAGAGCACACCAGGCACTCCTGTCTTCCACTGCCTCCCTCAGTTTGGTCAGACTCATGTTGGTAGCTTCAAGAACACTGTCCAACCATCTCGTCCTCTGTCGTCCCCTTCTCCTTGTGCCCTCCATCTTTCCCAACATCAGGGTCTTTTCCAGGGAGTCTTCTCTTCTCATGAGGTGGCCAAAGTATTGGAGCCTCAGCTTCACGACCTGTCCTTCCAGTGAGCACTCAGGGCTGATTTCCTTAAGAATGGATAGGTTTGATCTTCTTGCAGTCCATGGGACTCTCAAGAGTCTCCTCCAGCACCATAATTCAAAAGCATCAATTCTTTGGCGATCAGCCTTCTTTATGGTCCAGCTCTCACTTCCATACATCACTACTGGGAAAACCATAGCTTTAACTACGGTATACAGATTTTTGTCGGCAAGGTGATGTTTCTGCTTTTTAAGATAGAGATAAAAAGATAGATGATATATATATACACCATTGAAACTTAGTATTGTCTACACTGATTGGTAGCAAGTTTTCAGACCCAGGACATTCCCAGTTGTACCTGGAGATGCCAGGGATTGAACATGGGACCTTCTGAATTTAGGGAAGATGCTCTGCCACTGAGCGGTGGGCCTTCCCTATTGAGGCAAATGGTGTTGCATGAATCTCGCCCAAAGAAGTCTCCCCCAAAACCTGGAGGCTCCACTGATGATCAGAGCCCATGTCCCAAGTCACTCCTGGAAAATCTATCCTGTTATTTCCATGGACAGCTCTTACAGACTAGTTGCATGAATCATTGGGAGCAAGGACATTTATTATGAAAAGGTCATTCGGAAAAAAGAGCTTGGGCGGTTTGGCAGTGTTAATTGCTCTCCTCTTTGATCAGAAATACTAGCGTGGTCTGTGGAAAGCAATAGCATACATCTGGCTCCATCTAGTTAACAGCTGAAGAGACCAATTCTCGAAGTATGATATAATCCTCATTAAAATGAACCAGAGCATCACACAGAGAATCTGTTGGCAATGAGATGGGGAAATTCATATTGCTGCTTTTATATCCTTAATAAACAAATAGCTGTCTATCAGCCCTTTATATAAAATGATTGGAAAGGGTTAAATGAGAATGATTGCCATGGAAATTTCTTCAGCCTTAATGTTTTCTACTTACGTTCCTTTGCTGTATTGAATGCCCTTGTGATAGAAAAGAAAGAACAAACATCAAAAGTACCTTTTAACTCCACAATTCTTTCTAAATGTCTTTAAACTTATAGGCTATACCACTGGCTTTCTATCTTCAAAGCATGCAGGAGGATGAGGGTCAGATACATATAAAAAAAAATTGTGTGCAATTTAATAAAATATGCATGTGAATTGTATGACCTGCAGAGGAATTATTGTGTGTTAATGAAACATTGTAATGTTAATTACATACTTTTGATTTCTCTTCCCTCCATAGGCTTTATGCTGGTAATTACTGTACAAATGCTTTTATTGGAACCTAGACTGTGTCACCAAAACTGGCTTCATGACTCAATTGTCCCTAAAGAAAGGGAGAGTAAAATCTCCCAAGAACAATGCAATAAAACTACTCGACAACTGCAGCAGCACTAAACACAACTGCAACAGCATTGAAATCTTAGATCTCTGCAGATCTTCTCAACTGCCTAGCAGAACAGGTGAGTTTTAATTAAACTTCTAAAGGTCAACAAACACAACACATGGTGGGCCTCGCTAGGGAAGGTATCCCATAATTTTTGTGCCCTTTAAACTCAGTCTTCTTCCCAGCGCTTCCACACAGCATGTTCACAGGGTTCATTTGACTTGGCTCTGTTCCTGGATCAAACAATTTTCAACTGATCAATGGACCCACCTCCACTGAGATCACTAGAAGTTATATGAAGTGATGGGATTAAGAACCTGTCATGTCAACCTTCCAGTATTTCTAGCACAGTCTCTCTAAATCATTGACATTTGCCCTGAAGACGCTCCTGTCTTGAAAGTGAATTTGATAACCATTTATGGTGGCAAAAGAGGGTTATGCAAGGGAATGAGCCTTGAAGCATCATATGTTCTATTTTGTGAGACATATTTCATTTTATATAGGAGACAAAGCCGTTAGACATTTGCAAGAGGTTTTGAGTATTGGGTTTTTGAAAAATGGAACAAGATGTCTTTGCATGGGTTGGTGTGCCTAGTATATGACAAGTTCATTGTAATTTTAAAATGTGGCAGAACTAAGTGAATGTTTCTTGGTTCCCACTTTTTCACTATCGTTGCACGCCATCCAAATATCTAAGTAATGTGAGATTCCAGGGGTTCTAGGCACTTACACGGGGTTCATGCTTCCTTCGGAATGGGGTACAGTGGACACAATTCTATATGGTTTATTTACACACACACACCCTACCATGGAGGGGTTCACAGCATTACTCCCCAAGAGGGTCTTGCTTCTTCCATAGCCTCAGCCTTGGATTCTAACAGAAATCAGGCGTTGCGCTGTCTCTCTGGATTCTCAGCCTGCTTCCAGCTTTTAGCTTCTACCTCAAACAACTCTCAACTTTGGCCCTTGTCTTTCTAAGTACCAGCCAGTTGAGGGATTGGGACCCACAAGTTTGTTTTCTGGCACAGAGCTACTTGCTTTGTTATTCCAACAACCCATATTTAGGCCATTATTTCACCAAGAACCTAGCCAGGCTATTCCAGGAATTTGAATCCTTGCTTAGATTTTAACATTTGCTGGATCCAGGAATTTGAAGAGTCTCAGCATTCAGCCCATGCCCCCAAACTTATAACACAATGACAGCTAATATTTCCCCACATTTAGGTGTGTTTTTTTAAAAAAAAAACTTTTCAAAATGTATGTTTGATTCTCTGTTAAATACTGAAGTCCGGATAATTTGCTCAGTTTCATAGCTGGGGGTGTGGTTCCCCCTCTTCCTCTGTGATGTCCAACAACAAAGGGTTGGAAACTCCTTGCTTGAGTTCTCCTCACTTCTGACCTATGAATCCCTTTCCTTCTGTGACAGATCTTGCTATAGGTCCTAGATGGTTGTACAGGAGCCATGACATTGCTTCTGAAACCAGTTAATGGGATTCACAATTGGGGATGGAGCTGTTACATTCAGGTCCTGCTTATGGGCTTCATGGAGGCACCTGGTTGGTCACTGTGAGAAGAGAATGCTGGACTTTGGCGTGATCAAGTAAGGTTCTTCTTATGTTCCTGTTCCATGGAACCAAAGAACAACTTCACAGGCAATTCTCATTGGGAACGTGAGATTGGGGTATGTGCTCAACCCTGTTTCCCATGTGCCCCTACATACTTAGGGTGCATATCTAAGTTATGAAACAGGGCGCCTTCAATTTATTTCACAGAAATCATATTAACATAATGTGTGGTTTGATCCCGAGTGCAGAGTGGAAGATCTGCCAATAGTTGTTTGAAAAAAACACAAATTGGATTTATCCAGGAACATGAAAGCATCTTTGTGGATAGTGTTTGTCTGAAATTGGAAGTAGATAATTTATTGTTAAAAGGGGGGAAATAGTATTTTGTTAACAGGCTGGCGCTTTGGGGATGGACAGGTTACAACTAACAAGTTTGTCTTGATACAAGATGATGAAATGATGTATGGAGAGGGGGACATTTTTCTAGTTGTTATGTTTCCAGATACCCATTAATCATAAATCTTGGACTGATAGTGCCAGGAAAAAGTCAGAAGGTAACTGGAAGACAAGCTGCCTCAGGCAAGACTTGCTGTGAAACTGAAGGAAGGAAGGGAGTAAATTCCAACAGCTGATAAAAACAAGTATTTCAGCCTTGAGAAATACATGTTCAAAAAGTGAACCATGGAACAAGGATTTCCTAGACAGAAATAAGCAACTAAGTTTCAGGTAATGCCAGCTTATGCTATCCCAGTACAGTGTAGTGGCTGGTCTGCAGTGTAGCATAGCCATGAGTGTTGGATTATAACTAGGAAGATTCTAGCATGGAAAGATTCTAACTTGGAAACCTAGCACTGTGAGTTAAGTACATGGAAGCTTTCCGCAAAAAAGTGTCCTGTTTACCAATTTTCTGAGACTGATCTTACATGGAACATGTCTTTTGTTTCAGTTGCCATCTTGCTTCCAATATGTGCTGAATGTTTTTGAAGCATGAAATCGTGTAAACTAAATCTCTGGGGTAAAGGCCACATCTTAGAAGTCTTCTGCAGTTCAGGAACCACTTCATCCTCTTTCCTCCCTTAGTTAGTAATATGGGGATAGCTGGACCTGTCATGGGGAGGGCCCAAAAATCAGTGGCAAAGAACATGATGTGCATGCAGAAGGTCCTAAGTTCAATCACTAACTTTTCCAGTTACAATAACATGTGATGGGGACATATTTTTGGATAATATCAATTCATCTAGCTCAGTATTGTTTATACCAGAAATGGGGAGCCTCTGGACTACAACTTTGAGCTTCCCTGACCAAGATGGCTAGGACTGATGGGAGCCAAGGTCCACCAACATCTGGAGGGCTACAGTTTTCTCATTCCGGGTCTACAGTGACTGATAGTGCCCCCCCATTTTAAACAGGTGTCTTTCCCCACACTGTCTGAAGATGCCCAGGATTGTTCCTATGGCCTTCTGCATGTAAAGCAGGTGTTTCATATGGAAGACCATTACTGGACAGGTGAGCAATCAATGTTAGACTAGATGCATGGTAGACTGACCTCGTATAAGGCAGCCCCCCATGCTATACGACTCCTTTGACCTGTATATTTCAAGGTGGCAGCACCAGCAACTCAACTGGTGGCCTCTTGTCTAAATCTGAATAGTCAGGCCTTTGCTTTTGCATGAGGTCACATCTGTATGTAGTTTCTGAGTATCAGCTTTATATTAAAAGGGGAAAGGGGGTTTGGCTAATTGCTAGATGTTAGACCACCTGGTAAGAGTGACATCTGCTAGCTGTTTACTTTGCTGAGTAAGAGGCTGAGCACTTAAAATGCATTTCCTATCAAGTTCTGAAAATTCAACACCTCTGTTTTGCCCTTCAAGCCCAGATATTTATGTTTCCCATTTTTAAAAGAGACTGCTCAGGGCACCACTATGATTGACAATCCTCATCTGTGAGCTAGCAAACTTGTGCAACTGAACCTCAGTTTAGCCTTTTCACTGCACCCACATTATACTTCAGCTTTACAAAAGTCTCATCATAACCTGCTGTAGGACTTGATACTGTGAGATACTGGACATTTTGAATAGATGCAACCAATGCTTGAAAGTTTTGTTTAATTGAATGAATTAGATGGTGAAGTTACAATGCTATCTAGTCAAATTGCTATTGGATGGTGTGTGTTTGTGAGTTCACTAATCACCCACTGAAACTTTGGGGAGATGGATAATGTTTAAAATGGAATAACAATTCCAACAGAATCATTTTTAAATGCATGGACTCCACACAACAAACCTCTTAACCATAGGCAAAAGCATTCTTCAGACAACCAGTGAGTGGATAGGAAGGGGGTCAGAATTGAACCTGCTATCATGACTCACAACCTTCACATGCTCATCTGTACTGACCCATCACTTTAAAAAATTGCACATGTGTGCACATGTATATCTTGGAACATGTACGTGTATATGTTGTGTACAGAAGATGAATGTGCATTGGCTAGGATCAGGGACAGTGGGAGTTTGCACTTTGAACAGATTCTTAGCTAGCTACAGCACATATTGGCCATGTTTGGGCATCTTGCTATAGTTTAGTATGACATCTGAAGGAAGCTACTGAGTTTACATCACCATAACACAGAACCAGGATTCTTCCTGCTTACAAATACAGTAAAGATCCAAATTATAGTGAATGGTTCCATATACCACATTTTCCCCACCACAAGGTAATAACATTTTGTAACTTCTTGTAGATCCTGGTCTTGTAAATGATTCAACATATGATCTATGGACTAATACAAGTTAAAGCTACAGTTGTAAATGCTGTGCATGGGGTTAGTTATTTTGTCAGCCTGGATTGTATTCTGCACATCAGTGGTTCATCTGACCTGTCTGTCATCATGAGTGCAAAACATGATTTTGCACACTGTTGTTCCATGTAAAAAATATTCTTTATGCCATGCTGCATTCACCCTTGTCTTATACATGAACAAAAAAAAAGCAGTTGGCCACATGTACAGTTGACATGTGAACTCTACTCATAAGAACATAAGAACTTGTGGGATCATGCCAATGGATCGTGTAGTCCAGCATCTGTAGGAAGTCCGAAAGCGGGACTTGAACACAACAGCATTCTCCCTGCTTATGATTTCCAGCACCTGGCATACAGGGATGAAAGGAACGGGCAGCACTGTGGTCTAAACCACTGAGCCTCTTGGACATGCCGATCGCAAGGTCTGCAGTTCAAATCCAGAGTGACAGGGTGAGCTCCCGTAGCTCTATCCCAGCTTCTGCCAACTTAGCAGTTCAAAAGTATACCAGCACAAGTAGATAAATAGGTACTGCCGCAGCGGAAAGGTAAACGGCATTTCCGTGCACACTGGCACTTGCCACGGTGTTCTATTGCACCAGTAGCGATTTAGTCATGCTGGCCACATCACCCGGAAAGCTGTCTGAGGACAACCACCGGCTCCCTTGGCCTGAAACGAGATGAGCATTGCACCCCATAGTCTAGTTTGACTGGACTTAACCTTTACCTTTTACCTGTTCAGAGACATACTGCCTCCGACAGTGGAGGTAGAACATCCTTATGTATCTGGCTAGTCCTTACATTACACTCATCAATGGTAAGTCTGCAGTTGGGATTCAAGTACCATAAAACTGACTACAGCAAACATTTACCTCATCTGCAGTAGACATATAAATATATTCCATTATAATATTCAGACATTCTGTAGTGACTCAAACCTTTATTCAGTGCAATGCCCTGCAAATGGCCAATAGGATATTCAAACACTGGGGAAAGCCTTGGAATATTACCACACGAAACAGCATAATTGTTTCCAAATGTACAGACAATTGAAGTCTTGTTACAGGAATAATAATAAAAAGCTATTCCTCAGACCTACATGTGCAGCTTTAAAACAGAAAGGGAAATTATGGTGTGTGTGTTTAAAATACATCTAAATAAATACTCATTATGGATGCTTTTCAAGTGCATTCCTTCTGGATACATTAGAGTTGTTCAGGGAAAAAAGATTGGGGGGGGTGTAACCTGGCTGTCTCACAGCTCCTAAATCCTTTTCTAAAAATCACTGTGCCCCCCCCCATATATTGCTGCAAAACAGTAATGAACTGCTCTGCATGTTGCCACAAGTAAGTATGTCATGAATCATACAAGGCAGTAGAATATAGTCTTGTTTGAATCACATGTATGCTGTGACACTAATGGGTTTTAATCCAAGGTATGTTCGGAAACCTATGCTGTTACCTTCTATGCCTTTAAAGTACAAATGTCATGAAATTTTCAACAGCTCCTCAAGTCCTGCATAACAATTTCCAAGGCAGAAACAGTGAAGCCTAAATCAAGAAAGGAAAGGTTTTTTTGTGTGTGTGTTTGTTTTTAAACAAGAAAAACCCAAACATGACTGCCCTTGAGGACACTTGATAATTGCTTACATTCACTATCAACCCTCTGCTTGCTGGTTTGAATATGAAATGCTTACAGTGTCTTGCATAAAATGGTGGGCATTTATGCAAATTAGTATCTTGTTTATATATATTTGCTATATCTTACCACATCTTGGGCTGGGAAGATATGCTATCAGGCAATTTTCCATGAGATCTTTTAGATAACAATTTGAGAGAAAGGCCTGATTCAACTTTCAATTTAGGCAGGTGTAAATCAGCAGAAAATCTATTGTAGCCAGAGGCTTCTTGCTACTTGGCAGGATGTTTTAAGGGAATCTGATCTATATTTAAGCTGATTCATACAGAACTATGTCTAGGTGATGTGTTTCAACCCTTCCTGCTACAGCATTGTGATTTAGAGTAGCTCACAAATGGTTAAAGTGCTGCTAGAAAACATGGAGCCTTCGTCTTGCAGGCTCATGCTGTTTGCCTGATGTGCTTCCTATGCCCTGGTAGAAACACACACCATTTCTCATAGCAGTGCCACACAATGTGAATTGTGTGTTTCATTCTGATGGTTTCCAACCCAGTAATCATGGTAAGCACAACTGAAATAATAATCCTTTGGATGTATCCATTTTCTACTCTGGGTTTTGCAACTGTGGTTTGTAAATAGGCAAAGGTGGGGGGAGATTAGTATTTTTAAATTTGTTGTTGTTTATTGTTGTTTAGTTGTTTAGTCGTGTCCGACTCTTCGTGACCCCATGGACCATAGCACACCAGGTCCAGGTCCACACCAGGTTAAATTGGGGGGGAATTAATGCAAATGAATGAGATTCAAAAATAAATTTACACTGGAAAAGGTCTTTGATTATGAGTTTCGTATCCTGGTCATAGCTGCCAAGTACCCCGTTTCCCCCGGGAAACCCCCGTTTTTTCTTACCTTTTCCCGGCGCTCCCCCGTATCACGTCGTCTCCCATTATTCTCCCTTATATTCTCCTGCCAACGGCCATTTCCCCCCCTGATTTGCCCATCTATGGGCACCGAAAATGGCCGGCGCCGGCTTCAAAAGTCGCGTCTACGCATGTCCGGAAGTGCGTAGACGCGACTTCCGGTGTCTGCGGCAGCCATTTTTGGTGCCCATAGATGGGCACAGCGACACCGGAAGTTGCGTCTACGCACTTCCGGACATGCGTAGACGCGACTTTCGATGCCGGCGCCGGCCATTTTGGGTGCCCATCGATGGGCAAAGCGACACCGGAAGTTGCGTCTATGCATGTCCGGAAGTGTGTAGGCTGCTGGTCCCGGATTTTGCAGTCCGGGACTTGGCAGGTATGATCCTGGTTGTATTTGGGGTAAATTAAAATGGAATGTGGCCACTGTGGATGAGAGCTGAGTCAAAAGCTATCAGTCAAAAGCAGAGACTTACTGGGGAGTTGCATTTCTTCCACTGCAGTGGCAACTGAAGATTTGGGGGCGGGGAAATGCATGGTTGCATTGGGAGTGTGTGTGGGTGTATGCATGTGTATCTTTGCATATGTATTGGGGACCAATTAGCAGTAATGTGCCCCCTGAAGTCAGACACTGGCCCTTCTGAATTAAGCAATTAAAGACAGAAATTGCAAGAAGGCAGCTTCAAATTAAAGATAGCATAATAAGAGCACTGTTGCTTCAGATTCGAGGCCCATCTAGTCCAGCATCCTATTCTTACAGTGGCCACTGGAAGTAACATTAACCATCTTGGCTTGGCTAACCTTTGCTGAACAGGCATTATTTCTGAATAAATATTATAGAAGGTTCTTTGCCAATAAGTCTCTCGTGCTACTGGATAATATACAGCTATATTAAACGCTGGGATATTTCCATTCTCCTTCCAATTATAGGGAAGCATGCCTCAGCAGTGGTTAAGGGCCCTAATGTGGAAGAAGCCCTACCATACTTCCAGGAATGAAGAAAGTCCATGTTTTGAACAGCACAAATCACTGTTGTGTTTTAATTTCCAGTACTTAGGACTGGGCTGGATGAGCCCGATACTCCTTGTAGGCCTCCTGTTGCAAAGAGATTGAGCAGCAATGGTAACATTTGGGTGAGAGCTAAGCATTTATTTTATAAAAGGCTTAATAAACTACAGTGCACAGGCTTTATTACCATCAACAAGGTGTGTTAGAGTAACTCCTAATGGTAGGGATTAACCTTGTCATGGTCTGTTGCTTTCATTACTGTGCTAACAACGAAGTCGGCTTATCATGCTGCTCACTGTACAATCTACTTAATGCGGTGAATAGATTATTTGGTCTCAGAGTGGTGAAGTGACATTTCAGGATTTTGACTTTTAGAATATTATACATTTCCCCTGCTTAGCGTGAACCTGAGCCGTCAGATACTGTAGCTAATCAATTCTATTAATTTCGTATGAGAGCCTACGTGCAAAACAGTTCAAGCCACACCAGGACCATTTGCTAAATAAACTCAGCAAGCTGCCTTGAGCCAATGGCCCTACATAGGTCCATCAGAATGCAGTCCCCATCTACCGCAGAGCAAGGAAGGTAGGTGAAGAGTCTGCTTTGTGGGTGAGCCCGAGCCTGTTACTTAAATTTGTTTGCTTAAACAAGTTATATACCACTTGAGTTCAATCATCCCTAGGTGGTGTACACGAAATAAAACACATAAAAAGGTAAAAAATGGTTAACATGATAAAATCGAACTTCGGCTAAAAGGCTTGCAGGAATAAATCAAAATCTTCCATGTGTCTGATCTCAACTGGAAGAGAGTGCCATAAAATTGGACCCACAACGTTGAACACACAACAACTGTTGGATACTAGCTTTGTATCTGAGCCATTGGGGGGCACTAACAGTGACTCCCCAAAAGACCTCAGTGATCAGACAGGGATATACAAGATTAGGCAGTCCTTGAAATATCCTGGACCCAAGTTGTTAAGTGCCAGGTTCAATCCCTGGCATCTCCAGCTATGGACCATCCTAATACAATAGATACATAATATATCATATTAAGACTGCAGAAGTAGCTGCAATAGGACAGGGACCAAAAGCTCGCTTCACATTTTTAATACTCTCTCTCTACTAAGATAATATTTATATTTTCTAAAAATACATTTTGTCATAAGCTCCAGTCCTGGAACAACTATGCATGTCAAAAGGTCTTGCTTGCACTCATTCTGAAGTAAATGGCAAATATCTACACCTCTGGAGAATAGGTTAGGAAGCAAAAATCTGTCTGAATATTTAAAGAACAAAACCTTCCATAGGGAAAAAGTTGTGAAAAATCCCATTGTATCTTTCTTTTTTATGGAGAAAGCAGGGACTCTTTCATAGTTAGTGGTTCTGACAAAAGACATAGTCTTAAAGGATTCTCAGCAGGTTTATATTAAAGCGGTACAAAATCTACATCTGGGAAGACGTATTGTCATTGTCAAGAGTATTCCTGGAGTGAACGTTTATAAACCCACCATAACAGGCAGGGAAACCACCAAAGAAAGATGCATAGCTGCCAAGTTATCCCTTTTTTAAAGGGATTTTCCCTTCTGCTGAATAGGCTTCCTCGCGAGAAAAGGGAAAACTTGGCAGCTATGGAAAGATGCCATGCCTGAAACTAACCTGAACTGATACACTTGAATTTATGCAGTAATAAGCACAATATTTCTAGGAGCCAGTTTAACAAACCAAGTTACAAAAAATTTAAACAAATTAAAATTGCAAAACAAGGCAAGTGTTAACAGTGCTTAGCTGAGGACAATTACTATTTTAGGAGATGATACTTGTAATATGCATCATTTAAACAACTAATACAGTATTGACATTTTACAGCAGAGCTCCAGTATGATAGATACTTATGACTAATACAGCACATGTTTTTCAGAGGACTATTGTTGAAACCTTTAGCAAAAGTACAGAAACCCTTAATTCTTTCAATGCATTGCCCTAGCACAAACATGGGGAACCTCTGGCCCTTCAGATGTTGCTGAACTACAACTCTCATCATCCCTTGCAATTGGCAGTGATTGCTGGGGCTGATGGTAACTAAGTCATCCTATCTACCTTGTTTTCCTTCTTTCTTCGTAGTGTCTTAACAAATGAAACTGATTTGCAAAAATGATGCATGTTAAAATATGAGTGACACTACACAGACCTTTGTAATTCAAGAAATCTTTAATAAAAAATATTAAAACAAAACAAAACAAAACAAAGTCATCTACAAATACCCTTAATTTATATTTCTGATGCCATTGCCATTCTAAGAGAATAAGGGAGGTGTTCACAGTGAGTGCTGGCACTGCTTTTTCCAGGAAAAAAAAGCACTGCTCCCAGCTAAGTAGTGTTAGGATTGCCCCCTAATTCTTTTATATGTACATTTTATGTGTACACCTTAAAGATGCAACAAGCCAGCAAAAATTAGCTGTTATGAGAAAACCTACTGTGTTGTGGTTTGCATAAAAAACAGTAAGTGGTAAAAGGTAATGCGATAGGACTCATTTATGAGTAGACATGGTTGTGGTTGCACTGTAAAACAGGAAACTGACAAAAATATTATTTGGGTACTTTAAAGGAATGTAGTGTTACAAAGGAGAAAACCAATGGTGAGCATTCTTTCCCTGAGTTTCTTCATGAATAGTTTTCCCCAACAGAAAAAAAAACCTGATCCAGTTTAGCACAGAAAGCTATGAACTGTCTAATTTGCATTGGAATGCTAATATTTCTATGCCTTTTCTTAAAAATGCCATTCAAGTGAGGGGGGAAGAGAGAGAGAGAGGGGAGAGAATCCTTATTCCCTAGTTTGGCAGAATCGCTTTTGACGTCTTCGTTCCTCTCCTGTCATGCTCCTGCCTGTGTGAGGATAAATGCGCTGCAACTGGAAAAGTGAGATAAATAGCATAAGGAGAAATCATTATAAAGTGTAGTGCTTGAACGCTGCATTCTCCAAAATGCACCAGTCATAAAGCCTGACCAGGCCTGAAAGTAAAAAAATGAAATATTTCAATTGCGAATATAGGATCCCCACAGACCATTTTCTTATGCCTCTTCCACAACTATGAAGCATTAAAAGATTGCAAACACTTTACATTTAATTGCAGGCATGCTGAAAAACCATATGACATACTTCCTGTGCAGTTATAGTGCACAATAAAGGAATTTTACATATTAGAACTACGCTCAGGACACAATTGTCCCCCCCCCCCCCATAAAATGATACATGAATGTATGGAAATTGTCACAGAAGGGGCCTGGGATGCAAGTCTCTGTGACTCATAAGAAGCAAAAGCCTTTCCCTAGTCTCTAATTCTATTCTGAAATCATCTGCAATACAGAGAACAGGACTTTTAAAATATATGCTGCATAGGCTAATGGTATTTTAATTTTGCAACAACCATTAAAGTAGAAACATTTTCTGAACTATGAAGGTTTCAAAAGGTCCATTATATGGGCAGCACAGACATTCTCTCTACACACAGTGTTACCTTGAAGCTAGACTACTGTAAAGTGCACAGTATGAGGCTGCCCTAGATAGCTAGTAGAAACTTCAGTTGCTCTGGCTTGTGATTGGTGTGTTTTCCAAGAATGTATTACTGTTTCCCTCCAGCATTTGCTGTGACTTGCTTCCTGTTGTCTTCCAGTCGCAATTTAACACGCTGCCTTTGAATTTTTTAAAAAGATTGAGAAATGGGACCACTGAGTCAAGGAACATTGGTGTAATAGGTAGGTAGGAGTTAAGAGACAGAAAGCTGTCTGCCATCCTTTGCTACATACCATGGGCGTTCTAGATCATATGAACAGGGAAAGGACTACAGATCAGTAAAGCAGATGTTTTCCATGTAAATGTTTCCTGGTTCAGTTTTGGGCCTCTCCATTTAAAAGGACAATGTAGCAGGTGATATGAAAATCCATTACCTGGAGAGCCATTACAGTTCAGATTAGGTAGTACAGTACTGATCTAAATGGAAAAATATTCTGACCTGGCATACGGGAGCTTGCTGTGAATTACATTTGTGGGCACAGGGGTGGACTTTGGTCTTTCAAATTCCGTAGCATCCTTAGTGAGGACACATTTTGTGTCCCCCTTCCCTCCGACTTCCATTCTTATCAATTTACTACATCATACTTTTGGCGCCCTGTGGCACCCCCTAGGATTGATGCTCAGTGCAGTGGAAGCAATCATGCCGCCCTGAATCCCCTTCTGGCCTACATGCTCCAGCCATTCTTACTGGGAATATAATTTTGCATTTGAGCCCCAGAGTTAATTGTGGTGCTAAACTAAAAATTGATCCATAGAACTGAGCTGTTCATGTAACTGCCTCTTGCACTGCCAAGGCAAGGAATATATATATTTAGTAATGTGTCTTAAAATACAGTCATGCTCAGAATTTCACTTTTCAGCAAGCAACACTGGGGTCAGATGCTGCTGAATATGATTTCAACATACCACTGAGCAATATTTTTAAATCTCTAGAATATTTTTAGTTTTCCTTTTTTGTTGTTGTCAAGAAGATAACAGCATGTTCAGTCCTGAGGTTCCTATTTATTATGTCAACAGAAACATGCTTTTCACCAAACAGAATCTGTGGTCCTTTCAGATGTGGAAATACAGATATTTTAATGTTATGCATCATTAGCTGTTATGCGCAGGAGTACGGGGCTCAATATCTTTCTCAAAGGCTTAACATTATCCATTCTGAATGATGACTTTTTGGTTTAACAGTGAGCCAAGGTTTATTGGCATTTAGGCACCTGTGGTGTTACACCGACATCATTAAAACAAGTCACGCTTATGTGAACAATGCAACATGGTGGTAGGTGTAAACAAGACAGACACTGCTGGGTTGTAGGTTTAAGCTCATTGTAAAAAGGATGAACTCATTCTATCCGACATTTCCAGCTGCGCAAACAGCAGTGCCGAGTGAACGGCAGTTAACTTTACTAATACACAGGGATTAGAACAGAGGTTGTGCTACATATAAATGGTGCCTGCTTAAAGTCTACTTAAAGTAGATGAATGTTACACAGATGAAATAAAGGAAACTCACTGGTGCATTTTCTCGGCTGTCATGCAATGGGATGCAGCTCCTTATACATTCCTGGTATTAATTCTTTGGCTTGATAGCAGCTTTACCTCTCTCAGGAGCACTGCTACACAATGTGACAAATTTCAGCATGTCGATCTAGACATAGAATAGGCAAGGGGACCCAAACTTGCTTGCAGTTGCTTAAACTTCCTTCTCATATTCTGTAATCCTCCTATGTACTTCTATAGAGCTTGCCACACACCCCTTTTTCACACACCCATTTATGGTCATCCACCTTGCTGATGGCTTTGTTAGTGAAGAAAGGCCACAGTGAACATCTGCTTTGCGTGCGGCAGGTCTCAGGTTCAATCCCTTGCATCTCCAGGCAGAGCTGGGAAAGACTCCTGCCTGAAACCCTGGAGAACTGCTGCCAGTCATTGAAGACAGTATTGAATTAGGTGCTCAGATTAAGTATAAGACAGTTTTCTTAAACGTTCTCATGTCTTAAAGACCAGCTTAAATGGTTGAAATTTAGTAGGTGCAGTGTTTTTTCCCCTAGTATGGAGATAGTGGTGGGGAAAGCTTTGTTTGTCTACTTCTGGCTGTTACGGCAGTCATAGGCTACATAGCTGCCAAGTTTTCCCTTTTCTCGCGAGGAAGCCTATTCAGCATGAGGGAAAATCCCTTTAAAAATGGGATAACTTGGCAGCTATGACTCATAGGAGCAGCAGCAACAACAATAACAAAGTGACTAGGCACTAGGATCCTTTACTTCCTCTCTCTAAATTGTCACCACATGATTCTTCCACTCTATTTTAGCCATATTGATAAAACTGCAGGGGTGTTATTAAGCTGCCATCTCCCCCAACTTATTTCTGTCCCTCATCCCTCTCTCAATATAGTTTTTCCTTTCAGAGTGCAGCTGAAATTTTTACTTTGTTATGTTTTCTCTCATTGAATGCGGGAATACACACACACACACACACACACACACACACACATTTCCAGTTCTAGATTTCCAAAAGCATTTCCTGACTTTTGTCAGTGCTGGCTCCAGTATATTGCTACCAGCAGGAAATAAATGTATAACCAATATATGTTTGTGAGCGGTTTCTTCCTTAATATCTCAACTCTCTTAGTCCTAATTAACAAACAAACCAATGCATTTCTGAATACAAAGTCTGTGTCACATCAAAAAATGGAGCTCCCATTTCTGGCTGCCATAGATGGAGCTCAGTCCACATATTTGGCTTGAGGTGGGGTGGAGGACTGCCATTCAATTTGCAGCCCAATTCTATGCCTGTTGGGTGAGAAGTGAACTCAACAGACTGCAATGAGATTAACTCCAAAGGAAGAATGGGGAAGATTCAGTTTGCATTCGAAGGCAAGCTTAACCATTTTGTATTTTCCAGAACAATATGTGAGCTGAAACACAGTTATCCTTCAAATTAGCACTGATCCAAAATTTGCAAGGCCGTGTAATGTGTACAAAAATGCATTTATTATGGGAAAGTGTTCAAATAAATGCATATATTAGTGAAAATAAAATACAGAAATGAATTATATTAGCAGGAATTGCCCTGTGAAAATTAGGCAAAAAATGCACATAAAAATGTGCATAGAAGGAGAAATTCACATGAAAAATGCTGATGAGGACTTTTTCTTGTAAATGAACAAACTGGTGTAAAAATGCAGAGAACTGAACTGGGAAAAATAAAAATGGGAGAGAAACTGAAATTGACATATTCACATATGCAATGCATAGGATTGGGTATCTAATCAGTTTTAAGGAAAAGATGTTGATGAAGGCAAAGACCAGGTTATAAAAATGGTCGCTACATCTTGAATGAAAAGAGACTTGTTCTTTGTTTTGAATTGAACACCCTCATCTCCTGTCTCTCTTCCGTCATGGGGGCATATGTGGATTTCCCAGGCAGTGCCTCATCCTGGCACGAGTTATACATGTCAGTTAGCTAACAGAGAGAAATCCCAGTGTCTTGTATGGTTGGGTAAGAAGATACACAAGTTTCCCCTGATCTGCAGAACCACATAAATCGCCCAACCGTAACTTTTTATTGAACCAATATGTATAGCTAATGTTCGTGCATCAAAAGAGTCACCCTGTGCCAATATCATCTTGTCCTCATTTTCCCCTGTGTTGCTGCCTTCCCCTTACACATCACTGCTTTTTTTTTCTTCTAGCCAGAGAGGTGGGAAACCATTTCCCTTTGGAGCTTATTTCTCTGTGAGCAGCAGGGGAAATGCTATAAATATGGCATGGCCTGTCCTCTTTTCCCTCAGTAGCTGAATGCTTTGTGTCCACTCTGACAAAATTTCAGCTACCCTCTATGACCTTATCTGGACCCAGATACAGCTCTTGCAACCAACCACTGGTTATCACATCTCTTATTTTTATCATTGTTGTTGTTCAGGAATTAGAATTGCACATAGTTTTGTGAACATCTTGCTTAAACTATTTTGCCTCTTTGTTTTAGGTGAATTTGTTCTAAAGAATTGCTTTTAACTTATTAAGTAGATAATTCTTTCTTAAAAAAAAAAACAAGATTTTCCTCAGTCTCTTTCCTCACCCTTAAGTGCAGAACTAGACCAATATTTCTTAAAGTTGGAAGGTTTCTGTATTTGAAAACAGGCTCCTGGGGAAATGGTTAACTGAGTATACAGTAATAGAAATAAGCCAGTCCTTTGAAGCCTTTTATCTTGATGGCAAACAGATTTTGCCAGTCTTTTTGTGCTTTGGAAATCTAGAAAGTTTGTTGTGGATAAGGGTCTCTCATGCAGAGCCGTCTTAAGCATGTCGGGTGCCCTGGCACCGTGGTGCGGAAATCGCTCCAGCGCCCCCGCCCCATTTCTTGCCACAGCTGGTGGGCGGGCACAGCGCGCCACGCGACACCCCCCTGGCGGCACGGCGCCCTGCCGCCCCGCGCCACCCAGCCTTCCCCTAGAGCTGGCCCTGCTCTCATGTAAACAAAGACTTGCGAGCCAAGGCTTCACACCCCCACCACCCCTCAACTGGATAAGAGGAACTAAACACAACACAGCTTATTGGGTCAAATAAGACCCAAACTCTATTGGTTACATCTGTAAAAGGTTTGGCAAAGGCATTGGGCATAACTATTGACTTCTGACCTGCCTGGCAGAAGTGAATATGGATCAACCCTACAGTGAGGGAGTCCTATGACTTAAATCAATTAGGGGGACCCAGCAGGGATCGCTACCTTGACGAGTGCTGTGGCCCAAGCTCCCACCTGGGCATATGGACAGAAGCAGCTCCTCTCAGATGTCTTTAGTGGAATACCCTCATTTGGAGGCAGAGACTACAACCTCACCTCCTTCCAAGGATTTACCTAATGCCCAAACTGCCAATCTAACCCAAATGGGCTCGCCGTCAAACCCCTCACACCTGCAACCAAGACTTCAGGCCCTCCACTGGGTCTGTCTGCCAGATTTTGTTTCCTAATACTGAAAGGTGCACACCGTCCGCCCTGAACAAAGTCTCTTTGTCAAAAGTAATGCATACCTTCTAACATGTCAAAGACGAAAACCAGGACATGCATCTTCCAGGATGTGTTCCTGTGCAAGAGCATGGAGCCAAAAAAATGCACGTTTTGGGGCACCGTGCTCTCTCACAAGATCAGTCTCACATGTTTTGGGGTGCCGTGCTCTTGCATGAGATCACAGCGCCCCAAAACAGGATGCTCCAAATTAATTTGGACAGTTGAGAGGTATGGTAATGCCTGGATGCCAAATCACCCAGCTATTCATCAGCAGGAGCTTTCGCCTTACTGCATGGATGGCCTTCCTTGCGTGGTTAATTCCCAGCACTACAAACTAAACAGGAAGGAAAAACTGAGGGTGGTTATTAAAAAATATATTTTCCATAAACATGAGTATATTACATTTAGTGAAACTTCCCCATGTATATTATAGGGAGCAAAATGAGAGTGGATGTTTCCTTTTACAAGTAGGTGCTACAAGCCAGGAAGCTGGAAGACATATGTACCGGTATGTGGGGAATGAAAATGTGCTGAAGGTCAGAGGAAATAAATGCATTTGAATTTGTCTCCTGAACATTATTGTAGAGGCTATCCTCCATGGGTAGGAAGTTCCTCGGCTGACATAATGTCACTGAGAAGGCCCTGCCGTATGACGCAGCCCCACAGTCCAAGCCCCATTGAGGAAAATTGACTGTACCTTAGATGTTTTTCTCATCTTGTTGCTGCATTGGAGTCTTCCCTACTTTTCTCCTTCATATCTGAAACCACTCTAGGATTTTTATTTTACTGCATAAAAAGAGAGGTATGTGATGAACAAGCAGAAGCCCCACTGCTGCCGCCTCCATTATTGTTGTTCTATGGGTAAATTATTTCAGTATGTAGTTCTGCCTATAAGTAGTCCATGCATTTTTTAATGCTTTGAAGTAAATGGCATTGCCCACTTATTTCCATTTTGGCTCCAAACACAAATCCCTGCTGAATGGGTTGTTGAATTACCACATCCTCTTGGATCAAATCGCAGTGTGCTAATCATTTTGAAGATCTGTATACCTTGATACAGAAGAATATGATTTTCTCAGTCAAAACTCCCTCAGGATATGATTCCCTCAGTTAAAATTCTCCAAACAGGGAATTTTTTATCACCATTTAAACACATCTATTAGCCTGGCAAAGATCCAACCTAGAGGCCAAGGAAAGACATTTTCCCTCCTGAGGGAAGAGTAAACAGTTCAACTGCCAGAAGAGGAAATTTGTTTCAAGACAGATTTATACAGAATAACAGCATGAACTATGTTCTACTAAGCCCCAGCACCGCCCCACTGATTTCAATTATGTCTTTGCCAATGGCTACAAAAATCAAGCCATAATACTTATATAGGGATAAGAATTGTTTCCTTATTCTTTCAGTTATAAAATAAACATGATTAAAGCAAACTTAATTGAAATAAAATGAGTATGAAATGCCACTAATTGCATTGATTGATGAAGATTGTCCAGTTGGGTCACTGGTGAAAGAATGGTGAGTATTACATATTTTTGTGCTGGAGTCTTTTATTTGCAGTGTCCTTCCCTTCAAAACCTATAGTATTTCTTAAATGTTAAGAATATAATCAGGTCAGTGTTCAAGCACCCGCACTGTGCTGGAGGGGTTGTGGGTGTATTGCGATGTTGCAGCATATGTACTTTTGTTAATACATTTTGGACTGCAGTCTTTCAAGGAAGAGACTTGATTACAAAACACTCTGTATACCACAACTGACCTCGTTAACCATTTTGAAGGGTGAACAGCAGAAGGCCCTTATGCACATCTCTACTGGTTGCAGTTCATCTATTGACTACTCGAAATTGGAAGGGTTTGGATAATTTGCAGTCGTCTGCTTGGAGGCAAATGGTTTATTACGGAATCAAAGCACAGAATGGGTGGCAAATAGGAAATGGTTTTGTGGAAATATGATGTGCTTTTATAACATATATATCAGAATCTGCTTCTGACACGCCACCCTCCCAACAATGCATGTCCTGTTATGGCAGGGCATATTTTGGCTCATGTCTGTACTTTATTCTCATGAGGGGAGGGGGTTATGTTTAATGTATGGAATGTATGGAGGCTTCTTGTGGAAAAAATAAACACATACCCGAACACAGCTCTCAAAATATGAAGAAGCTGCCATGTAATTCTGTAGGTATTGTATCATAAGGCGGAGAAAACCTGAAAAAGATTCCTCAATGAGATATTTTAAGTAAACAATACAGTATAGTAGGACTCCACACATGTTAAGGGAATCATCATTGTCCCAATCAGGAGGCACTAAACATTAAAGGTGCCATCTTGAGGAGTGGCAGAAATTGGCTCTATGTGGGGCTTCCTTCACACTTGATTCGGAAGCTGCAGCTAGTGTAGAATGCTGCAGCATGATTGCTGACAGGAGTGAGGCCTTGTCAAAATGCAACACCTGTGCCCAGATATCTGCACTAGTTTCCGATTTGCTACTGGGCCGGGTTCAAGGTGTTACTATTAGTATATAAAACCCTTAACAATGTGGCACCAGTTTACCTACGATTTTGCTTAAGCCCACACATGCCCAGTCGACCGCTTCAGTCAGTGTAATTGGCACTACTACAAGTGTCACATAATACTTGTTTTTCATTTGTAAGCGCTTGATTGTTAAGTGTGGTAGCGCCTACCTCCTTGCCTATTGAGATCAAGCAGGGCACCTTCACTGTACTCTTTTTGGTGCCTGCTAAAAACATTCCCATTTAGATAAGCCGTTAAGACAGATGCTTAGAAAGATGAGGTAATTTTGATCTGTGTTACTATTTTAATTTTTTTGTATGTTTTAAAGTTAGGTTGTAAATTCTTCTTGCTTCTACCGTTTTATCTTCTGAATAAAACCACTGTGAGATTGTTGTTGTTGTTTTTACCATCAAGCGGTGTATAAATTTTATGAAATAATAAATAAATATTGAATCCCCTAACAGATTATTGTATCCTAAACAAGGGAATTTCTAGGTGCACATCTCTTGACGCTATGAATGCAGACTAGTATAAGCTTTTAAGGGCTTTTAAGGGCTCTGTCTACTTTGAGACTAGAAGAAAGGCAGAAATGAATTAGGAATACTGTATATAAAAAGTGCTTCAACTGACATTAATAAACACCTCCTCCAAGGACTCTTTAAACTGTGAAAGAGTTAGAGCCCTAGTAAAGAGCCCTAGTAGTGCCCTGTAAAAAGCAATGAAACTTGGGTCTGAGGATATGGGCTTTCTCTGTCCAAATTTTCCATGCACAGCAGGGAGAACAAAGTGAGCACACATTACCCACCCCACACTATGTTATTTAGGTTCAATGCCAGATACGCATGTTTTTCCTACTCACTTAGCCTTGAACAGTCAGTACAGAGCAATTGCACGACAGCATGAGGGCTGCTAAGGTTCAGGGTTAGATAAGCTGCTCATCTAGCTCAGGAGCTCGGCAGTCTTGCAACATGTTATTTCTCTCTCTGCCCCCCAGAAATTCTTAAAAACTCCCCAACTTGTTTCTTCTGATACCAAATGTGACCACCCATAGACAAGGCCACCCATAGACAAAGCAGTGATTTCTGTATACTCGGGGAGTCCCCAAGTGTGCAGAAAAAGATTTGTTCAGAAATTTTAAAGGTCAGGGGGATAGTTTGGTGAGGACTGAGCATATTTATTGCCCTCCAGGAGCCACAGAAGGCCATCTGAGGGTGGGGACCTGTGTGTGTGTGTGTGTGTGTGTGTGTGTGTGTGTGTGTGTGTGTGTGTAAATCAACCTGCTTAAAGTCCCTAGCAGATTCTAGTATCCTGGAGTCTGGATAGGAATTTATCCTTCCAAGGAGTTGCTTAGTTGCAAAGAAGGGAGAACCAGCATCTTGTATATAGAATGGGGTAAAAAAAACGAGCAGCTTCCTGCTCATTTAACCCTGAACCACAACAATCATAGCTATAAGGCAAATGTGCTCCAATGCTAAGCTGCTGAACTTCAGGTCTGGGTGAGCAAAGCACTACCCACCTAGACCTGGAGATTAGCAATTACAGCTGTTATGCTATAGGAGCGATTTCCCAGTTGTTAACCTCCTCCCTCATTTCTTGTGTGTCCCCAACTTATAATTTCATATTTTCAAACATATGCCAGCAGAGGGCCCATTGATTAAAAAAACAACCTGCTCCTTTTGTTCACCACTGCAACTGACTCTTTATTCACCCGTTTCTCATTCTTGCCCAGACAATGGTGGCTTTGAGAAGGAGGAGCAGTAGGTGCCAAAGCTGCTGGTTCATCACCTGGCTAGCAAGCTAGGAGGTGGAAGAAAAGAGGAAGAGGAACTGTAGCAGCTGGTGATGACAGTAAAGATGTAGACTGACTGTGGGATGGGATTTTGCCCATGGGTCCAGTAATTTACTATGTGTGTTTGTTGTGTTCAATGAACACACTGTGCTCTCTCACACACAAGGTGTTCAACATTTGTTTTAATAGGACTTGCAGTTTAAAGATCCCTCTCATTCTGAACTTCCCCATTCTAAAAAGATGGGATGTCTTGGACATGCACTAACACCAGCTATTCATTGGCATGTTCGTGGAAGTCTAGGTCAGGGTAAATCAAGTGCTAGTGATCAATAGACTTTTTCTCAGATGCTACAGGCAACAAATCTGCCTTTCTCTGCGCTTAAAGATCTTGAAGGCTCTCTTCACTGCTACTCAAGATTTGAAATTTCATCCCAGATGTGTTCATTATCAAAGACGGTAAAGTTCAAATACAAATTATACTTGAATAATGTTCCAAATCTGCTGGAAGACTTGTTAGAAATAAAAATGTTAGAAATAAAAATGAGAGCCCCCTTCTAAGCACAGTGGGTCTGTAGGCTCTCTGGTTGCTAAATCATGGGAAAGAAGAAGGCATGAGTGACTCTTTTGGAAGATAAACCTGTTTTAAGAAGGATTAAAATATATAAACTGATCTACTCAGTTGGGCATATCTCCTTGCTCTGCGTGTGCTCACTCTATGCCTGTTAACTATTTTTAACTGGCAAGAATGTATGCTCTGCGTGCAGACAGTGGTACTTTAATAGGGATTTTGCGTGTTTAATAAGTTGCCTTCTCAAAGCTCCCACCCAATACGTATATTTCTTTCCCTGTTTCTCCCCTGCCATATATCAGGAGGGTAGCCAACTCGTTCTGGCAGGATTTCAGTGCCGTCAAACAGCTACGTGATGGGCAGCAAGTCAAGTGGCACAACTCTTCCCAGCATGGAGGTGCACCGATGGGGGAAACAAATATCTGTCTGTCATCATGAAGCTGTTAAAACTGACAGGAAGTGTTCTGGGAGGAGGTGGCAGGCTGCTTGTCCACTCAGTGTATCGAGCCAGCAGCGCAACCACCTTTTATGTGAAATAATGATCCTTTGAATGCATCTATTTTCTCCTTTGTGTTTTGAAAACTGTGTTCTGTAAATAGAACTCATACCCTCCAATATTTTGGTAGGGCAAAGTCTGACCCCCCCAGCATCATCCTATCTCCCCCTTTGAGCCCACTCGCTCCCTTGCCACAACTGCCCGTCCACCGCTGCTCGCTTGCCGCTGCCTTCGCCCACCACACAACTTACCTTAGCTGCCCTCTTCTGAGGGCTGATGGGAGCTGTAGTCCCAGAAGGGTGCCATGTTGGTGGGCAAGAGAATGCTGCCAACGCCCCAGGAGCTGCTTCCATGGTTGCCACCCTCAGGCCATGTGAAATTGGGGCAACCTGGTATGAAGGAAGAGCCTGTGCTGCCTTCTGAGAATGTGGGGCCATCCCACTTAAAATGGGCCACTTGGCAGGTATGAGAAGTGTGTGTGTGTCAGGGGAAAGGTTAGCATTTTAAACTCAGGGAAAATAATTTCCAATGAATGAGATTCAAAATGAAGTTTATACTGGAAACTAGATCTATGTTTATGCGTTGAGCAACCCTGGTTGAGGAATTGCATTTGGAGGAAATTAAAATGGCAGATGGGTACTATGACTGGGAGCTGAGACTGGCTCACGTTCAAGAGTTGCACTACCACTTGGCCCCCTCTAAAATGCCATCTGTGGGGTTTGTGGGGAGTTGCATTCCTTCCACTACTCTGGCATTGGCATGATTTTTTAAAATACTGCATGGTTGCATTAGGAGCGTGGGTAAGTTTTGGGGGCCAGTAAGCAGCATTGTGCCAAGGGCCTCCTGAAGTCTGACACTGGCCCTGCTGAATAGGAAACAATTAAGCAACAAAGCCAGAAATTGCAGCTTCTGATTAAACTTGAAGAGAATGTAAGGAGAGCCCTGCTAGATTGGACCCAAGGTCTATCTAGTCCAGAATGCTATTCTCAAACGTCCGAACAGATGCCTACAGGAAGCCCACAAGCAGAACCGGGTGCAACAGCACTCCATCCACTTATGATTCCCAGCAACTTTTATTCAGAGGAATATTGCTTCTGATAATGGAAGTACCTTGGTTTCCGAACAGCTTAGTTCTCGAACGTTTTGGCTCCCGAACACTGCAAACCCGTAAGTGACTGTTCCAGTTTGTGAACTATTTTTGTAAGCCGAACATCCGACGGGGCTTCCGCGGCTTCCGGCAGCCAATTGCACTTTGGTTTCTGAATGTTTTGGAAGTTGAACGGAATTCCGGAACGGATTCCGGTCTACTTCAAACGTACAACTGTAATACGGAAATATCATGGTTTTGCTAATCTTAGTTTTCTCCCCTATCCCTACCAAGCTGCCTTACAATTAAGCATGAGTGAGGCAAGCAGCTGATTTGGGGTATAATGAAACTGCAAAAAACAAACAAACAGTTAGCTATCTAATTTTACTATTGTGTGTGGGGTTTTTTTCTTTACTTCCAGGAAGAGGTGCTTCTGAACTTTTATGCCTTCAGTGCCAAAATAACTTGACCTGTTTTGGGTATTATGTACAATCACTTTGGGGTAGATGGGTGGCTTTTGTTCTGGCTCAGGCAGCATTTTGAGGGGGGCGGGCAATCTTGGAATATGTTGTTGATGGAGTATAGCCCCATCAAATACACATTTCTGAATATTGCAGAATAGCCCCAGGACCAAATGAATTATAATGCATTATTCCACCCAAAACAGGCATAGAACACGCATTGCCTACAGGGATGTTGGTATTTGATGCACTGGCAAGTCAGTTGATACATGGAATCTGATACATGGATCCTTCCATCCCTTTCTCCCCCCTCCCATGTCTTCCCTCCCTCCATCCACTGCCTGTTTTCCCCCCAAATAATATTTATTCATTTATTCATTTTCAAACACTACAAAATACAAAAAATCGCAAAAACAAAAAGACAAAAAACAAAAAGAAAACATAAAAAAGAAAAACATATCAATTCTAACATTTTTACTTGACATTGTAGATTTCCTCAATCTCCCCCCCCCCCCCCTCACTGGGTCCATTTTTAAATCCAAGTTAAGCAATTTTCATATTATATCTTAAATCATTCTAATACATTTTTTCATTATCTCTCAACTATTTCTATTCTAAAAACATCAACTTTCCTAAACCTATAATTCATCAATTAATCCAAATCTAAATTTATTTTCCCATCCATCTATCTTCTCTTTCCCCCCTTAGCCTAAAATTTATTCCCAAACATTTCCCATAAATTCAAATATTACTTCTTCTATCCTAATAACATTTAAACACTTAAATCTAATTCAGCCCCACCTCCCCTGGACTCAGGGTCTCCCAGATGATTCAGCCAGTTCCATAAGTCGTTGCAGTTTTGGACCATCTTAATCAATCAGAAAATAACATCCATTATTACTCCTCACCCCACTCCCACTCTGTCACAACCTATCCACCACTCTTCCTTCTTCGTCCCCTGCTGCCTCCCCAGTTCTCTAGCTGTTACACAATACCATCCAACTACATTTCCACTTTTCAGCCCTTTCACAATTTTTATTCCCCTTAGATTCTGACCCCAGTATGGATCCTGCCCTCCCTCTCTCACTGGGAGGGCATTATTCCATACTGGTTCTTCTGTGAAAAACCTTTGAATCAAGCATGGGTCTTGTTCCCCCGCTCTCACTGAGGGCACAATGTTCCATGCACCTTCCTCTTATTCTTTAGATTCAATTGCATTGTCCAGGACTGGTGGTTGTTCGTCTTTCTTCTCTACAATCTGTTAAGATTAGTCCTTTTTTGATTTCCACACAGTTCTGATTTATTTTTCCAATCTGTATTGTATTCTGATGTACTTCGCTTCTTAAATCCCAAAGCAATTTCAGGAATTCCTCTTAAAAGTCTGAGAAGTCAGATGATATTATGTCTACTGACATCTTGCTCGTCTCAGATTTCATGGGAACAGCACAGATTACAAAGCAGGAAATGGCGCAGTTCGTATTTCCAAACTTCAAAAACAGAAATTGTGTCCGAACTGGTTGCAAACTCGAATTTTTAGTTCTTCATACCTTAAAACTCTTATGTCCATTTATGAAAAGAGCATTATCAAACTTGTTTTTCACAGCCTTATATTTTGCGCTCTCTTCTATGCTGACAGTTCCCAACCTCAAAGAGGTAAACAAATTCCTTCCTATTATGATGTCATAATGGCGGCTTGCTGATCCCTCCAGGGACCCGACTCCAGCTTCCAGGGGGACTTTCCCCAGTCCAAAATAAAAATTTTTACAGGGATTTTACTGAGTTCAGCCCTTCTCCCCTTTACCCTGCCTTAGGGGGAAGGTTTTAAATCCAATTTTTGGAAATTGAAAGCTTCCTGTCAATCTTTCCGGCTTCGGGCAAATTAACTGCGTCTCAATTCACTCAATGGGGGAGATCGACTTCCATTTTTAAATCTCCTCCCATGGCCAATTCTTTCCAATTGAAAATTTTTTAAAGTCCTTTTTCTTTACTCACGGTGTCCGATGTCTTCAAATCCTTTAAGTCTGGAAGAATCCACCGTTCCACAGGCTGCCGGCACAGAGCTTCCTGCTGCGAGGGTAGCAGTTTAACTCAAGGCACCACGTCTCCACTCTGCTCACTCTTGGCTCCCTTAATAGGGCTTACTGGGGAGCAGAGGAGACAAAAAATGGTGCAGCGGAGTCCCCACGTCCCCAGAACGCTCGATCTGGGGCTCTTTTGGGGGTCTGCGGCGCTCTCGCAGCTCCCCCCTCCCTCACAGCGCCAGGGAATCTCGGAGCTCAAGATTCTCTCACCGGACAGCAATGGCGGTAGACCAGACATCCATCCACTGCCTGTTGTGTCAGTTTTGCTAGTTCCTCACTTTTGTAAATTAAAAAGGTGGAAGACAACAGTAAACCATCACTAGAGGGGAGATGTAGGAGAAGGTATAGTGCAGGCCAAAATATGTCTACTCAAAAGTCTTATTGAATTAATTGAAGTTTACTTCCAAGTTAGTGAGACTAGGATTGCAGCATTAAATTAGTTAAATTTATCCATTGTTTCCCACAGCTGCAGAAAGTCCCAAAGAAAATTAGAGAAAATATTTTAAAGAAACCTGAGACATAATTCATAACAAACGCATGTCTGTATTTCTGGTCTGTGACCATAATAAATTGATTGCTACTTTAAGAATGAATGAATCAAAACAAGCTTTTACTATGAGTAGCCCCATTGAAATTAAAGATTTTACATTAATTATGTCTGTGAATTTTAATGGTTAACTCTAAGGATGACTAACATTGGATACAACCCAAGATATCCATTAAGCCAATATCAAAATACTAAAAGTAATAATCACTTAAAAACAAGATTATCCACTCACATTCAAGAGAAAAATGAATGAAGTGATAACTCTATTTTCCTATGCCTTTGTGTGTCTGTTGCTCTGCTCAGCTGACACCACAACAGAGCATGGGATCAGACTATGAGGCTGGCAGTATTCTGGAATATTTCCACTGAAGTGAGAATACAAGAATATAGCAGACTGTGTATAAGAGTGGCTGTAACAAACTGGCAACTATATTAAACAAAAAGGGGGGGATGTTAATGCATTTAAGATGACTGCTATATAAACATCTTTCTTTTACAGTGAGATAAGAGTCTCCCACAGATGTGTTGAACCAAATAAGTTTAATGTAATGTCATTCTAAGCTAAGAGCCATATGTTTTCACTATTTTTATTGGTCAACACACTTGCTGGTTTAATTAGATTATGCTGGAAATGAAATACAGTTCTCCGACTATGGCGAATCTGATTCCTATAAGATTCATATGGCCAGGAAGTAGTAACAATGAATCTCAAACTGTTATCTCTGGGAAAAATCTTGAAATTACCCTGAGGGTGGCTGAGGAGTATGATACAACATGGCTAGGACAGAATAAGCAGAGGGATTTCCGGACCAGAATAATGTGCTGATTGTGGGAAATGTTCATGGTTGCCTCTCCTCTGTTGGTTAGATCACAATCAAATTGGGAGGAAAATCCACAGAATACAATTCAGAATATGATTTCTTTAAAGTACTGTACTCTGAAAATCAGTGTTTCTAACAGAAACGTTTCCAATCACTGAGGTTGCTCTAAGCGTGTTTGTGGAGAATGGTGGTGTTATATACATAAGCAAACAGCCCCACTGAGCAATTATAAAAGGCTGGTTCTAATTAGAGCCAATAATAAATTTCAGCAGCTTGAAATCTATGCATGCTGCAAAGATCAATCATGAAACAAGAACTGCAGAGAATTCTGATCTCATACGTGAATAGAAATGAATACTGTTAATACATGAGGTTAAAACACCTTAATGTTCCCACAACACAACACACCCATGTTTTATGTGCATAGCATATAATTTTAGGGATCTATTAGTGATGATATATTGTAATTAATCATTGCATAACATGATCTATACCTTATTAACAGGCAAAAGGACTTTTCTGTCTGAATTTAATTTCCTTTTTAAAAAAACAAAATATAGTATATAGTTTCTATTTTCACAAAATAAACAGCAATAAAATATTTAGTAGCTTTCATCAGAAACAAAGCTGCATTATGCTTTAACAAGATTATATAATGTTTACTTTTTGCCTATGTAGTCTTCCGTATGCTTTAATTTGCTTCCATTTCCTCTACATATATTAGAAAGGTCTTCAGTCATTTGGCCCCCTAAGCAATAGTTCATAGCATTCTTGCCTATCGAAAGGTTCTACCTTGCAGGGCTGGCTCAAGACATTTTGATGCCTGTGGTGCAGTACAAGATGGTGCCTCTTCCCATTCCACATACAGAAGCCAATCAGAGTAGCAGCTTAATCTTGCTTCAGCACTAAATGGCATAACATTGTCACTGCACCTGAGGCAGGCCTAGGATAGGCTGTGTGGCATACACAGTTCTGGAATGCCTGGAGAGCTATGGAGGAACAGCCAGGGGCTGTCATTGTTTTCCTCCCACCACCTGCTGCTTAAGGCAGTCACCTCATTCTCAGTCCATAAGTGTGGAAGTAGTTTTACCTCTTTTGAGAATGTATACTCTTACTTCATGATTTCCCTTTTCCATTTCTTACACATGTCCTTAAATCTTAGCTCATCTGTAAGCTCCTTATGCAGTCACACTGGTTTCTTTAGATGCCTCCCACTTTTTCTTTCTCATTTGAATTGTCTGCCTTTGTGCCTTCAATATTTCACCTTTAAGAAACTCCCATCCATATTGGACTCCCTTCTCTTTGAATTTGTTTGACTATGGGATCTTACCCAGTAGTTCCTTAAGCTTTTTGAAATCAGCCTTCTTAAAGTCCAGATTGCATGTCCGACTACATTCAACTTTCCCTTGCCTCTGTATAATAAAGAAGAAGAGTTTGGATTTGATATCCCGCTTTATCACTACCTGAAGGAGTCTCAAAGTGGCTAACATTCTCCTTTCCCTTCCTCCCCCACGACAAACACTCTGTGAGGTGAGTGGGCCTGAGAGACTTCAGAGAAGTGTGACTAGCCCAAGGTTACCCAGCAGCTGCATGTGGAGGAGCAGAGACACGAACCTGGTCCCCCAGATTACGAGTCTACCGCTCTTAACCACTACACCACACTGAAACCAAAAAGACATCATCACTTCCTCCCAAGAATCCCAGCACTTCCTGGGATAACTCAAGTTGGTAGAGCAGGAGCGAAAGATCCCTGCATTGCATTGGATTGAACTAGATGACCTTCCTGGTCCCTTCCATCTCTACAGATGGTGTGTTGGAGATGTCCCTACTTTCATGATTTATTGCCATGCATTTCCAGATGCAGAAACTTCTATTTCATTTCATGCACAACAAGTCCTTTCCCTACAGGGCTTTGGTATGGGTTTTTTTTCTTGCCTTCTCTGCATCAGATATACTATCGCTGTCTCCTTAGCACTGCTATCTGTTCACATGGGGACCTGATTGAGTCCCAAGTGCATATATTCCAATGTACGTAGTTCAAACTGTTTAATCTCACTGATTTGTATGCACTTCTTGAAAGAAAAGCAGCACCAAGATAATGAAATCTCATTGCTTCAGTTACAAAATAAGAAGAAAATGTTTATCCTGATCTGTTCTCAAAATTGGCTTTTATCTGTCCATTTGAAGATACTCTTTCTCCTGCAGCAGTGACTATTCTTTTTGCCCAACCTTTTAATGATGAGTTTGTTTTTGTAATTTTATTTCCAAAACTAAAATAATTTCAATTGGGGGTAACATCATACTATTTAATGTTTAATGGCTTCCCACTGGAATGAAAGGATGGGAGTCTACCAACCACATTTATTGCTATACCCTAGAGAAGCCAGAATAATTTAAAGTAATGAATTAAGCAAATTCCCTAGGAATCTTATCCTTCAATAAGGAGGATTAATTTAGGTATTAACATGTAACAGTATCTACAATCTTTGCTTGTGGTGTAGATTAGAGCATGTTGTGCCCAACACGATTAGTGCAGATCAAGCAGGTTTCATTACTCCTGGAATTATTTAATTATCTCAGTACTTTCATTATGAAAATAAATGAGTTTTATTTATTTATAATTTCTTTACTCCTGCCAAAAACACATGGGGCACGATTCAGGCAGATTAAGCATATTTAAACCTGTTGATTACAATGGGAATGGTGTAAGCACATGAATTAGCTTCCTACTGAAATCATGGGAATTAAAGTGCTTAATTTTGGCTGGATGGGCAATTGTGTTCTACCTCAGAGGGGCCAGCCCCAAAATGCAGATTTGTTTTGCCTAAGCACATGAAGGAATTCTACAAATGGAATAACCCCATGAATCGCATTTATTTCAGATTGCTGTAGTGGCAAAACTGCACACAGCGTTCCAGGGACATTATTCAGGTCTGCATGTTATTCCAGTCATCTAGTGGTAGAATAATATGGTAATAGTTTGTTTATCACTCAAGATATGCCTGTAAGCAGTGGAGGCTGGTCTATTAGGGCAAACAGGGAACTGCTCCACTGATCTCATAGGACTGTCAGCCAGCCCTCACCTGCCTGCCGTCATACTTACGATTGGTCCAGGGGTGGCATCCTCGGGCTGTTTAAAGCAAATGTCCCTCCAGAGAATCCTGGGAACTGTAGCATATTAAGGGTGCTGGGAGTTGTATCCCTGTAATGAGTAAGCTACAGTTCTCTGGATTTCGTATAGAAAGCATAACAATGTCCATAAAAAGGCAGGCCTGTTGAACATATAATACAAAGTGCAGAATATAAAATAATATGAATGCAGAAATATAGGACATCCTCTTATCCCACTACTTCTAAGAATACAGTAAGACCTATTTCTTGAGCTGTGTTTTTAAGCTTTTTCATGGGAAATGTTTGACATCTTGTAGTCCCCTTGTGCAGCCTTTCTGGACTACTGCAGTGTACTCTGTGTGAGGCTACGCTTGAAGATGGTCTGGAAGCTGCAGTTTGTGGTGAATTAATGCTGCTAGGTTGGTGAATCAAACAGGACTGTGCATCACTGGTCCTGAAAGTGTTGCACTGGCTCCCAATGAGCTACTGGGCCCTATTTAAGGTGGTAGGACTAGTATACAGTTATATAATGGTTTTGGACATAAGTACCTAAAAGGATGGGACGCGGGTGGCGCTGTGGGTTAAACCACAGAGCCTAGGGCTTGCCGATCAGAAGGTTGGCAGTTCGAATCCCCGTGACGGGGTGAGCTCCTGTTGCTCGGTCCCAGCTCCTGCCAACCTAGCAGTTCGAAAGCATGTCAGAGTGTAAGTAGATACAGTGGTACCTCTACTTACGAATTTAATGTGTTCCGAACGCACATTCGTAAGTTGAAAAAAAATGTAAGTCGAATCCCAGAGGAATGCATTGGGAGAAAAAATTCGTAAGTCGAAGCAACCCTATCTAAAAATTTGTAAGTAGAAAAAATCCTATCTAAACCGCATCCAAGATGGTGGACGGAGCTCCGTTCATAAGTAGAAACATTCGTAAGTAGAGGTACCACTGTAAATAGGAAGGTAAATGGCGTTTCCGTGTGCTGCTCTGGTTCGCCAGAAGTGGCTTTGTCATGCTGGCCACATGACTTGGAAGCTGTATGCCGGCTGCCTTGGCCAATAACACGAGATGAGTGCCACAACCCCAGAGTCGGTCAATACTGGACCTAATGGTCAGGGGTCCCTTTACCTTTTTACCTAAAGGTAAAAAGAATATAGAATATATCAACCACCTCAGATCTTTTGATTGGCAGGGAATGCCTTGGTGGCCCCATTGGGTGCTGCTTGGTTGGTCCTGACTCACAACAGAACCTTATTGATAACATGCTCTCTCTGGTGAGGTGGATCTGTCACTCTCATGATTAATATTCAGCAGACTTTAAAATATTTCTGTTCAGACAGACATTTGATGGCTGAAATACAATGTTCCTGGCAACCTAGGAATTAATAGATGTGAGGATATTTTATTGTTTTAAAATGTGTGTATGTTTTAAAGTGTTGTTTCACTTATTTGTTTTTTTGTAGCCCTGAGCTACTTTGGAAGCAAGTTTGTGTGTGTGTGTGTGTGTGATTTAATAAGTACAATTTGAACAAATACAATACATAAGATGCTACAAACCACTTCTACCTGGTGCTGCCATAACATTTATTAGCTTCCCAACATGTGTGACCATAAAATTATGCGAAGTACCTTCATGCTAGTTCTAATGTCATTTGACTGACACATGCCATAATAAAGTTTAGGTGTATCTACTACATAAATGAAATAAGGATTGAATAGAGATGGACAAATCTTCCAGTTACGGTTTCTCTGAGTTTCTAATTTTCCCAACCTAAGTTTATTTCATTCCATTTTCACATCATTTTTCTCCCTGTTAAAAACAAAGTTTGCATGAAAATTTGTATGCAGTTTAGTGCACATTTCTCCAAATATATTTATATTTGTATGTGTTTGCCTAATATATCCAACTTGCAAGCAAATTCCCACTAATATAATGTAGTTTTATACATTGATTTTTATTAAGTTATTCACTCTTGTTCACACTTTGTGGTAGGAAAACTACATCAAAAAAAATTCAGAGAATTGCCATTTTTGAAAGATGGATCTGTTCTTGTTTGAGAAGTTTGGCATAGGTAGGCGTGCAAAGTTCATTTATTTGGTTTGAAAAGTTTGGCATAGGTAGGCGTGCATAGTTGAAGAGTTTTCTGGACCATGGTGTAAAAGTAGGGGGGAGAATGTCCCAAGCTTCAAACGTCCTTTGATACTATATAAAATGCAATGGAGTTCTGACTTTTTCCATCTATTGATTGCAATGGGGTACTTCAAGAATAAAATTTTATTCATTTGGCCTAGATAATATAATTTGAAAAATCTGAAGACAGATTTACATAATGGATGAAAAGGGAAATACTCGCATAGGCACATGCACACTCAAAGAAGCATAAAGGAGTGTTGGGCTAACATACGTTATTGTAAAATTTCACTTGTAAGGTAACTTTTAACTTAAGAGTTCTTTGTTAACAGTTTCCCACAGTGTATCAGTCTCCGTCCCTGCTGTGCTGATCTGCAACTGTCTTCTCTCTCTCTCTTTATAAATCTTTTTTCCTCTGTCTGCTTCCAAAATGTTATCTTAGCTAGGATTAATAAAGATATACTGGAGAGAGTCTTATCTTTTATAAGAATTATGTTTATAATAGAAAGCTTTAATCTTAGGAGAGAGATGAAGGCAAAGGGAGGCAAGAAAGACAAATTAAAAGTCTCTGACAATGGCAAAAGAGACTGTCCCCTTTAATCAAAAGTCTACCAAAAAGGTTTGGGGGTGATTCAAATATGACCCCCAAACATTTTACTAGTGCATATGTCTGCTGAAAAATAAAGAGGAAGATTGTGGAGAGACCATAATTTTGTGAGGTAAAGTTATAATGTAACCATGTTTTAAAGTTAAATTATTGTTACCAAACAAATTTACCTTACACTAATTGGGATGTAACTGTAAATAGAAGAAACGGCTATCTGTTACAGGTACCTAATATAGTGCCCTCCAGATGGTATCGACCACAACTTCCATAATTGTTGTCCATTGGCTATGGCGGTGCTTCTATTTTGTACTTCTTTGTAAGAATCTCTGGTCAATTTTGTCCCAGCTCCCATATTTGTAAACGGATAAGAGGTAAACAAAAGTGTTTGAAATAATTAGTGCCTGTAGCAGTATAAAAGAATGCTTTTTTTGTGTATTCAGACAGTCCCGGGTATTGCATACATTCATGTGAACAAATGCAATGCCTGAACTGGTGAGGAATACAGTATTTGCAGTGTTTTCTATAAATGTGGTAGGTAGAAAAACAGTGGCATCCCAGGTATTGCTGTGAACTTCATACAACGTTTTCTTGTTCACACATTACATTTGCCAACATGCCTGAGAACAATAAAGACACTCACTTGTACAAAGGGAAGCTATTGTATTCATTTTTTCAGCTTTTTGAAACATTCCCATTTCCCACATTCACTATTAGATGATGATGAGAAATTATAAAAAGTATGAAATCTCAAATGAGAATATATCAGAAATTTAATGATAAAACTGCATTCATCCCTTACATTATTAAAAATAAACTTTTAAGTTGCAGGTGACTCAGCTTCCTGTGACAAAGCATGGACTCATATTGGCTGTTCTCTTGTGACCTTTTGCTCTGAACGCATATTACTCACTTTCCAGTTCCTTCTTGGATAAGGTTCAAGTCTTTCCCTAAGTTAATGGCTAATCTCCAGTTGTGGACTCCCATCAGGCCCAGCCAGCATGGTCAATGGCTGTGGATGATGCCACTGCAGTCCAGCAACATTTGGAGAACCACAAGTTCCCCATCCCTGCATTAGAGTCCCTTTATAGGCCAGGTGTTGCTGATCTCATTAGTAAGGTGCTAAGGTGCAGGAACTGGAACAAGGAGCATTGGCAAGATCCATCTTAGTCCTAGCTTAGTCCATCTTAGTCCGGTGAGATGAGCGCCGCAACCCCAGAGTCGGTCACAACTGGACCTAATGGTCAGGGATCCCTTTACCTTTAAGTGACCAGAACTCTGCAGTGCAAATAGGTCTCAATGCTTCCAATAAAGCTTATTCCCAGGTAAACTTGTAGAGGGTGATAGCCTAAGAGATATATAAGATCTTTGTACAAAAACCCCCCAAAAACTTGGCAAAACTTTAAAGACACCCATTCTGTAAGACCATATTTGTAGAGCATTAAAATGATGGCACTGTGCACATTGGTAGCAGACAGTATGAATGATCCAGTATCTCAGCAATGATATTTTGTAGAAGAGTTGAGGCCTAACTGAGGTTCCAGGGCTGTCAAGGCTTGGCAATAGCCTGGAGTTGGATAGAAGGCTGGCAGCGTCAAGGGTGTTTCAGTTGGTGATGCATTATACTCCCATTGGCAGAACCACAGAATTACATTAGACAGTACTTGGTGCGGAAAATTTGGCTGCAAGTGTGCAGTTTAAATTCAAAGCAGAAATTGGGCCAGAGAAGAAAGGATGGAAGAAAACCAAATGGACAGGAGGCGGTAGCGGGAACACCCACCCTGTGTTCCTGATAGGCTCACAAAAACACTTTCTCAAATCCCACATTGCAGCATATGTGTGTCTGCTCTAGGTGGGGGTTGGAGAGAAAGAAGCAAGAAGGATGAATACGTGTTTTTTGTTGCTCACTTGAAAAATGCAGCAGGCCATCTCAGAACAAGTTGACAGGGGATAAATTATGCTGCACATCATTTTGATGATAAACACTGGAGATATATTCATATGAACAATTCCATGTTTTTAAGCATCCAGTTCAAAGGTTTTTTAGAAACTTATAATTAGAATATACATGATTTTAGATACGGTATTAGCTTCATCACTCCATTATTTTTACATTTATGGAATTAATATAACATATAACTAAAAAAAAAAAGTCTGGGTCCTTTACAAGAAAAGAAATGTAGCTATAAAATCACAGCTAACACTTGAGAGATATAGTAAAATACTAAATCCAGTGCTTTTTTCGGGGGGGGGGGGATTGGGATTTTTTGAATCTTTGTACTTTTGTCTATTTACTGTATTCATTTCCCCCGATTTGAACTATAAAATGGTGATTTTCTTGAGTCAAAATGAGAGTACCCCTAAACATTTTTTGAGAAAAAAAGCACTGACTAAATCACAGCATCGAGCAATACAATATGAAAAAAACAAAAACTTTTCAACTACCAGGGAAAGCCTGAATAGGATGACTTTAAAAAAAATAACTTCATTAAGCTTTACCTTGTGCTTTACACTTGTGGAAATCTAGTGGAATTTTAGTGCTCATTTATGTGTTAATTGTTTCCAGAAGAAAAAACAACAACACATTTATTTGCAACCCTGAAATCACAGGAGTTTTCTGCTGTCATTTCTCTAGAGTTTTCATGCATCATGTCATGTGACGAAATTTAAGGCAGTATTCCAGCATATGCAGTTCTTTCCTGCCATTTTCATGGGTGAATCAAGGGGGAACAGAAGCATGCATGTACATAAACAGTGGCAATATGTCCAATGGCATCTACTGTTGTGTCACACCACGTCCATTGTTAGGAATTAATTTTAGCATGACATGGCAGTATATTGATTAAAGAGCCACAGTTCCATAATGCAGTATAACATAAATGTTAGAAACCAGGACAAGAAGCACTAGCATTATAACCAAGAAAACCAATGCAACAATTCTCATGTCTGAATGCACCCTTAATGTCTCGGCTTAGTTCCAATACTCATGATATTCATGTGACACTTCCTTATTTTCTTCTTTGGGTC
The DNA here is from genome assembly GCF_965207765.1 of Zootoca vivipara. Taxonomy (NCBI): domain Eukaryota; kingdom Metazoa; phylum Chordata; class Lepidosauria; order Squamata; family Lacertidae; genus Zootoca; species Zootoca vivipara. Next base: position 32,785,565 of record NC_142594.1, read on the forward strand.
AGCTGGAAACTCTAATAGTCAAATGGTGTGATCCTGTAGAGCAGGGGTGTCAAACTCAAATTCATCGGGGGCCGCATCAGCAGTTTGGTCACCCTCAAAGGGCCGGTTGCATCTGTAGGACTATGTGTCCACTCTTTATTATCATAAATTATTGTCACTACATTCAATTATTACTGTTTTTTGTAATAATGTAAGCTCATTCCCGCCCCCACGCGGATCACATTCCTGCGTCGTGGCGTGTGTGTGGGAGGGGATGTAAACGAGGGAAATTTGAACAAAAGGTGGGGATTGACGGCTTCCGGGGGCGGGGGCTCAACTAAACCTTCGGCAGGAAGGAGAAAGCCACTGCTGGGATTAAAAACCTGCAGATGGAAAGAGGGCTTCCCTTTCCCACCCTGCGCACACCCAAACCCCGCTAGGCAGGATGCCACACGCTGCAACCCACCCCATGCTTTGGAGAGGGGCAGGAACATGCGGTGCAGCACCAACTCCCTGCTTTGCTTTTGCATCCTCCTTCCTCAGCGCCAGAGTCCCTTCCCCTCGCGCTGAGGGAGGGCAGCGGATTTCCTGAGGAGGAAGGCGGTGGCAGCCCCAGCGGACGTGCATCTTCGCCTCAGAGCTGCTCTTCCCCCCACCCGCGCTGTTGTCGTCTTCGCCGCCGCCTCTCCCTACCGGGACTGCAGGCAGAGGAGGCTTGAAAACCTCCCCCCCCAAAAAAAAATTCCCTCCCACCTACTCAAACCGTGAGGCGACTCCATCTGGAGCCCTACATCACGAGGGGCTGAGAGGAGGAGGCGGTGGCAGAGCGGGAAGAGCAGGAACCCGTGCTGTCGTCGCCGCCTCCCTCCCGGCCGCCCCCCCGGGGAGCAGCTCCGCTGGAACTGAGAAGCCAAAGGGCGGCTCGGGGGTGGCGGGCAGAGCAAAAGCCAGGCACCCTCCCGAGTGTCTATGAGGAGAAAACGGGGGAAGAGGGAAGAGAAACCCGGCTCCATCAAGAGAGCGGCTGTTGCGCTTCGCCTACTTCCCCCTCAGGCTCACTCCGCGTCCCTTTCGCCCGCTCGCTCGCCCACCTCCCGGATGCAGCCGAGGAGAGGAAGGGAAGCGGCGGGCGGCGGCTCCCCATTGCCGCCTCACTCGCTCTCGGAGACAACAGCAAAGCCCGCCAAAAAAAAATCCAGCGCTGCTCCGTCCCGGCACCAACTTTGCCGGCGGCGCCTGTAGGGCTTTCCTACCTCCTCGGCGGGCTTCCTCCTCCTCCTCCTGCATCTCACTTTCCCGTCTGGCCGCTGTGCCACCGCCTCCCTCAGCCTCATTCGAAATTGAAATTCCCTGGCCAAGGCCGTCAGCGTGGCTCCAGCGCCCCGGCCTCCGCCTGCAGCCCCACCCCCGGTTTTGACCCTCGGCCAATCGCAGGCTCCAGAACTACTGTCAGCGGATAATGTCTTCGGCGGCTACGCGGGCCACATGACGAGGTCTGGCGGGCCGGATTAGGCCCCCGGGCCTTGTGTTTGACACCCGTGCTGTAGAGTCTCGTTAACAAAGACAGCCCTTATCACGAAGTGAAACAACTGATTTATAAACAAGTATTTAAGTAATACTGGCTTGGGAAGAGCCTCATATTCTTTCTTAAATCGAAATGACATGACCGCAGGAACTAAATTAAGAATAAAAAGGACTTGTATTCATTTTCCATCACTGGGAAACTTGGCCTGAAAAGCATGTGACAAAATAGTGTGGCACAGAGACAAAGAGCCTCCAGCCAAGCCCTAAAAATGGAAGTCATCATGTCCCAGTTTCACCCAGTGGCTTTACTCCACCTTAAATTTTATTATATATTAAAGCATGACCAAGAAATGGAGCTTTTGGTCTCAAGGCTCAAATGGAAATAACATCGTACGGCAGTTCCATTACTTATTGAATGGTAACTCAACAAAATCAGCTCATTGTCCTTTATGATCTATGTACTTTTAGCTGGAGTCTTGCAACCTATAAGAGATGTACAACTGAGCAGTTTTTCAACCATATTCTATGCAGGTTAAAGTTCCATTATGTCATTTGTAGGTGTGAAAAATAATAAAATAAAACCATTTCTAAAACTGGAAGTGCACTGGAAGTGTCTGTGATTAAAATCAGATGCTACAGATGTAATGGAAGTGGGGGAGGCTGGAAGAGTTAGACAGGCTATTCCTGGTTTTTAGAACAGGAACTCAGAGCAGAAAATGTAAAGAGTTGTGGAAAATGCAGGGCTGGTGATAAAGAATGAACCATAGATTTGTCCTTGCCTTGGACCTGATTGGAATTGTCCCCACTTACCTCAGAGCTTTCATCCCATTGTAAATAGCAAGGCCAGGGTGGCCAGTCCAATCAGGACTGCAAGAGTGACAAAAGGGTTGAAGTCCCCTGCCCAGTGACTCTCTACTCCATGTCCCTCCCCCACACTTGCTATTGAATGAAAAAAGCAGGTATGCACTGCCAAGTAGGTGACAAACTTCCTATCTAGTTTGGTCCTTATATACCGGTATTTTCTTTTCAGCATTACTATAGATCAAATGCATTGCAACTTAAACACACAATATCTTGATTTTTTTTTCCTATACAGAAAGTATGTTAATGACCTATGTCAGAGGGATAATACAAGAAGCATTTTTTTCACTGCAAAATACTTTGCAGACTGAAAAAGATTTACTTACTTACTTACTTACTTACTTACTTACTGTTGGTGCATGTGATTGTTGTTGTTTAGTCGTGTCCGACTCTTCGTGACCCCATGGACCATAGCACATCAGGCATGTGATAGTGTGCTCTCATTGTTTAGTCCTGATAGTTTGAAAAAAAAGACACTCTTTTTATTTTTGGAAATGGTCTCATTGTGGAAACTTGCATCTGAAAAATGATATAAACTACCGTACTCTTTGCATCCCACCTGAGAAATTTCAGCACTGAGCTCACGAGGAGGCCATTTCTGTATGAATTTTGCTTTCAGTGACCAGGAGTGGAGACATAAAAAGGCTATTCACCATCTCTGGTTAAAGAGATAAGTGAAAGAGTCGTTGGCATTAACTCTGTAGTAATAGCAGCAATAAGTACTAGGTCTGATTTAAATCTCTTGATAGTGATACTCGGAGGCTGGAATATTTATCACACCATTAGGAGAGGCTGTGCTCAGCTGATAAGATGTCTACATCCGATGAAGTCCACCTGAGGACTGATGATGCTGGGAGAGATTTATTGCCATCCATGGCAGATAGGCGAGTGCACTGCCCTTAAGAGCAGTTGGTGCCATTCATCTGACAAATTATACAATCAGCCGCCTGGGGCAAGCTTGTGGGATCTTTAATAGCTACAGAAGGTGAATACACACAAGTGTGTGTGTGTGTATGTTTCTGGTTGGATAACCAGTCAGGAAAGCAACAATTTTGCTGAGTATCAGGCAGAGAAGAGTGAGGAAGAGCAAAATGGGAGAACAAATTAATTCCATGAGTTATTTATCTGTGTATTTCCTTCCTAGGCCAGACTTGTGCTAAAGAAATGAAGTCATCCAATTCTCCTTACTGCTATCAAATGACAGAAAGTCCAGGCGTTCTGACTGCTGGAAGGGAGGCAATCTATTGTATGACAATCAGATTTAAGAAAATTAGTTTTCCCTGACCTCACCCTTTCCTCCCTTTCACCTGAAGCTTTTTTCACTTTATGGGTCAGGTCTAGTGTGTTTCCTTTGTTGTTAGAAAAGAAACCTGAAACCTGTTCTCTTTAAAAAAACCCTGGATAGTTATGAGATTGTTTAAAAAACCATTAGATATCAAGTTCTAGGCACCATCCTTCCCACGTTTTAGGCGCCAGGTCAAAACATTTTTATTTCAGAAACCCTTTGGGCCATGAATGCTGTTTGAATGCTCTTTTCTCTTATATTTTAATTTGTGCATTTAATTCTGTAATTTTTATTTTTATTGTTTCTGTAAGCCACTTTGGAGGACACGGGTGGCACTGTAGTCTAAACCTCTGAGCCTCTTGGGCTCACCGATCAGAAGGTTGGCAGTTCGAATCCCCGCGACAGGTTGAGCTCCCGTTGTTTGGTCCCAGCTCCTGCCAACCCAGCAGTTCAAAAGCATGTCAAGTGCAAGTAGATAAATAGGTACCGCTCCAGTGGGAAGGTAAACAACATTTCTGTGCGCTGCTCTGGTTCGCCAGAAGTGGCTTAGTTATGCTGGCCACATGACCTGGAAGTTGTCTGTGGACAAATGCTGGCTCCCTTGGCCTATAGAGCGAGATGAGCGCTCAACCCCAGAGTCGTTCACAACTGGACCTAATGGTCAGGGGTACCTTTACCTTTAAGTTTTTTAAACATATAAATGTGTATTTATTCTACCCCCATATATTGTCTGAAATTCACCTGGCATAGATCATAGGAATGAAAAGATCTGAAGGGGCTGCATTGAGAACTGTGTGCTATTATCTGGTGCCATAACTGGAAAGCAGTTTTTGAACCACTGGGATACAAAAATGAATATGAGTGGTCTAGAAGAGGAGACAATAAAGAATCTGGAGAGTTGCATTAATAGTACAGTGAAATAATTCAGCACCGCCTAGATTGGCTACTTACCCCTAGGCGATGTTTGCCTGGCCATTTTCCCAGTGCTGGCCCAGCTGATTATTATTTTTTCCTTGTCCTCCTTATAGAAAAGCAGCTTCAGTTCAGGTATCACATTCTAGGATGGAACTCCCACAGCTCATGTAGTTCAGCCACTTGCCCTGCAGCAGGCTGCTTAACAACACCAAACACAATTTTATCTGCATCTTTTAAAAAACAAAGTGGCCCACATAAACAGATTCTTGGAGTAGCTGCATTCAAAAGGGCCTTCTGTACATTAGAAAGAGGAATAGATCAAAATGATTCAAGAGCATAAAGATTTGGGGACGTATATTTTTTTTTATCGTCCAAAAGGAAAGAAGCAGCCCCAACAAAGGAAACCATAGAAGGTAGAAGAAGAGATGTTAACATTTTGTTTTAGTGTACCATCACGTTAACAGCTATTTTGTTTATGGGCATTACTTTTTAACATTACTCTGGGTGCTTCCAGGCAGGAGCTTAACATTCCCAATGCACATCCAGATATTGAAAATGTGTCATTGGCAACAGGTCTTTTATGATTCATCAGATTTTCCCTAAATCTGGATTAAATGAGGGCGGGGGGAATACAGGCTGGCATTTTGAAGCAGACAATGTGTAGATGTTACAAAAACGCTTGCATGCATGATCAACACTCATTGGGGGCAGAGCATGTGGGACAAGTGCACATGGCAGTGTTGGGGTAAAGGCAGTATGCACGACCAGTGTGCCTCCTATTCCTTCTCTCCCCCCTCCACTTTTGGACATAATGTTCAACTTTAATGTAATTTATAAGGGTCTTTCATTAATGGAGCTTTCTGTTCTTCTCCTTGACTATGCTGCTTTTACCATATTTTCCGGCATATAAGAGGACGGGGCGTATAAGATGACCCCCAATGTTTCCAGTTAAAATATAGTGTTTGGGATATACTTGCCGTATAAATAAGACAACCCGGTGTATAAGACGACCCCTGACTTTTGAGAAGATTTCCCTGGGTTAAAAAGTAGTCTTATAGGCTACGCAGGAAAATACACATATATTTATTGTGTGAAATGCTTTGAGTTTTGTTTTCAGTATAGTTTTCATACCGTGAGGTGCTGTGAAAGTCTGAAAGGATATTCCAGGCTCTGCTCTGTGTTCTGGTGCCAAAGGTGCAACAGGGGCATAAAACAGGGCCTTCTCAGTGGTAGTATCCTCTCAAGAGGTAACAGTCAGGACTATTTTTTTTGCCAGGCTTTAAATGGTCCTTAACTGTATGTCAACATTGCTGGCTTTTGTTTGTTGCTTTTTAAGTGGTTTTATGGTTCTCAGTTTTCACCGCATGAGGGTTGAATTTTTATTGTTGTGAACCACAGTGTCCAAAAGGTGGTTTTGAATTGTTTCTATAAATCCATAAAATCTCTGTAGTACAGGATAGGGAAACTTGTGACCCTTACATTAAAGTTGAACATTATGCCCAAACCCGTGTTGGTCTCCAACTCATACTGGCTGGGCCTAGTGGAAAGTGGAAGTCAAACAAAATCTATCTAATGACCAAATGTGACCTGGAACACAGAAGTCTGAAGCCAGGTCTGTCTGAGGCCTGGTGTCAAAACACAGTATTCTTGAGTGGCTGTTGGGGTCCCAATGCCCTGGAAGGGCACACTGAACTTTACATCTGCCCTGGGTCTCTATGCCAAGAGCTGCTATTTACGTCTCAGAATCTCTTTGAGCAACAATACATTGGGCACTCTGAGGCATTGTGGGAAATTTAACAAGATTGTTAATAATTTCCTGCTGTTGTTACTGCTAGTTAAGCTTTCAACTAGGGACTCACCAGAAACAGGAAGTGGCTCTCTTAAAATTCCTCACTCTGGAGAAGTGATGCTGAAGCCTAGCATAAGCTTTTAAAGCTGCAGCCTTAATTAAAAATGGTTTTTTTAATTAAAAACAAGGCAGAATAGATGATACCCTTCAACCTTCATTTGACTCAGGTAACAGAACAAAGGCCCAGGCCTTGCCAAATCAATAAGCCTTTCCTATATAAGTAGCATTTGTTTATCTCAGCACAGACAAAAATCATTTGCTTTGTGCTTCTCAAAGATGGGAAAGGGCAGCTGTAAATTTTAACCTCCAGAACTCAAGTCTTGTGTATCAGTTATCACAAAAGGTCAGAGCACGAAAATATGAGTTTCCATGGAGTTCCTAATTCCTTTGTTCTTTGGATGCAAAATATTGGAAGTTTGATGGGAAAATGCCACATTTTCTCTGGGGCTTGCAAAGAGAACTGCAGTAGCTGGAGATAAAATATTAAGCAGCACACGTTTGCTAGGACATTAACAACGAATCCACAGGTAATGAATTTTGCTGTAGGCTGTTTTCCTACTGTTGTTTTCTTTTTCCATTCAGATCACGGTTCTCAGTAATTAAGTTTCCCTGTTTGGGATTACGGCACATATAGAGTGGTCCAAAAGCTTTGGAGCACGCTTAACTGAGCCAGTAACACAGACCTTGAGGCAACAAACTCTCTGTTGCAAGCAGAGGGGGAAAAAACAACAAACACACAGCTGTCTAGACTCACTGACTGCTTCAGTGAGAAAATTTCATTCTGCAGTTTCCCTGCACAGATATAATCATTCGCCTCGCATTTCTTATTAGCTCCAGACAAAGAAAATAAGGGATATATTTGGAAATTTGTAATATTTTGAAAATCAATAACTTTTCGGCACCACTACAAGGCTTGGCATTTGGTGGAGTGCTTTTAATATAGGGCGAACATTGAGCACTTGGTGGTTGCATACTAAATATAAAGTGAGATTTTAGCTGGGTAGGGGGGGAAATCGCACAAATGCTTCAGCATATGGAACAGCTAAACTCTCATCTCGCCACATTAGTTTGGGTATGTGCAATGAGCCATAGTAAATAATAGGTTTCTGTAGTCACTTACCATATGGTAAGTGAAGTTTTCTTTCTGCATCTGAGCCTACCAATATGCTTATTGTCTTCCTGTGCCACCGTTTGGACACTCCTCTGCCTTGTTCCTTCCTGCACATAACCACTTCCTGCACAAAGTCTGTCCGATTGTGTTGTAATTCCTAGTCTTGGACAAGTTTGGCTTCTGTTTCCAACAGAAACAGCACTGTGGATCTGCGCCAGCTACATGCATGGGTCTCCCTGCTTACTGTAAGGCAACACTTATTGTTTCAAAATGACTGCAAGAAAGTAGACTTCTCGGAGTTAAAAACAAAAAGATGTCAAATTGGTTTCCTGTCATGTCTCACAATTTGAAGTGGGATTCTGAATTTGATTTTGAGACAAACTGGGGGTTAGTACAAACTATATTTTGCTCAATCTGAACAAAACAAAGCAATAGGAAATGACCGTCAGTAGCAACTTGGGATCTGTATGTAGCTGTTGCATGTGCTGAACAGAAACTGCAGATGGCAGTTTCTCAGTGAAGTAACCGTGGGCTGACTCTGTCCATTCAATTCTCCCTGGCAGTAATGAGTATAAGAGGGCTTTCCTTTACTGTTGGGTCTTGCTTGCATAACATAGTCTTCCTGACTTCTGATGTGTTGTTGTACCCTTGGTTATGCTGGAAATGCAATAGCCAAGATTATCCCATGTGCAATTTAAGGGTTAAATTTGTTAGTGTTAATTCATCTAGCCAAGAGGACAATGGGCGGAGGTGTTATTTAGGAACCAGGCAGAGTGGTGTGGTGTTTGATGAGGCAGTTGCCCTGATTGGCTGCGTAGTTCTAAAGGAGTTTTCCTCTGTAGGTTTGGTGACTGTCTCCCTGCTAAGAAAGACAAAACCTCATTACAGTATTCCTTTCTCCTCAAAGTATACACTCTTCAGTTTCCTCAATAAAGTGCTATTAGGATTTCTTTTCTCTCTGAACTCTGTGTTATTTAAATGAATTTGCTAACAGGCTATTCTCCAGGCTTGACTTCTAGCTTGTTCCCCAGTCTCACTTTCTGGTTTGTCCAGCCCGTGGCCAAGTCCTGACAATGACAGAGGGAATTTAAACACATGAGAGGAGGAGGAAGAGAAGGAAGGAATACATGAGCCTGAGAAATGGTGCCATTTATATAGTCCTCTTTATAATGTTTCCTTCTTTACATGTTTACTACTGCATGTTTCATTGGTCTATATATGTTTCTTTTGAATATTCAGTTTTTTCTTTGATTAGTAAAGATTGATATCTAGAATTTCCTGATCTCAAAACTCTACTTACAGTTTTACAATCTCTGGACTAGTGGCAGCATCTATTGACCCAGACATCTCTTTTTCCTTTTGTGGTTTTAGATACGGTAGGACTCTAGTTACAGATCAGTAGAAAAGAAAGAAACCTTGGGTGAATGGATTATATGAAGATTAGAGACACTGGTGTAGTGGTAAATTTTGAAAACCAGGAACTCGCTGTTACGTAGCCATCATAGTATTGCTCCGAAGGAGAATTTTAAGAAATGGATTCTCATACTGGCTTTGAAACTTACTATCACTTTATTCGCTTGCCAGAATAAGGAGGGACCATAAATTTCACAGGCACTCTAGTGAATTATGTAATCACTTCTGCTGTGAAAAATGTCACACTGCACGTTTCCCCAAATTCCCCTTCCACTACACCACTGATTGGAGGTGCTGTTGTATACTGCCTTGCAGTATGTACCACTGCACTGCTGTATGCTGTCCAGAACTCATAATACTACTAAAACATATCTGGAGTTGCATGTTGCCCCACTGTTCATATGCTGGAATTTATTTCTATTGATAACAGTTTATATACATGCTTCTTGTACAGTTTGCTTCCGTAAAAAGGTTTATAATTCTGCAAATATAGATATGTTGCTAGCTATCGCTGGGAGTGCCTATTTCCTCTAATTTGATTACTGTTAAAATGTATCAAGGGGCAGCACTTGCATTCCCGTGTGTTTGCAATCCCATTTCAAGACCTGGCTGCCTGCAATGGCAAATCTCCACTCTCATATATGTGTCCAGTTTTGTCCTGTTTTGGCTATGGTCTGCTGAAGGACTGGCTGAAATGGCATGAATGAGAGAGTTTACACAATATTGTTCAGATGTGAGGAAAAGACTTCAAAAATTTTAGCTTTTTTTTTTGGAAGCCAGGATGTTTTGGACTATGAATATTTTGCTTTTCAGCTTCCTGTCTATTGTAGAACTAATTTAATCATTTGGACACCCTTTGTGAGCGAATCAGTGAAGGCCAGGCGTGTCTCTATACATAATACTTATACACTGTGAGTGTCTTTAAGACTTTGTTTAGTGTGCCATTTCTTTCTGTCTAAGGAGCTATCTAGTTGGTGCATGACAGCTGTCTAATCTGCTTATGTAGTGAGGCTCAACCAGGTGAGGTAGACATGACAGTTCCTGTTGGGTGGATTAGAATGTCTGACATCAGGTCACTGTCTAAATTGAAAGTCTCTGCTAATACAGACAAGTACAGGGCAACAGAAAGCCCAGTAATCCCATGCCCCAGGCTGATGAAGGCTGAGCTAGTACCTCAGCAGCTGGTTTAACTCCTTCAGGCTCTTTGAAACAATGTTTTTTTTGCAGTTGGGGGAAGGAGACCATTTGCTGCATTTGGTGTTGCAAACTGCACTCACTGAAGGGTGGCTGTTGTGTGGTTTGTCTGATTAAAGCTGATTGTGCAAAACAGGATTTTCATCCCTTGGGAAGTTTCAACCTTTCCTTATAAGTATTCAGCACTGTTGAAATGAAAATGTTAACCCCTTACAAAAGAAGGAAAAATCTACTCTGGTTCAGTTTGGAAACACTGAGCAGAGGTACAATTAAAAGACAAACAAAACACTTTGATCTCTGGCCTGCCCCTGCCCCTCTGTTTGCAATTTGTTGGCAAATTGTATCCCTGATTGCAGCTGCCTCTAAGAACAAAATCCATAATGTAAATTCTAAGCTTCAGGTGCACAGTTAGGCATGTTTAATGGGCAATTATATGGAATCGGTGACAGTTGTGAAAATACCACAATATTCTTTTGAGATTAACCTCAGTGAAATGTTGCTCACTCAGCATTGCAACAACGGTGTCTAAGTGTGTGTGTGTGTGTGTGTGTGTGTGTGTGTGTCTTTGGGCAAAGGATTCCTGGGGGTTGGACTTGATGACCTTCGCAGTCTCTTCCAACGCTACAATTCTGTGATTCTCTCACAGCACAAACTTCAGCTCTTTGATCTGCCAAAGTCCAGGAGTACATATGAAATTTCAAATAACAAAATGTAATGCTTTGCACAATTTCTCAAATGGAGCAGTTGTGATTTGATTTAACCATCAAAAGTTACAATATGGACAATAGAGAATTGTGCACACAAAAATGCTATGGCACCTTGAAGAAATGAGCAATTATACTATATGATATTAACTTTCATACTCTATTAAATGTTGTCTTGCCATCAAGGCCATGGCAATCTTTAAAATTAAAGGAATGGGGACAGGCTCTCTTGGATGAAGCCAATTTTCTAGATCATCTTAGGTACAATTTTGATATGGAAACTGCCTTTGCTACCCTGTATGATAACCTTTGTCAGAAGAGAGAGCTGGGCATTATTTCCTTGTGTCATCCTCTTTGATCTTTCAGTGGCTTTCAATACCATCAGCCATGGTATTCTTCTGGAGCAGCTGTCTGAGTAGATGCCCCTGAATTGCGATAATTCCAGTTCTACATGACCATGTTCAGAAAGCTTTGTTTGGCTCTGTGGAACCTTTGGTGTGGGGTGCCACAGGGTTCAATTTTATCCCCATGAGACCACTGACTGAGGTCATTCAGTATTTTGAAGTGTGCTGTCAGCAATATACTGATGATACACAGCTCTGTTTTTCTTTCACATCTGTAGGTGTGGCAGTGGATGTTCTAACTAGTCCAGCGTTTCCCAAACTTAGGTATCCAGCTGTTGTTGGACTACAACTCCCATCATACCTAACTAGCAGGACCAGTGGTCAGGGATGATGGGAATTGTAGTCCAAAAACAGCTAGAGACCCAAGTTTGGGAAACCCTGAAGTAGACCAATGTCTGGCCTCAATAATGGACTTGATGAGAACCGATAAACTGGGACATGACCTGTCCTGGATGGGATTGCGCTCCCCCTGAAGCAACAAGTGCATAGCTTTGGAGGGGGTCCACTTACTTCTGGGCCCATTTACGTTCAATTGAGGAGCTTTTTACTTCATTAGTGCAAAGTGCCTTCCATAAGCTTTGACTGGGGGCCCAGATAAGCTGCCGCCTGGACAGGAATAGCCTAATTTCTGTTGTCTAAGCAAGATGAGCGCCACAACCCCAGAGTCGTCCGCGACTCGACCTAATGGTCAGGGGTCCCTTTACCTTTAACCTATGCTCTGGTAACCTCTAGGTTAGATTATGGCAGTGTGTTACACATGGGACTGCCTTTGAAAACTGTTTGCTCACTACGGCAAGATGGCCTTAGGCTAGACTTAGCCTTAGCACATAACACCAATTCTGGCACAACTGGCTTGGCTATCAGTTAGTTTGTGGATCCAATTCAAAGTGCTGCTTTCTGCCTATAAAGCCTTAGGCAGCTCAGACCATCAAGACCTCAAGGACCTTCTCTCCCCACATGAACCCACCCAGACCCTGCGTTCTGCATCTATGGTCCTTCTCCATATGCCCCATTTGAGGGAGGTGTGGGTAATAGAAGACATAAAATTGCTGCTGTATAACATTAACAGTTCATTTAAAATACATCAAAAAGCGAGCATCAGTCTTACCAAAAGACAAGTTAACAATATTCAGCATCTTTACATCTCATAGTAGCCCCACAGCCTGTGAAACTAGTGCCTAGCAATCCCCTCCAGAAAACTTTTTTGTCTAGCTCCAATAGGCCATCCAACAAGGTCCCTTGGAGTTTCTAAGCCACAGAGTGGGGCAAGGCAGCCCTCCTTTTCGTTCTATAAAGAATCATCATGGTAGAACCATTTGCAGTGCTTCTTTAGCACAGATTCTATGGAAAGAATTAAGATATTTTTGCAGAGTAATTAGGGTTGCCAGACTCAATAGTGGACAGGACTTCTGTGCCTTTAATTGCTGTGCTCTCTTTTGAGTCTGGAAACCTTAAAGAGAAACCAGCAGACCCTTTGCTTGGAAATTAAACAAAGGCTCTGCTGGTTTCTCTTTAAGGTTTCCAGACTCAAAAGAGAGCACAGCAATTAAAGGCACAAAAGTCCTGCCCACTATTGAGTCTGGCAACCCTAAGAGTAATTCAGAATACAGCAACTCCTTCCTGTACATTGAGACCTTTCTAGCCAATATCATGAGTGTTTTTTCTATAATATCTGACAAAGAAAAGTATTACATACTACATCTAAATGTTTACATCTGTATCTAAGTCTCACGAGCTGCATAAAAACATCTGTCTGAGAATGCAAGTGCCAATGAAGATTGAATGTGGAGACTCTAATTAATTCTTGCCTCTTTTATCTTCTATCCTTCTGTATGCACAGTGGGACATCCCAATAGTTTCCATATTATTGCATACTCTACCCCGGTGCATACTGAGTGAGGAAGAGGGTTATTTCAGCAACAGTTTCAATAGAACGAGTTTAAACTAAATCTAATTTATCTACCTATCCATTTAAATAGAAATTTCAACACAGCCTTCTCCACTAACCTAAAATTTCACACCTTGAATTTTACTCTCCTTGGACTCAGAATGTCACATTAGCGACAGATGGCACTATCCCCACCCCCCAGCTACAAACAAATATAAATAGTTTGAATCTCGAGGCTCAGCACTGTACATGAGGTGCTGTACAGCTGTGAAAATCCTGGAGGAGAACTAAGTGGATAGTAACTGTGACTCATTCAGGGTTCCAAACATCATACTTGATTCTCAAGGAGAAATAAATTACTGCACATTGATGCTTGTGTCCTTTTATTGACACATTTTATTGAAGCATGGCATAGCCCAGACTCTGTACTGAGTCAAACGCTTCCCTATTTCAGTTCCAAATTTGCTCATGTATTTGATTTGCATCTCTGAATTTAGAGCTGATTCACAGGTTATAGTCACCGTGCATATATCTTAAGTCCCCCTCCTGTTCAGTAGCCAGTTCACCTAGCTTTACAGTAAGCAGCAGAGAGGCTTTGCTTTCTCCAATAAAAACTGCTCTTCCCTAGGAGGAAAATCGTCTCCTCCTAGAAAAAGCAACCTGTCTGTTCACAACAATAAGCCATAGTTTATCATATACAAATGACGCCAATATATCTATTTTCCAGGACTGTCTAGCCCTACCATCAGATAGAGCTGAGGCAGCTGCCTCAGATATCAGGTACTGGGAGTGAGGCAGACAGAGGCAGCGGTATGTTGAAGAACAGAGTTCTGCATGCCACACAGCCTGAACTGTGCCCTCTGATCCAGGCATGGCCAAACTTGGCCCTCCAGATGTTTTGGGACTACAATTCCCATCACCCCTGACCACTGGTCCTGTTAGCTAGGGATGATGGGAGTTGCAGTCCCAAAACATCTGGAGGGCCAAGTTTGGTAATGCCTGCTCTAAGCTGTCCTGCTGTTCTGTGGTTCTGTGGCCTGTGTTGAAGTTAGGGATGGGTGACTCCATCAGCTTATCTCATTTCTCCTCTCTTAAGTTATCCACGTTTCCTTATTAGTTTATATTTTTAAAAAAGAAGTATTGGTGAAATTTAATCTGCATTTTGGTGTGAATTTTTGCAGGACCAGGTGCAGTGAGAAATGGTGTGTCAATGAGAAATAATGGCAAAACAAATAGCATGGGATCTAACGGCCACAACTTTGTTGATTACAGATATCAGTAGGTTTTGGCATAGGCATTGGGTGCATGTCCTGAATCACTGAGCCTGTCTGCTGGGTGATGATTCCTTCAGGGTTGATAACTGGGTTTTGGGGTTGCCCTATGATGCAAATCAATTTTGTGGCAGGTGCAGAGGCTGGGCACCCACAGCAAAATAATTGCAGATGCCTGGGTCCCCTGGAGATGGAGCCAGTGATCCCAGGTTCAATCACACTGACACCTCCAGTTTAAAAGACCAGGTAGCAGGAGCACCAGAAGCTGCCTGATAATAATCAGACCATCAGTCCATCTGGCTCAGTATTGTCTGCATTGACATGATTAACATCACTACCAAGTCTCTGCCTATACCTGAGAGTGAGCACAAGTTCTGAAGCATTATTGCTCATGGATGTAGAAGGGTGAAACAACATTCAGAGCCCAAGGGCAAACTGTGCAGATTCTCTTTGCCAGGACAGAACAGTCTTCACCAATTGGGAGTACAAATGTTTTGGACTACAGTTCCTATCAGCCCTGCCCGGCGCATGGTTAATTATCAGGGATAACGGGAGTTGTAGTCCAAAACATCTGGAGGGCTCCAGGTTGGTGAAGGCTGCCATAGAATATTTCCAGACATAGCAATCAAGTAGTTGATAGCAGATGTGATTTGCTTTTGCACCGTGTCAAGAATATTTCATGTTGTTTCTCCTATTTCTTCAAAATGGACAATAACTAAAGCTTAGTAAACAGAGAGAATCTAATTAAAACCTGATATATTCTTAATTGATGGCAGCAAATGCAACCTCATAAGCACTCCTCCCTCTTTTTTTGTAGGCATAGGCAGTTTCCTTCTCTGAAACCTGTACCCTGTAGTGAGAAGTATTGCTTGTTCACTCACAATTGGCTTCAGATAAGAGTGTACTTCAAAGTGAATTCTTTATTCACCTGCGTATTTAATGATGTCAATGAGCTCTCATTATCACATTTAATTGAATAATTCAACAAGGTAATGTGCCAGCCACAGACACTGTAGGGCTGAATTTGTCAATGCATCTTTCTATGGTAGTAGTTATGGCAACCATCTCTAGCGCACAAAGCTCTTGCAGGATAGATATTCTCTATGCATGCAACAGAGCATACAAAATTCCTTCAGCAGCACACAAAAACAATGTATGCAACAGCATAGTTCATTGGATTGTGATAGGTTTTTTATGTAAAAAAAACCACAGCCCTGGCTTCTTGGTGATAATAGATCTAGAGTGCATGCCCTACTCTTTTGTAGACACAAGGGGAACATTTTTTTTTGAAGTGTTTGACCTTCAAGGCACTCTAATTGAGGAGCACCACTCACAGCTTGTTCCATACCCTTTTCATACCATCTCCAACTGTGATCATATGTACTGTCGTTGGCTAAACCGGGTCAGGTGAACTCTTGTAGTACAGACCACCAGGGATCACAAAGATGTACTGGCAGGGGTGCGGAGAGCACTTTTACTACTGAATGTGCTGTGAACTCACACAAGGAATTTCTGAAATGGCTGAGCTGCCTTAGCACGTGATTTATCCTTATGATCATAACCTTATTCAATTAAGCACAAAGTAAATGCCTTGAGATGACTCTTAGGTTGCAATCAGATACCCGTTTCCCTGGAATAAGTCCCATTCAAGTCAATGGGAATTTCTTATGAGTAGACATGTATAAGATTGCAGAGGCTACAATCTAATGCACACCTACAGGAGAGTAAATTGTTTTTAATTTAGTGGGATTTGCTTCTGTGTAAACTTGCTTAAGGTTGTGCTCCTAGTCATTTAATTGGATGGTTGGAAGATGAGAGTTGTCAGGGCAAATGATTATTATCCCATCTTTTTTGCCTCTTAATGCCATGTCAGTTCTAATCTGACCTTCAGTATAAAAAACACTTCAAAATCCTAATTTGCTCTGTCCCTGATGTATTAACTGTACATTAATTGCATTCCCATGTATGTGCAATAGTTTGGATAGTTTTAGACTGCTATCCTGTATCCTGGAGTAAAGTCCCATTGGGAGGGCAATTGCAATTATTATTTTTATTATTTGGGGTAGGGGGTTATGTGTAGTGTTTCTATGCTATTAGTTATGAAAGATCAGTAAAACATTGCACGTGTTTTTGGAGAAGAGAAGTAAAAGGAAGGAAGGAAGAAGATTCTGAAGTCATGGGGATATTAGTCCATCTCTGCTAGCAAATGGTTTAATGAAATCACATTCCATAAGATGAGCTCAAATCACTAAAAATGGTTTGTAATATCCACTGTGGAGAATAGACTGAACAGGGCAGGCACCTGAAAAAATGTAATATTTTCCACATTTCCCATATGGCACAATGGTGAATTATTGAACACAAAAGCTCTTTCTCCCTAAGGTAATTTGTCACCTGGTACAGATCTTTTAACGGTTGGGTTTACTTTCCATCTGGTAGAGCCCACTAGTCAGTGGTCACATCAGGCTGAAACCTAAACAGTAGCTGTAATCATCAATTAAAAGGTTCATAGAGAGTCTTGAGGTTTTTTTTAGAATTATTTCTATGGTACCTTTTTTAAAAAGGGGGGAGGGGAAATTATAGTCAAAGTGGCTGGGTGTTATCTTTAGTTGATGCAGTTTAGTTATCTTCATAAATTCATTGAAACTATTCTAATTTGCATAAAGTAGAGGGTTGAATACTTTGCCCTTCCTACTTTGAGGTTGGGGAAAGGAGCTATTATCTGTCAGAAGCTAGATATGAACAATAGAACTGTATTTATTTGAAATTGGTGTGGGATTCTTCCAACTTCTTTGGCAAATCAGAAGTATGATTTATTATTATTATTATTATTATTATTATTATTATTATTATTAAGGGTTACATTGATTGGAGTTGTTTTGGGGAAAATGTAGCCAACAGGGCACTCTCCAGATGTTGCTGGAATCCAGCTCCCAATTGCCCCAGCAAGCATGACTGATGGCCAGGGATGATGGGAGTTGTAGTAAAAAAAGAAAAAACCATCTGGAGGGCACCACATTGTGTATCTCTTCTTTCTGCTTTAGATGTAGGGATTGAATTTACTGATGACCGGAATTCTCCTTTTTTCAATATTCTGCACTGCGCAGGATTCCGTCCCCCACTTTCACCTACATTATTCTAGGTCAATTCTAGCAAAATAAATATTTTTCTTTTCTTTTCAGAGGGAACACAAAGGAAAACTAGCCCCTAGTTATGGAAGATAAAAGACAACAGCATAGCTCTCACAAACAATAAATGAAATGGGAGACCTGTTTCCAGACTGTATAGCTTCAGATGGTAAGTTTTGGTTAGTGTGATCAAATGTTTACTCCATCCATTTTTTTATGTTAATTTTCGAAAAGAAAATCTGTCTTGAGTAATCATTTTTACTAACATAATGCAGGAAGGAATAAGCCCTACACAATTTCCAGAATCTTTTTTTTTACTTAAGTGACACCTTTTAGATGGGTAAGAAATGCGAGTGATCTCCCTTGAACATATTTCATTGGTCTGCTAATATGTAATGGAAAATAGCTTAGCTGGAGACTCGCCCGACATGTCTGAGACTGTAAGGTGTGCTTCTTCTTCCTTTTAAAATATAGCTTCCCAAGATAATCCCAGAAAAATCTTTTCTTTTCAAGCGTCTTCCTTGACTTAAAGACAATAAAGGATATAGTTTCAAGAAGCTGTTCCCTATCTGTCTCTTTATAGCATTCAGTGGTATCTTATAGGGTGAAGGTGAACCAGTAAGTGTGCAGCTAATGATCCTTGCAGGTTTTGAATAATAATGAAAGGAACTGACTGGCGAGTTGATGCAAAAGACGGGCGCATCTTGAAAGGCTTCATAAGCTTCCTCCAACGTAGCAACTTGAATTTATTCTATAGAACTGTTAACAGCACTGGGGAGTTTCCTCTGGCATGTCTGAACAGTTCTTTTTTCACAGCTTGTGTGAATACATTTTCAAACAGCGATGCCCAACTGGGTATATTTAGACAGCTCTCACACCTGCAACATATTTCAAATATGACACTAAATGTCAGGGAAAGTATCCCCTAAAGCAGATGCTGTTGGACTCCAGTTCCCATCAAGTACCATCCAGCTGGGCCAGTAGTCAGGTCATGCTTAGAGTTGGAGTACAGCAACATCTGGAGAGCAATAGGTTCCCCCACCTCTGCTCCAGTGCAGGCATAGGCAAACTCGGCCCTCCAGATGTTTTGAGACTACAGTTCCAATCATCCCTGACCACTGGTCCTGTTAGCCAGGGACGATGGGAGTTGTAGTCCAAAAACAGCTGGAGAGCCGTGTTTGCCTATGTCTGCTCTAGTGCATGACTCTATCCACTTCTCTGCGCTTACTTAGGCCCCATCTGCAGTATACATTTAAATCAGTATCATGCCACTTTAAGCAGTCTTGGCTTCTCCAAAAGAATCCTGGCAACTTTAGCTTGTTAAGGATGCTGATAACACCCTTTAGACAGTGGCGGAGGAATGGCACCCCACCAGGAATGGCCCCCAGGACGCGTGCCACACCCCTGTGGGCAGCGCCAGCCCTGCCTCCACCTGCTCTCTGCCCCCCCCCCCGGGTGTCGGGACATGAAGCTCCGCCACTGCCTTTAGGTATTTGGAGACTCCATTCTCTTCATAGAGTTACAATTCCCAAAGTTCCTCAGAAAGAGGGAATGACTCCACATTTTTTGGTGTTATCTGCCATTCTCTCCTACCTTGCCTCCCAAGTTCCCTAGAATGATGTTGGGTCTGGGGCATTCAAAATGGTGGGCTAGACTGCCAACACAGCTACTGTTGCTGCTGAAACACAGGGGGCGGGGGCAGGAGAGAAAATGAGTTCAGCTGCTAATGGTGAGTCCATTCTCTCTGAACGTGGGGAATTTCTCTGCCCCTCACTCCTGGAGAAATTCAATGAAATTGTTCCTCCAGTTACTCTGCCCAGAAATTGGGTGGAAAATTTCTAGAGCCCATTTGTACAATAAAACACTACTCTGAATATTGTTGAAGGCTCCTCAGTTCTGCATTTCTGGTCAACAAAAGTCCCTGCAAGAGTGTGCACAGAGCAAGCAAGTACGTGCAGGTAACAATAAAGGTAGTATTTTGCCCAAAGACCACAGTCATCATAATTATAGTCATACAAATCACCATGTTGAAAGAAAAATCACACATTTTTCAGATGCCACTGGTAAACCTTCCCACTGTGAATTAGACTAATTCTTAAGTATGTGGAAAACTTCTGTAATTTGGACCACAGCTGCAAAAGAAAGACCGGAATTAGTGCAACTTCGTTTTCATCACAAAATTTTCTTAAATCTTCGTTGCTTTATCAAAAGAATGTTGGGCAGTGGCAATGTTCTGCCTTACAACAGTCCTATTATTCAGTTGGGGGGAATAAGGAGGAGGGGGGGAACCCTAAATGAATAGAATGATTACCTTTAATTACCACTTGCTAACTCAGCAATGTAAAATAAGTATTTCTTTATGAAACGAATGCTTTTGAAAAGCACATCAAGTGCATCAATGTGAATTGTCCTGCCAATGGACTCCAATATTAATCTTAGAACAGCAGCACTGCTGAGAACAGAGGTCTCTCCAGAATTTTAATAGAAGTCCCTTGCCGGATCTAAATTATGAGTCTGGCATGAAAAAAGATAGTTGCAGCATCTGTTGTCTTTTGCTGAACAATAGTAATAAAAGCTCGTTCAGCTTTTGAGACTGGCTCCTTTCCATTAAAGGAATGAATAGTGCCCCCCACCTTTTCTTTTCCCTTATAATTATATAAGAAAAGCATGAAAATGATTTACGGAAATATTAACAGATTATTTTCCCCCACGAGTTTTGCACTTCTAAAGCCAATCCTTTATTTTGCTAGCAAATTCAAATAAGGAAACTATATCCTTTTGTACTGACAGTATGCAAATGTTGCAAATTAATTACATGCTGCCCATATCCAATTATAAAAACTGACTGAAATACAGAGAAAAATATTCTCCATTCATGTGTGTGTGTGTGTACACACACGTATTATTTTTATTTTATTGATTTATTAAATTTGTATTCTGCCCTACATCCGTAGATCTCAAGGCAGTTCACAACAAAAAATTACAATATAAAAATACAAAATACCTAATAAAAATAAGAACAAACCAAACAAAAAATCCTCCCTCACACAACCCATTTAAAAGGGCACCGGATGTTAATCAGCCAAAGGCTTGGTTGAAGACAAAGCCACTTCCGCGCCTGCGACGGAAGTGGCGTTGTGGGCCGACCGACTGCACCACCGCGTAGGGGCTGCGAGTTCAGCCCCTACGCGATGGTGGCTTCCCGCCTGCATCATCCCCGACCAGCCAATGAGAACGGTCGGGGCGGAGCCGCCAGATTTAAAGCTCCCCGCAGGCGGGAAGCCGACCTCTTTCCTCCCTTGTTCGCCGGAGCGAACAGTTCAGCGTAGCGTTGTTGCGGTTTTGTTTTTCGTTTTTTCCTTTAGTGCCTCGCTGTTTCAGCTAGCCTTGTTTTTTCGGCTAGCGTTGCTGTGGTTTTTGTTTTCCTTTTGTGCCTCGCTGTTTTCTTCCTCATTTAGGTACGAAGCCGCTCATCAGCTGTTCACTTCCGGGTGCGGAGAAGCGGCCAGCGACCTTGCAGGCTCGGGAAGCAGTTCAGGGAACATCGCGGAGCCGTGCCGAGGGCTCAAGCTTCTCTCCGCCGATCAGCGGATCGTCCTTTGTCCGCTCACCAGCTGTTTACGGAGGGCAGCGCCGGGGATATACGCCACTCAGCTGCAGCCTCGAAAGCAGTTTAGTCACCGCGGGAGCGCTGAGGCTACCGCAGCCGAGAGGAGCACCCCATCCACCGCGGAGTCCCTTTTGTCTTTTTTGCCTGCTGGCAAGCTCGCCGTGTGGGTTTAGGCTAAGAGTGGAGGCGGCTGCCCCCCTCTCCCCGCCCTCGTGCCTGGGACCTATTTTCATCGCGGTGAAGCTGGGTGAGTGAACTTGGCCCCCCCCCCTTCGTGAATCTTGGTGGTTCCTTGCCTTATCCCCTTTAAATCGGGTGGAGGGTGTCCTATTTAGGGTTGATGTTATTTTGCTAGGGTTGTGGTTAGTTATCTGTGCTTGTTGTTGCCGGCCACGTGTACCCTGTTGATGTTAGTTTGCTGGGGTTGTGGTTAGTTATCTGTGCTTGTTGTTTTGCCGGCCACGTGTACCCTGTCCGGCAGCCATTTTGGGTGTGGGCAAGCCCTGTCCCTTCTTCAGCCGCCATTTTGAGAGTGGCCACGTGCGGTTCTCCTGCCGGCAGCCATTTTAGGTGTGGGCAAACCCTGTCCCTTCTGCGGCTGCCATCTTGAGAGTGGCCACTTGTGCTGCCTGGCCACATTTACTGCTATATAATTCTGTGGCAATTGCTGAACTGGTGCATCCTATCGGCTGGCTGGGCTTTATTAGTTAATATTCACAGTAAACAATTGAGTTTATCATAGGAGAGTTAATTGCAAAGATAATAAGCCAGTTAATGATTTATAGGGAACAATTAAAGTTGATTGGTGATCTGTTGCATCTTGCGGCCAGCGCTTGTGGCCAGTGGTATATCTACAAACAACTAATTAGAATCTTAGAATCATAGAATCATAGAGTTGGAGGAGACCACAGGGGCCATCCAGTCCAACCCCCCGCCAAGCATTAGCTGAGTGCTGGCCAGTGGCGTATCTAGGAACAACTAATTAGGATCATAGAATCATAGAGTTGGAAGAGACCACAAGGGCCATCCAGTCCAACCCACGGCCAAGCATTAGCTGAGTGCTGGAACATTATAGGTGATCTGTTCAGCTGAGGGCTGAAAGTTTTGCTGAGCTGAGGTACTTTGGGACTTAACTTTCTGGTTATATAAATAGCTCATTCGTCCCCCTGTGGTGAGGCATAGCAATTATAGAATATAATAGCAATAAATCGGTAACTTTACAATTATAAGCCCGTATATATATATATATCTCTAAAACAAATAAATAAATAAATATAATTAATAATATATATAGATAAATAAGGAAATAATAATAAAATAAATAAGCATATTACAGATAATAATAATAATAATAATAATAATAATAATAATAATAATAATAATAAAGTAAATAAATAACCCAGAGTACAGGTGATAAGCTAAATACATAACTTGGTTTAGCGGCAATCTGATAATGGCACCCAAGCGTGTGCGAGGTACGGCCCCCTCCAAGAGTCCTGCAGCACAGGACAAGACTGAGGCCTTGGCACGTGTGGTCTCCACTCTTCAGAAGACCCAGCTGGATGTTTGCAAACAGCTGGCGGCCATTGCAAAATCTCTGGCTCCTGCGGCTGAGGCCACACAGGATGATCCTCGTGAGTCGCAGGAGGAGCCTGCCGAGTCTCAGGATTGTATCCTAGACACTTGTTTTTCAGAGGGCGGGTCGCCGGGCACCTCGGCTTCCTTATTTGCCAGCTCTAGCTCCGAGCGTGGAAGCTATGCGAGCCAGGCCCCACGGACACGGGGGCAGAAGGCGCGCTCTAATGCCCCCAATGCCCAAAGTCTGGGGGCCGGGGCTCAAGCAACAGGCTCGCCCGGGCAGTCCTCACAGTCTATTACAGGTCTCCAAGGGGCCCAGCCCGCGCAACCAGTGGTGCAACGGGAAGCTGGGGGTTCTGATACATCAGGGGACGATGACAACTCCAGGCCGGCAAGAAGTGGCGAAGCGGCGTCGCGGGACGAAGAAGAGCGTCATCGGAGCGGAAAGGCGAAGAAGAAAACTGACAAGCGTAAGAGAACTAGGGATGACGACTCCTATGACTCAGGTACGTCCGATTCAGATGGTGAGATCCCAATGGAGGATTATTGGGGGATTGCAGAGGATCAGATGGGTCTTCCCTTGTGGGTGCATAAGAGGAGAGCCAGTACCCATCGTAAGGGATTCAAGGGGACGTTAGAATGGAGGGACGGTGCCTTGATACCAGACTCAAAGTATTCTACCAATTCGGACACAGATATCATTCTAGGGTCCCATTTATCAAATAAAACAAGGGAAAAAATCTTGAATGGTGATTTTATAGACATTTTCACCCTTTTACCATTGTCCCATACGCTGGGAAAGGGCGAAAAGAGAAAGGAGTATGGCAGGCGCAGACATAGGACACCACGGGCTGACCGCACCTTCGAAAATTGGCTGGATGGAATGCATATTTGGATCGCGGTGATAACAGCTGCTTATCCAAAGAGGGCAATGCACCTTATGGCCTACATAGCAGATGTTAGGATGGCCTACAGGATGGCCGGGGAGGCGGCTGCGCTGAATTACGATGAAGACTTCCGTAGGAATGCTTCGCAAAACCCAAAAACCAGGTGGGATCAGCGCCACCAGCATTTTTGGAGCAATCACGTAGTCCCATATGTAGAAAGGAAGCAGACGGATCCACCTAGGTCCGCCAGGTTTGAACCCAAGAGGGACCCGCGACGCAGGGTTTGCTGGGAATATAATAAGGGCCTTTGTCAGCGACCCAACTGTAAGTACTCCCACGAATGCGAAAAGTGTTTGGGTCAGCACCCGGGAGTTTCGTGCTTTAAAGGGAGGCAGTCCTTTCGGGGCGCCAGGGGCAACTCGCACCAGGGCCCCAGAAATACCTCAGGTGCCCCCCAGGGAGCAATCTCGGGGACTAATAAATATTAATAGATCACTTGCTCTGGCCCACTCTCCTGTTAAGCTTCACCCTCTGAAATTACTGCTTGACTGTTACCCCAATAAGGATGCAGCTAAATACCTTTGGGAAGGGTTTTCAACAGGTTTCCGAATTCCCGTGCGTACCCCTCCTAGCACGGGTGAACCCCCCAATCAAAAATCTATTAGGGAAAGACCAGACATAGCCATTAAGAAAATTAACAAGGAAATCTCAGCAGGATGTGTGGCTGGCCCGTTCGCGTCGCCACCGATACCTGATCTCCACATCTCCCCATTGGGAATAGTCCCTAAGAAGGCGCCCGGGGAATTCAGGCTCATACACAATCTCTCCCACCCGATAGGCAGGTCAGTCAATGATGGAATACCCCAGGAGCTGTGCACGGTAAAATATGCCTCATTCGATCAGGCGGTGAAGTTAGTAAGGCAATTTGGCAAGGGGGCGTTAATGGCTAAATGTGACATTGAATCAGCATTTCGCCTACTCCCAGTTCACCCGCGGGACTATAAATGGTTGGGTTTCAGATTCAATGAGGCATATTTCATCGACAAGGCCATGCCGATGGGTTGCTCCGTGGCATGCGCCGCGTTTGAGACTTTTAGCACATTCCTGGACTGGGCCCTGCGCTTTAGGACAGGTCTTCCAGGGGTCTCGCATTACCTGGATGACTTTCTCTTCGTGGCTAGGGCTCGCAGTTCCGAGTGTGCAGGCCTTATGCGGGCCTTCTCAGCTCTCGCAGAGGAATTAGGGGTACCATTGGCTGCTGAAAAAACCGAAGGGCCCGTCTCACGCCTTACGTACTTAGGCATAGAACTGGACACGGTTGCACAAACCTCACGCCTGCCTTCTGAAAAACTACTTGCCCTCAAGGAGACCATTACGCAACTCATTCCCCTTAAAAAACTTACCCTTAGGCAAATGCAATCACTTCTAGGACACCTCAACTTTGCCTGCAGGGTTATTTCACCTGGTCGCCCATTCTGCCGGCGCTTAGCCAGGCTCACGGTAGGCCTAACCAAACCTTTTCATAGGAAGCGGCTCCCCCGCGGGGTCAAGGCCGACCTTGAATCCTGGCTGGTGTTTCTTGAGAACTACAACGGGGTGTCATTATGGCAGGACACCATGTTGCTGCGGGCTGATTTCCAGGTGCAATCCGACGCGGCAGGTGCTTTAGGTTTCGGGGTCTACTTCAGAGGTAAATGGTGCTCACAGCGTTGGCCGGCCAGGTGGCAGGGTACAGACATCACACGCGACTTAACATTCTTAGAATTTTTTCCTATAGTAGTAGCCGTGCACTTATGGTCCGAAGAATTCAGGAACCGACGGGTCTGCTTCAGAACCGACAACCAAGCGGTGGTCAGCGTCCTAACTCGGCAATCCACGCAGTCGATGAGGGTGTCCTCCCTCCTACGCCACTTCGTGTTACTCAGTTTGCAGTTGAATATGCATTTTTCTGCCAAATTTGTGCCAGGGGTCAATAATAACATCGCAGATGCTCTGTCTCGCTTCCAGATGGATCGCTTCCGATCGTTGGCACCGGAGGCAAGCCAGTCGCCGGAGCCGTTCCCGGAACACCTATGGAACCTTGGGAGCGAGAAATCCTAAAGGGAGTATTAGCTTCCGTTGCCCCGTCTACACTGAGCTCGTATAAACGGGCTTGGTCAGACTTCACTAAGTTCAGGCAGAGAGAGTCCACTGCTTCCCTTCTGGGCCCACCTACCCCGGAGGAGGTCATGCAGTATGTAGTGCACTTGAGGAACCTGGGGCGCGCACCAAAGACTCTCAACATTCACACAGCAGCCATCACATTTTTTTCCAAATCACTCTATTTTACAGACCCGTGTGACAATTTCCATTTGCGTAGAGCTATGGAGGGCTGGCGCAGGCTCCAGCCGCCTGCCAGCGACCCTAGGCGACCCATTACCTTTGACATGTTGGCGCAGGTACACAGGTCCCTCTGTTGGTCCAAATTTGAGGCGCGCCTATTCTCCGCAGCTTTTTCTATAGCGTACTTTGGAGCGCTCAGAGTGGGCGAGGTAGTATGCGAAGACTCCCCCCAGGGCATCACACGCGGCATACTCATGCAGGACGTGTCACTGGCTGACTCCCAAATGCAGGTGCTCATACGATGTTCCAAAACGGACCAGAGGGGAAGGGGCGCGACTATTAAGCTCCCCGCCACTGGTACCCCAGGTCCATGTCCGGTGAAAGATACCAGACGGTTTCTTTATCTCCGGCCCCCCGGCCCAGGCCCATTGCTTATCCACCAGGATGGCGCCAGGCTCACCCGCCACCAATTTACCAGGGTTCTGCGCAAGGCCATTGCCTCCTGCGGCTATAATCCCAATGAATTCTCTGCTCACTCTTTTAGGATTGGCGCAGCTACGTCAGCCATGTATTTGGGCCTTTCATCCGAGAGAATTCAGGACTTGGGGAGGTGGAAATCGAATGCGTACAAAAGGTATATTCGTACGTAGCGTCGACGCGGTGGCCTGGCTGATCCCCGGTTGTCATTCTTTATTTTCAGGTTCTCGGATCGTGCGGGTCTGGATAGCCGGGCATAGCATAGTCCATTGGGCTCGGGAAAGGGCCATCGAGGTGGGCCTGGGGAACGGGCTGGGCCTTCCAGAATTCGTCCAGGTGTCTTGGATTGCGAAGAGAGGCATGCTGTGGGACGAGTTGCTGCCGGCAATACAAAATCGGGCTGCTTCACTCGGCTACCCTGACCTACTGGTGGTCCAGCTTGGAGAGAATGACCTTGCCTATCGCAATGCCGTGGACTTAAAATTGCAAATATTCAGAGATTTTGATACCCTTTTGGACACCTGCCCAAGGATGACGCTGCTTTGGTCCTCCTTGCTTGAGAGGCGCAGTTGGCGCGATGGACGTTGCCCTATCGCCCTGAACAGAGCCAGACGGCTCCTGAATTCCTTCGTGATCCGCAGAGTCCTGTCTTTGAATGGACGTGCCATTTCGCATCCAACTTTAAAACAGAGTGAAGCAGCCCTTTATCGTTACGATGGTGTTCATCTGTCGCCCAGGGGGAATGATGTTTGGCTTGAGAACGTAATAATGGGAATCAAAGATTGGTTACGTGTTAGAGAATTTAATTAGGTGAATAAGAGAGGAGGATCACGGCCCCTTAAACAGTATAAGAAGTCCCTAAATAATCCAATTAATCTCAAATTATTTGTTAAGGCATGCGAGCGGATTGGCGGCGAGCCTAGGGGGGCTCGAGTGGCGGTTAGGCGTTGGAAATTTGCATAACAATAGATGGAGGAGGGGCAGATTACGTCAACGGCTGCCCAAATTTGGAGAAGTAATTCCGTTAAAGGATTCCGGGGGCGTCGCTTGGTCCTGAGCCTGGAGTTGCCTGGGCCGTAGGGCACGCCCCTTCGGTGGCCACAGGAGGAGCTCTAGTAGATCTACATCACGGGGCTCCTTTCTGGTGGTTAACTTCTCAAGGACTCCAACACACGGGTTGGAGTCGGATATAGTCTGTTAGGTTCCAACGCCTAAGCCAATTCCGCTCAACATGCTTATTAATAAAGTTGTGGCCTTAACCACCCAATTAAATCTTAATCTCTGTGTCACGAGTCTTGTTTATGTGGGAAGGAGGGACATTGCCACACAAACATTTTCGCCAGGTGTATAAAGGTGTATAGTGAAGAGACCAGCCGAACCTCCCTGGGGAGAGCATTCCACAAACAGGGAGCCATTGCAGGAAAAGCCTGTTCTAATGGTGCTACCCTCTGGATGAAGCCCACAAAGAAGGGCCTCAGAGGATGATCTCAGGGTCTGGATAAGTTCATAGGGAGAGCAGCCATTTTTCGTGCAAGCCATTTTGCTAGCACATCTAGTACACTGCTAAAGGGACTTTAGTGCTATACTGAATTCTTCCCTAAAGGTTTTTAGCAGTGGCTGGCTGGGTTTCAAGCATCAGCAGTGGTTTGGACTAGTTGACCTTGGAGACACCTTCCAGCTCTGATTCTATAAATAAAAATTCCTGGCTTCTTCCATGCACAGATGAATGCAAAATCTTGCCAGTTCCAGGGTGCCGTATTGCAGTTGCACCAGTTTCCTTTAATTCTGAATGATTGTAAAACATGTGGTGCCTTCAACTTTGCCCATCTTTTTTTTTCTTTGTTTGGTGCAGAAGGACTCTGGTAGCCTGGTGTCTCAGAGGGCAGCTGTGACGCACTGCATAGCTTGAGGGAAGTTTAGACACACGTCCTCTGAAGTCAATTCCCAGCTTTCCATGTTCACCCATGAAATTTTCATGAGTCCCAGCTTGTAGTTAATAATACAGAACCTTTTCACCTGGTGATGAATTAGATAAAGATCAAAATGCACTTTCCAAATTTAAACTGCTATATCAACACTAATAATAGTAGTAGTAGTAGTGAGTTAATATCAAGAAAATAGTTGCAGGTAATGCAGTAAATGTCTAGGTGTGCTTTCCAGGACAATGATATACTGCATAAGCACCATAGCTCAGTGGCAGAGCTCATGCTTCACATGCAGAAAGTCCCACTTTCAACACTGGCATCTGCAGTTAAAAGAATCAGGGAGCAGGTGATGGGAAAGACCCCTGCATGAGACCCCCATAAAGCAGATATGGGAACCTTTGGCCCTCCAGATGTTTCTGAACTACAACTCCCCTCTTCCCAGGCTGTTGGCCATGCTTGCTGGATCAAAAGTTCCCAACTCCTACCGCAAAGCCCTAGACAGTAAGAGTGAAATCATAACGACATTTACATACCACTTGATTGTAAGAAAACCTCTAAGCGGTTTACAAAAGATTGAAACGATCAATTAATTTTTTTTAAAAAACACACAGGTATTTTAAAACATAGTAGTACTGAACCAAAGCATGTAAAATAAATAGTTTAGTTTTAGGGATCTTCTGATTCTATTAGTGACTAAAGCTTGGAACTCCTAGATGAGGATATCCTGCAGTATGATTCTAAGCAAATATTATGACATCTTCTTAAAGTTTTCAATAATTCATTGAGAATACTTAAATATCACCTATTAGCAAACCTGATACCAACACACTGAGGAAATGGCAGCATAAAATCACACAGACCTGATACCATGCAGTTAACTTGTCTCTAAAGTTCCCATTTATCTTCCTCGTGCTGCTTCTTTACTCTAGAACACAAAAGGTGAGACATGTAAGCTGTACAATTACCCCTGTTCTCTCACCAGATTGAACTCCCACAAATGTACCCTGGCTACAGTTTTCTGTTTTGCGGACTAAACAAAAAGGGGTGCACTCATCCAATAAACTTTTAATTGGGTTTATCAGTGACTTGCAGGATCCTTATGCTGTAAGCAGTATGTGTTGGGCATCCTGGCAAGAGATCACAATGGCTAAAGCAGGATCTCATGAGAAGAGAAGAATCCTTGGAAAAGACCCTGATGTACAAGGAGAAGGGGACAACAGAGGACGAGATGGTTGGACAGTGTTCTCGAAGCTACGAACATGAGTTTGACCAAACTGCGGGAGGCAGTGGAAGACAGGAGTGCCTGGCGTGCTATGGTCCATGGGGTCACGAAGAGTCGGACACGACTAAACGACTAAACAACAACAAAGCAGGATCAGATAGCTCATTGATCAGTGATCACCATATTGGAGATGACTGACAACTTGCCTGTTTGGTCTGCACAATATTTGCATGAATATTTGCATCAATGTCACAATTTGCCTTCAGTTTAGGTGAAACATGGAAAGGACTGCCTTTTAGGCTTTCATTGTTTGTGACATATCAAGCCAAATAGAGGACACCAGCTATTTGTCGTAGCCTGTCCTCCAGAACAGCCATACTGGATCAGACCACAACCATTTGCATCACTTTCTCTTTTCCTGAGAAAGTTAGTGCCAGTACAGAGATCTTCCCTGCATCGTCCTCTGTGAAGACATCTGTAAATAATTCATTCACTTTCTCTGCAACCTCCCATTTCTCCTTCAGCAAAGTCAGGACTACTTGGTTGTCCAAACGGTCCAACCACTGCAGGGCTGCTACAAGACATTCTGCTACCTGAGATTGACCCAGCCACCTCCATCCCTTCTCTGCTGCCCCCACCCCACCTTTTCCTCCTTCCTTCATCTCCCTCTGTTGCCTCCTTTCAACCTGCTTGCCTCCTCAATGTTCTTCTCTTCCTTTGCCTGCTCTCCACTTCTCCGTTTGCTTAGCTGGCTGCAGAGACATGTTAATGAAGCTCACTCCTGGTCTCAGTCTGAGGAAGAGCTCATTGACTGAGGCAAAGAGTGCCTCTGCTGCCACAGCTTTTTCATACTTTAAAAATGCAGCTTAAATATATAATTTAAAATTTCTATAAGCTTCAAAATGCAAGGAGATGCTAAACTATTTTAAAGCTGTGCATTTTAACGCTCTGCAAATCAGTGGTGGAATAAGCACTTGATGGATAACCCCACCCACAATGCCTTGCTCTGAGAAAGAACCTCTTCCTCAGAGCAAGGCCAGGAGCCCCTGCACAGTGACAGAATGTGGAAGCGGTTTGATGGGTGGGTAGGTAGGCATGGAGGTGGAAGAAGCAAGGAAAGAGTGGCAGGGGGCAGTGGCAGCCACTGGCTAGTAGTGGCAGTGGATGGGTGACCAGTTGGTGGGAGGGGTGCACAATCTGTCATTTCTCCCTATCCGTTGCCTGAGGATCACCTCATTAGAAGGACCAGCCCTGTCCAACCGCCTGCCCAGCTGTTTTTCTGCATCTCACGTATTTAAATATTGTTATCCGACTTGTGTTTTTTTTAACAAAATGTTCCTCCTTTAGCAGTATACTCCTCTTTCCTAGGTGCCAGAATGTTTTAATTCACATAAGAGTTCAGATTAGAGAGCCTTCTATTTAGTCCGGATGGCTAAAACCCATTCTTGTAATGAGGCAAGGTTGCCACACAATAAAAAGTGTTTGGATGCAGCAAAGCTTTTATTGGCAAGTATGCAATGGGCTACACAGTGTCTTGAGCGCTAATGGTTCTCCATCAGAAGATTACTGATTTCAGGCATTTCCTTTCATAGTTTCCAAGAGTAATGAAAGAGTTTGCAAGACACATATCTTAGGTAGCTCTTATTGTAGATCACGAAAGGAAACTATTGAAATAAACCCTGTTATATTTTTATAAAATAACTTGCCCATATTACCCTGTTTCACTTTCTCTCATTTGAAAGCATAGCTGCTGTCACTCTTTGATGCCTGGCCTACAAATATTTCTGAAAGTGAAGGCAGGATTGATTAAAGTTTATTCATACAAACACTTTTGTCTTCACACAATAAATGGGCAAATTCCATCCACAATAAATTTTCTGCTTGTTAAGGGCAGAACAGCTCCTAAAATATGAAAAATCCATATATATATTTTAAAAAACGAATGTATAACAGCACTGCTCAGGGAGATTTAGAATTTCCAAGCCTTTATTTGCAATACCTACTTCTTTAAAATTGAGAGATTGACTAAGATAATAATACTAAAAGAAACCATACTTATTCCACAAAAGGATTTTTTATTGTTTACTTTGTAATTCCTGAACCCTTTAAAACACATCTTGTCTTATGGCCACATTGATAATGGTTAAAAACACACTTTGTAAAGGTTGGACATTTTAAAAGAAGTGTGCCAGCAGCAGAATCACATTCCAAGGGCTACTGTCTTGCCTTGGTGTGGTCCAGTAGTTGCTAGTGCCCATTGTGACTGTTGCAGCAGAAAGCTAGGAGCCCAAACTGGAGGTGGAACCAGAGCCAATGATAAACAGTGTCAACTAATTTTAGGTTTGCCCCCATCTTATTTATTTATTGCATTTATATACCACCTTTTTCTCCCACTCCTCGTTTAATCCCCACTACAATGCTTTGAATGGGACGTGGGTGGCGCTGGGGGTTAAACCACAGAGCCTAGGGCTTGCCGATCAGAAGGTCGGCGGTTCGAATCCCCGTGACGGAGTGAGCTCCTGTTGCTCAGTCCCAGCTCCTGCCAACCTACCGTAGCAGTTCGAAAGCACGTCAAAGTGCAAGTAGATAAATAGGTACTGCTACAGCAGGAAGGTAAACAGTGTTTCCGTGTGCTGCTCTGGTTCGCCAGAAGCGGCTTTATCATGCTGGCCACATGACCTGGAAGCTGTATGCCGGCTCCCTTGGCCAATAACGCGAGATGAGCGCCGCAACCCCAGAGTCGGTCACGACTTGACCTAATGGTCAGGGGTCCCTTTACAATGCTTTGAGGTCTTCCTCCTTGCTGAGTTCTATAAGGGCAACACTGAGACTTCAGAGGAAGAAGCTAACAGGCAGTGCCACCTCCTGAATAGGTTGTAGGAAAAAAGACAAGGTGGGTGGTACTGGTTGAGGGCAGTTTGAAGTTGATGGGACAGTGCCCTATTTGCTGTAATGGATCAGCTGCCACTGGCCTGGTCTATTGTCCCTGAGCTAGAACCAAAGAGATTGCTGATGTTACTTCCATAGAACTCATGTAAAAACTGTGATTCAGTTGCGTTGATAAACAAATCACGAACCTCTTGCCCCACAAATGTTGCTGGACTACAGCTCCCATCATCCTTGACCATCGGCCTTGGCTGGCTGGGCCTTAGGCATTCAAGTTTAACAATATCTGGAGTGCCACAGCTTCCCCAGCTCTGCTCCTATACAGAATCTTAATTCTAGGGTTCAGGATCATGACAACTGAGAACCATGATGGTTAAATTATTCTGAAACAGGCATAAGATTGCAGTGCAAACAGACACAGGCCCAGATGAAGTTACAGTTGTGTTTACAGTTTAAGGTTCATCATATAAAGATTCCTGTGGAGTCCTGTCAAATAAAGAAGACATTTTATACATGACACATTTTAACCCAGACTGTAGTATTTATTAACTTGCTTATGACTACAGTCTCCAACTCTCCAGTTGTAGTAAATTGCAATTCCCTGAAGTTGGGGTGGGGGAAGTAAGTCTTTAAGAAGTGGTGCCCAGAAAAATACTATAGGTAGTCAGGAGGCATGCCAAATCAGTTTCAGTTATCCATGTGTTTTATTAAGAACAGGAGTAGCACAACCAATTGTTAGTTTTGAAGCACTACAATCTTTCTACAGAATTCTTTCCTTATGCTTATGTTCCGAATAAGAATCTATAACTCTCATTGTGGTTTTGAAGAACCTCCAAGCTCTTACTTAAACACTTAGGTTTGACAAGCCCTCTTCCCCCTTTCTAACAGTTCACTGTGTAGCAACTCAAATCTATACAACTTGTGGCCCACTAAGCAGAATGTAACATTCTGACCATGCATGGTGGTCCACCAGAGCCTTGACAAATCTACTGGTTTTTACTCTCTGACTAGCTGTCAAACATGTGGAGGAGCATAGCTGGATCCAGTTCTCAAAATCTCCCATTTTTGGGGGGAAACCTACTAATTTTGCATAAGCACCCTTCTCTGTGTGGGATAAATCAGCCTCATATAACCAATGTGCTTTAAATAATCCATGAAGGGGTTAAGACCATAGAGTAAAGCCTCACATTGGGAGGCTTACCAAATTCTTTGTTCTCGCTCTTTTCCACCATGTAACCAACTAGTAAATATGTCTGGGCTGTTCGCTCCAAGCCCAGACTGTGTGGCTTTAGCAAGCCATCTTTGTGTTTCTGTGCAAAATTAGAAACATTTACCAATTTTGCTATTGTATGGAAAAGTACATGAATTCGTAAGAAAACCATTTTTAACTTACCAAATGTGTGGTCTCTTTCTGTGCTAAGGGGAAGTTGGGAGCTTTGGAAGAAACTTAGAAGGGGATATTTTCTGTTCTGACTTGCTCAAGACTTCTGCTCACAGAAGTCCCTCAAGTCTTGCTTTTCTCTCTGAATCTCTTCTCCTCAGAATCTCCTCAGACAAAAACTTTCAGACCCTAAGTGCCAAAAATGTCATACGTAAATAAATAAAATAGAAGCTCTAATTGCGATTACATCATTGGTCCCATTTTACAGAAAAGGTGATGCCAAGAACAGCCAGCAAACTTAACAGCACAGTGGGAGAAAGCACTTTTTGATTTTTAAATGTTGTTCATCCTGATGTAATTTGTCAATGAATTAAGAGTTGTTTTGAAGAAAAAATGGGAAGGTGGAGAAGGGAAGATGGGATGTAAGTATAATAATGAACAAAGTTGTTATATACTGAGGTTGATTTTGTTTTATTTTTATCTTAAATTGGTTGTTTTTTCTTATATTTGAAATTTGCTTTGTGGCATATATATATATATATATATATATATATATATATATATATATATATATTAAAGGATAACAGTGATGAATTCATTAAAATAAACAATTCTGTATGGCAACACAAAATGTTTTGACATCTACTAAGTAGAAAGAAACCTTTTGCTGCTCTGGCATTTTCCCCACCCACCTACCTCAAGCGGACTTTGCTTTTCTGGCCATATTCAGAGACATCAAATGTTTGTTACAGCATATCTAGACATGTGTCTTCCCAATAACAATTCGAATGGTGTGGGTCAAATGATACACACAGGTTCTTATTTATCAGGAAATGGAGTGTGGGAAACGAGGTATCTATCCTTCAATGTCTATTCCTCCCTCTGGCTAATGATACCACTGATTGGTGAGGGAATAATATTTTCTTCAAGTAATTTCAGCAGAAATCTTCTGGACATGTAGTAGCATGTGAAAATGCCACTATTGTTTACTTATTTATTTTGTTTCTTGGCGAGCATTGCGTATCATTAGGTAACCCCTGACACTCACTGCCTATTCAGCAGACATACTTTCAGAATCTTTTCTTTCCGGAATCTTTCTTTTCTTTTCTTTGTGTAAAGGGTATGTACCAGCTTTGTGGAATCCCTGTAGCAAGTTGTAAATGATGTATGAACTGAAAAATCTTTGCCTTGTACACAGTAGGAATACAGAAAGTGCTGTGCAGTCACTGCTGTGCTATGCTTTTTTCTATATATACAGACACACAGGATTCATCTCATATTCATTCTGACAAGTCCTTCAAGTCCACATGTCTTTGGATGGGATGGATGGCTTGTGTGTAAATTTAGCATTGTCCTGTGCTTCTATATTATAAATGAAAGGTCACTTGCAGGAATCTCAAAAAGCAGGCCAGGTAAGCTACTTCTTCATTACACATAATGTGCTCTAGGCTTATTTCCTTTCAATACCAGCTATTGAGATCACATTTTTATTTTGCATTCCCAGTATTTTTATGTCCTTGCTAGTGTAGAGCTGAAATTTCTTGTAAGGCTTTTTTTCCTGAGAAAATTTCTGAGGTTTTCCCTTTTCTCATCTCCCTTCAAAAAATAAGGATATGTTTTTTTCTGAATATTGTACACTTAAAAAAAAAGAAGTATGATTGCTGACATTTTGTTAAACAATGCCCTGAAATGCTTGGTCTGGGGAATTGTGGATGCACATTGGTGGCCAGGCTGCCAGCATAGTTTTTGCCACTGCCAGTTAACATCAGCACTGCAGCAGCAAAGCCAAACAAAATTCTTTTGGGGGGGGGGGGGAGAAAGAAAGAAAGAGAAAGAAAGAACGAGGAACTATTTTACCGCCTTTGCTAATTGTGACAACTACCCTTGAAAAACACTTGGAGAATTTCTCTGATTCTTGTAGAAGTACATTGAAATGTTTTTCTCCAATTTCTCTGCCCACAAATGGGGTACTGAGATGACATTGTTGAACAGCTCTAGGCAAAACACACAGCAGTCTTGCCATAATAAACCAGATAATCTGAAAGGTGCAAACTTTTTTTTAGTTTAATCTCAATCTGTGCTGTTGGGTAGTGATTAAGAACTAGAAACAGCCCACATGCTAGGTGGCAGGAGGGGTGACTGTCTAGGACCAACTGAATTTTCACTCAAATGTTCATCAAACAGCTATTGTTTTCACTCAATCTAAAAGAGGCCTTGAGAAGATGCACCATCTTACTGTACTTTTTCTGCATATTTTTATTCATGCTGTGACCAATGTGCATAGCTGTCAAGTTTTCCCTTTTCTCGTGAGGAAGCCTATTCAGCATAAGGGAATTTCCCTTTTAAAAATGGAGAACTTGACAGCTATGCCAATGTGTGGCTGCTGCCTAGGGCTATTTGCAGATCTACCATTCAGTCCTCCTTTTTCTACACATCTGATGAATATCTGCTCCACGAAATTATTGCTCCAGATAGATCATCATTGGGCTAACTTGGACTACTTTGTGCTGTGCGGAAGCTCCTTTGCTGCAAATAAGAAGCACACACAGTCTTTGACCCGTACTACGGCGACTTCTCTCTTAGGACCTATCTGCATTATAAGGCCATTTTTCACAATCATGGCTCTGCTGAAGAATTCTGGGAAGCATACTGAGAGTTGATAGGAGACTCCTATTCCCCTTTCAGAGCTGCAATTCCCAGGCTTTCCTGGAAAGAGGGATTGACTGTTAAACCACTCTTGAGAGCTATAGCTCTGTGAGGGGAATAG
Organism: Zootoca vivipara; assembly: GCF_965207765.1. Lineage (NCBI taxonomy): Eukaryota > Metazoa > Chordata > Lepidosauria > Squamata > Lacertidae > Zootoca > Zootoca vivipara. The sequence continues at coordinate 32,822,146 of NC_142594.1, forward strand.
GGGGCTCCTAACAACTCTTTGCACCCTTAAGAAGCTATAATTCCTAGGATTCTTTGGAGGAGGCCATAACTATTTAAAGTGCCACAATACCGCTTTAAATGTGCAATGCAGATGGAACCCTAATTAAGCTTACTTGCAAAGGCATTTTCATACTATTAGTTCCCTCCAGCGCAACCTCTTTCAGAAAGATTACTTAAAGGGGAAGACCTCAAAAACAGCACAGTGAGGACTAACTATGCTCAGTAGGCATTAAATACTTACTGATCATTGAGGGAGATGAATGGAAAGGTGCATCCTGGGAAGGGCATGGCTGCCTGAGCAGAGAACTCCTTCAAATTTTGCTGAGGATCCTACTTGTAAATGTTGGATTGAAAAGGGATGATAAAACAGACCTCTGTATTGTCCAATTCCAGTGTGAAGATCACATATTCCCAAGATTCACATCATGTAAATGGTTTACAAAAAAAACAGAGGACTCAAGAGTCAAGCCATTTGTTTATGTAGCCAGTATTGTATACTCTGACTGGCAACAGCTCTCCAGGGTCTCAGGAAAATCTTCTCCCACCACCTGCTGCTTTTAGCTGGAGACACCAGGGATTGAATTGTTGAACTTCTGTGTGTGCTATACCACTGAGCAGAAGTAACAAGTCTACAACTATTGGCTGAATACCAACTAGCTTTTCAAATTGCTTTAAGAAAAGCAGATAGCCACAGTTTCACAAGTGCCTGAGTGGCCTCCCGGAACCGATACAGAAATATTCCCCTTGCCTGTCTCCAGGGAAGTGGCAATGTGCAATTTATATCTCCACAAGGCATATTCAGTCTTCTTCATATTCTAAGGTAGGATTTCCCAAATTTGGGTCTCCAGCTGCTTTTGGACTACAATTCCCACCATCCCTTGCCAGCAGGGGTGATGGGAACTGTAGTCCAAAAACATCTGGAGACCCAAGTTTGGGAAACCCTGCTCCAAGGTATATCAAAAGAGAGGTATGTTGCGGTTTCCTTGAAAGAAAGTCTGCTCGCACTGCGGTGGAGACTGTATGCCTACACAGTACTCTTGGCACTTTATTACACAACGTGATTGGAGTCTTCCTCCTTCCCTAAAAACACGATCAATGTGAAAAAACAAACACAATTTACTCTGTCACAGAGCACATTAGGCTGCAGTGGTTGGTGCTGTAAAATAATTCCATGTGCCAGCCTTCAGTGATTACTTGCAGATATTTACTTTTAGCGCATGGTATATAGAACATTAAAAGCGTTTTGAAAATCCCACAGTTTTTCAACTTCTGAAGGATTATTAACTTCAAAGTCGGAAGAAATGTCGGCCTTCTATGTTTGGAAATGCCAGCAGCCTTTGCATATCCCCACCACAGTACCAAGCAACCCCCAGCAGAGAGGAGCGATTACTGCCTCGGTGGCGAGAGGATGGCTTTTGATCTCCTAACATATTGGAAATTACTTAAAGGTAAGCCATCTGCTAGCTGAGGAACAAAAATAGATTACATCACACCCTGCTAGAAAGATTGTGTTAAATCCTGTATATCAAGGCTTTTAATAATTCTATATTAAGTCAGCTAATAGGATTAGGGACACATTTTCCTTAGGCATTTTTCACCAACTATTAACAAAAAACCCAAAAAAACCTCACCCACCCACCCCCACGCCACTTTTGGTGATGATCTGTAAAATTCAAGAGTGTTTCACTGTGAATGAAAATAATTCTTTCAAGAATGAAACACTTCTTTAGATCCCAATTGGTCTCCAAAAGGCACTTACCGTAGGAGAGCATTTTCTGGATGGATCCTGGGGAGTGAGAAGAGCAGAGTTCCCATTATTATTATGCTAGCATGATCCATTGATGATGGCAGGCTGCACTGACTTAGTGCAACCGTGAAAGCACTGAGCAGACTGTTTGAATCCATGCATTTGAGGGAATGACAACAGTGTTTTGTTTTATTCTATTGTGTTCCTGCACCGGCAAACAAGGTGCAGTTCATAGCTGCATAAACAATATTTCACATCCCTGCTCCCATACTCTCAAATCTTGCCAACAACGCCCAGGGTTTCTGCCATTTATAAAAGACCTTCAGGAGACCACTGCACAGTAAACAGTTTGGAATACTGTTGTCACAGGTAAAAAGGGGGGACAAGCATCCGCAGTACTGCCGTAGCCAACTGTGAAGGTTGGTGGTGGTTCAAAGGGCTGGGGAAAATAGTGGCTTTTGTCTTTTGTTCCTAGAGCCATAAGCACAAGAAAACTCAAGGAAGAGAACTTTCCTTTCCCCTCCTCTTTCTACTGCTCCCTTTGTGCACCAAAAAGTCTGTTTGGAGGCTCAAAAGAGCCTCCTTGACATTCTGAGATGATGCATGGTGTGGACTGGGGCACTGGCTTATCAAGGGAGGGCAAATTGACCAAAATCAGACAGATACCCCTTTGCTGAACAGGGATTATGCACCTACAAGGTGCCCTCACCTGATTTTGGTTTCTCTTTCCTTCAGCAACATCTAGTTGCTTCATGCCACACTGTTCAGAAGCTCTTCAGGGGACAGAGTTAGCTTTAATGGGAGAGAGGAGGAAGGGATTGGAAGCCCTCTTTGGTGAGTATCCTTGTGGTTCTCAAGACTTGTCCACTGACTGACCACTGTACACAAGAGGCCCTTTGATATGATCTAGCAAGGCTGTTCTGATGATCTTGTCTCGATTCCTGAAGGGCATGTATGAGATGAAGGTAGATAATTTAACAAGCCTGTTTTCTAGTAAGTGTCTGTTCTATCCTAACATCTCGTCAGATGTGCTCCAAACTCTTACTTGGAATGAAATCATCTAACTATTTCAGTCGTAATGGATCAAACAAATAACTTCAGTGTGTTTGGGAATACAACCGGATTGTTCTAGAGTTTGTCATGCCAGTATTCTTGCAGACACCACTAAATACCAACAAAGGAACCTTTACCTCCTGTATTAGTGCTGTATGTTCCATAGTTCCAAGACAGATATCTGTTAGATTTGCTCTTATCTAGTCTGCTGGTTTAGAGTGATTCTTTTTCACCCACGCTTGAGACAAAACAGCATATAAAGCTCCCAAGCTCCCATGACTTTTGACCTCACAGGTCTTTGTTCAAGCAACTCATCTTCACTCAATGCCCCCCAAGCATGCATAGGACACTAGGAGCAGTGTACCATAAATCCATGGCAGCCCTGAGTCACAGTGCCACAAGCTAAGATGATGTGACATGTATTTCCATATCAAAACAGCAGAAACCTTTCTTTCCCCTCTTCACCGATGCATAACATCCCAAAAGGGAAGAACGGCCTTCAGCTAACACAGATCAATTTTCTTTCAGCTTCAATCACTATTTAATTACTGTTGACTTCTTTAACCTCCCCCCCACTTCCTTTATAGATTAGCTTCCTTTATATTCTAATGCCATTTACTTTTTCCTGTAACTTAATCAAACTTGAAATGATATGATAAAAAAACCCATATTTCCCTTCTTTCTTCCTGTTCTTTGTGTTCGAGTTACTTCAAAATGCAGATTATTTCTTGTAGGAGAAAAATATTTTTTAATGAACCACCTTTTAACTTTATCAACCTACAGTATCTACACATCATTTCCTTTAACTGAGTAATTTTTTAGATGACTTGATGGTCGGGTGGATGAAAGTGCTAGAATTTCACCTTTGGGCTTTCTGGCTGAAATAGTAGTGTTACCAAAGTGCTCACTCTCTCTCTGTGTGGTGAATTATCATAACCCACCTCAGTCTTCAATAAACAACATGTGTTTCATTGCCTCTCCCATGCCTGATTAAATGTGTAATTCTTCCAAATTGGTATCGGTCCCTGTAGACAAGACTTTATGTTAAAGAACACAGAACATATATGTAGATTTGTTACACACACACACACACACACACACACACACACACACACACACACACACCAACTTGGTAGGAAAAGCAGTTAATAAAATGATACCCCCCCTCCAAAAAAACGGTGTTGCAAGCACCACAAGAGACCTTTTGGAGATTTCAGTTCTGAAAGAGAAAGATGTGATGTGTTACAGCTTTAATTAACAGTATGAAAAATTATTATTAGTAGTAAATGTATTTATATCCTTCCTTTCTCCCAAATTGGGAGGAGGTACTGAGCTGAATGAGTGAGTGTTGGCCTGTTGGGGTACTACTGAGCTATCAATCTACTGAGCTATCAAACAAAGAGAAAAACTGTCTTACACATTTGATGTGTAATTGTGAAGTAGCTGTACAAAATCTAGCCCAAGACTGATCAAGGGCTCTTATGACACAATCATGGAATGTCAACACTTGTGGTATATTAGAGCTAAATGTCGGCATAATCAGCTTCATGACCAGCATCACTGTGCAAATGCCACACCCCTTCACTATTAACTTCAAGTCTTTGGACATCTTCCCTTTGCTATTGCTGCACGTTAACCTGCTCCCTCCAAGCATGCAAGCAAATGACTAGTGAGCAAATGGAGTGGCATTCACTATCTGCCTGACACTCTCCCTGTAGGCCAGAGTCAGCTAACTTCCCCCCCCCCCAAATAATTTTTATTGATTTTATACCACTTACAAAGATATATATATATATATATATGTAACATAAAGCAGAAAAGAAAACAAAAATAAAGAAAAAGAAAAAGAGAGACTCCAATATCAACTCTTATTTCTTAACATTGAGGACTTCCTCGCATCTCCCTCTTGAGTTCATTTTTTATAACTAAATTTTGCAGTTTCCAAATATCATCCATACTTTCTCGAAATCTCTTAATTCTGCATCATATCTTATATCTTAAACATTAATTCTTACACATTTATCATTACAAAAATCCTTCTCACTTAAATTCAATCTACTATATTACTAAATTATACTCCTTTTACTTCTAAACCCTAATTTTAATAACATTCTGATATCCTAATTCTCTTAACTTTTATTCTACTCCAAAGTCACTATTCCCTACCCAAAAATATCCATAGATCAATTTCTATATCTTCTTTTTTATAATCCCACCTTTAAGACTAATTCAACCCCCCCTTCCTTGGAATCGGTATCTCCAGAGATTTCAGCTGGCTCATTAAAACATTCCAAGTTCAGACTGTCTTTACCCATTCAATAAAATCTTAATCCAATAAACCACCTTCACCCCACTCCTACTCTGACCCAATTCAACCCTTGCTCAACCCTCTTCTTCAACTGTTGCATTCTCAACTCTTTGGCTTCGCTCCTATTCACTTTCTGTCCCCAACCTGCATCCTGCCCCCCTCTCTCTCACTGGGGAGGTAACATTCCAGATTATTTCTTTTTAAAGAGACTTTTGAATCAAAACCAGATCCTGTTCCCCCCTCCCACCGGTGGAACAGTAATTTCCCTCTCTTCTTCCTTATATTTTTCAAAGTTCAAATCTGATAGTTCAAAGTTCAAGTCCAGGGGTCCCCAGACTACGGCCCGGGGGCCGGATGCGGCCCAATTGGCCTGCCAATCCGGCCCGCAGCGACCCCCGCCGCCCGCTCTTACGGCGCGCAGCGCGGCAGCGCTCTTCCGGGTCGGGAAAAAGCGCCGAAAATCCTTTGTGCGCATGCGTATGGGCCTCTCCCGACCCGGAAGAGGTCATTTCTGGTGCACTTCCGGGTCGGGGGAGGCCCATACGCATGCGCACAACGGATTTTCGACGCCTTTTCCACCCTGGAAGCGCGCCGCCGTGCCAGTAAGCTCCCGTGCGCATGCACATGGGCACACCCTCCCCCGCCTGCTGGCCCGCACAGGCGCGCGCTCCCCCGTCCTCCGGACCGCCGCGCGATCGGCACGGTGGGAGCCGGCCCAAACGCCGGTAAGTCTGGGGACCCCTGTTCAAGTCTGTTGGTTTAACAATCTTCTCCTTTGAAATTACTGTTTTTCCATTAGGGCTGAGCATCTCCTCTTTCATTTCCAGAATTTTTTCCAAAATTAAGTCCCAAAGTAGATCTTCAACCTCAGAGTCCAGAACCTTCTCCTCCATCCTGTTACTGTTCTCCATTTCTATGGGTGTAGGGAGCAGGAAATGGTATTGTTGTTTTTTATTTTTATGTTTCCCCAAGCCTTAAAAGGATAATATCACATCCAAACTGGTTCCAACTTCTATTTCTTTGATCTTCCTCATATTATTACATTCTTAAGTTCAATACTGAGCAGCCTTCAAAGATTTTTTAACTTTAATTGCATCTTCTTTCCCTTATTAGTAGCTCTCAGCCTCCAGTAAGCAAGCACATTCCTTTCTATTGTGACGTCATAATGGCAGCTAGCCGATCCTTCCTTTGACCGGACTCCAATTTCCAGAGGGGTTTCCTCTTGTCAGAACACAGTCCTTTGCAGAGATCAAAACACAGTTCAACTTCACCCTTTACTCTGCCTTGGGGAAATATTTTAAAATCAATTTTTGGGTGATACAAAGCTTGCTGTCACTTCCCGGCTTCAGACAGTTTTACTGCATCATCCAGCACTCAAGTGGGGAGACCGACTTCCCTTTTAGGTCTCGTCCCCTAGCCAATTTCTAAGTCCAATTGCTAATTTTTTCACTTACTCACAATGTCCAGATCTCTTCTATTTGAAGGAAAAAATCCACCGCTTACAGGCTGTCGACTCAGAGCTTTGCTCCGTGGAGGTAGCATTGGGCTCAAAACGGCTCCCGCAACTGCCACTCCGCTGGCTCTCGGGGCTCCAAGGAGCTTACCGGGCTGCAGAGGATTCACTCCGGGGCACTGCCGAGCACCCATGACCCCAGAACGCACGATCTGGGGTTCTTTCGGGGGTCCGCATCGCTCTTGCGGGGTCCCCCCTCCTTCACACAGCCAGAAACCTCAGAGCTCGAGGTTTCCTCGCCGCTCATTCCGCGCAGTAGACCGGAAATCCAGAGTTAGCTAACTTGTGGCTCTCCAGTTAACCTATGGCCCTCTGGGCCTAATAATCACAACTACCTAGCACAGATGTCACTAATATTGGCCCTCAAATGTTGTTGACTCCAACTCCCATAATCCCTGATCATTGGTCATGCTACCTAATGGGAATAGGTGTCCAAGAGCATCGGGGGGACAGGATGACGATGACACAGGTTTCCCATCCCTGTCAAATAACTGTCTCACAAGAGCAAGACTCTGTTGTAGTCTTTTTTGTGACTTCGTATAGGATCGAGGTACCAATTATCAGGCCAAAGTACTTATTGTTATATGTTATATTAGCATTTTACCCATCTGGGAAAGATACTTTGAAATGTACTGTGAGCTTTTATGTCATAGAACTGTTGGAGGGCTCCAAAAATATTTTACCAGGCAAGTCTGACTACAGAGCTCAGTTCTGTAGACTGGCTTATCCTGCAGGGTCTCATGCTATAACTTGCCCACTTGCAGAAGATGGAATGCAACCATACCTTGGGAAGTGAGCCAGAACCTGCTGGCTGACTCTGCCCCACTTACCTGTCCCCTAGTTTTCTCAGGATGTTCCTGCAGGCATCTGTACTACTTAGCCCAGAGGTTCATCAGTTGAGACAGTAAAAGCACTTCATTAAAATACAATTAATCAAATGTCCAAATAACAATTTTCCTCATATCACTCAATTATGAATATAACTTCAAAAAATAAAACCAGAAGGAGTCTGCTTTATTTCTGCTTAGTATATTGATAGAATGTTACTAATATTTATACCAGGGTTACCTAATCCATTGGGGCTTGTTGCTTCGTTTGGAAATTTGTGGGCAACATCACAAAATGGCTACCGTGGGAGCCTAGCTAGTAATAAAGGATAAATAATTTGCCCCAAGGTACTGAGTAAAAGACAGAGGTTGGACCTGAGCCCCTAACGTCAAATATTTGCCCTCACAACGTACAACAAAATACCCATTTCACAGATGAAATTGAGAATGCAAACTGATGAAGTTCATGCCCAAGATGGTTACATTCACCAACCCATTGCTAACTTTCCACTGGTTTCCTCAGTTTCCTGGATATTGGTGGAGTCTTCCTCTCTTTTCCTCATTTTCCATCCAGGTGGCTGCAGATTCCTCTTTCTCCAGTGTTTGCCTTCTGCTGCTCACCTCCCAGAGGCATTCTGGGGAATTACAGAAGATAGGTTGCTGGAGGCAAACTCTTCACTTTGAACTACCGTAATCTCCACTCAGTAAAAATATATATTTTAAAATACCGTAATTTAAAGAAAAACTGATAGGGCTCAAGGGCCTTGTGGGTCCATGAGAGGTGACTTTGGATTATGTGGTGTTCATGGGCACTGTGTTGGTGACTTATTTATATGAATGTACAAAGCGGCCTTATAGACTGTCGATCCACCTCAACAAGTAGATCCACCCAGCCAAGAACTGCCTTGAATGGCAATTGCTCTCAAAGCTCTCATTTCCTGCCCATAATACGTGACATCCTTTACACCGGAGATGCCAAGGAATGAATCTCAGATGGTCAACATCCACCGCATGTGCTCTTTCACTGAACTAGGGCCTTCCCTGGTTACAATATTTACAGTATCAGTGAAGTGAATATTTACAGTACCAGTGATGTGAGGAGTTTATGTTTGACATTTACACTGTACTGTACACAGCTTAATTTAAACTGTGCCGTTGACTATGCAGGGCCTCAGAAAAACTGTGTGTGTGTGTGTGTGTGTGTGTGCGCGCGCGCACGCACATATACCACCACCCATCATGCGCTTTAAACACTGTTCACTTTAGTTTTGTGTTGGTAATATAATTTGTACGTCTGAGATACAGTGTGTTTCTGCTCATTACAAGAAACGGAGGTGATTTAGCCATGCATAGCACCTGTCAAGTCTCTACTAATTGAGGTGATTATCCATTAACAAAGCAATGGTAGACTGACTCTCTCTCTCTCTCTCTCTCTCTCTCTCTCTCTCTCTCTCACACACACACACACACACACACTCAAAAAGGCTCAAGGGGTGGGCGGTGAGGAGAAAGAAAAAGAAAAGCAAATGCCACCTGTTCTCATTAATTCAATAGCCAACATCAGCAGAGGCTTACTAATGAGAAGAGTAGAAAGTGCAATTATCTTGCCTCAAATGAAATGTCTCATGAAAGAGAATAAGAGAGTAATGACTCACTGGCTTATTTGGTAAATTCTATGTCTGTGAAAAGTGACGTGCCTGTAAATGAGTACTGTGATGGACAAAGAAAATTGTTTTCCCAAATTCAGATTTTCATCTAGAACTCAGTGTAATGACATGTGAATTTGTCAATATAAACCACTAGATGTAGGCGTACGATAAGTTAACTTAAGGAAGTTCACAGAAGGAAAGTTTCCAGGCCCCTCTTCCCCTTGAAAACTGCTACAACATCCCCACAACCAAGCCTCTCCAGAAGTTTGGGGGACTTTCCTGACCAATGTAGGAGAGAGCACAGCGGCTGCTGGAGGGCGGAAGAGAGAACAGGAAACTTCCATGAATTCTTAAGATAACTTATCTTAACACATAAACCATAGTTGTGCAAGTTTAATAAAATGCAAAAGAAAATCCTATCCTATCTGCCTTTAAAGTGTCCATAAAGTTAAAGATCTGTTCTTGTTTGCTTCCAAAGGAAGCATATATCTACAACTTTTATTAAGAGTACAAGAATAGCGCCATATATCAGTAAAGAATAAGACTCAGGGTTGTGGGTTCAAGTCCCATGTTCGGCAAAAGATTCCTGTATTGCAAGGGGTTGTTCTAGATGGCCCTCAAAGTCCCTTCCAACTCTACGATTCTATGATTTCTTAGGTACGCTTCACCCAGGGTCTGTAGGGATGGAAGCAATCTTTCAGATATTTGGGACCTACAGTAAGTTGTTTAGGGCTTTAAACACTAATGTGAGCACCTTGAATTGGGTGTGGAAACAAACTAGCAACCAGTATAGCTGTTTTAGAACAGGTTTTGTGAGTTCTAAATAGAACCGTGGCCAGTTATTTGGTCTTTGCCTTTTGTAGCAAATTGCCTTTTGTTGCAATTGAAGTCATATTCAGGAGCAGCCCCACATAAAAGCATGTTGCAATAATCCAATCTGGAAGTTGCCAGTGCATAAAGTGCAGTGGCCAAGCTCTATGAAAAGGCTATCCTCTGTCAAACAGGGGCTTTAGCTGTCTGGAGCTGGAACATACCAAAGCACACCTAAACATCCAGTAATAGTGTTGGATTGCTCAGTAGTAAAGCCTGGGCTTCACGTGCAAAAGATCTCAGGTTCACTCTCTTATATCTCCAGCTAGGGCTGGGAGACTCCTTTCTGCAACCCTGGAGTGGCACTGCCAGTCAGTGTTGGCAATACTGAGGTAAAAGATAGACCAGTGGTCTGGCAGCAGCTTATATTCCTATCCTTCCTGACACGTAAACTTTATGAAAAACCATCACTATGGCACATAATATCTAGTTATGCTATCCCTGGAAAAGAGAGTTAGTGGCAGACTTATGACATCCTGAACCTCACAATTTAAGGAATGTGCTGCCATTCCATTTCTTAATACTGTATGCATGGAAGTGTAACATTTAAAGAACAACAGAGAGAGTGCTAGTTTATAGAAAAAGATGTGCCAGAGCTCACCATGAACTCCTACCTCGTTATCTTAGAATGGCAATGGTGCCCACCTAAGAGGTACTGGGACTAAGTTCCAGTGAGTTCCAGCTGAAAAAAGCCCTGAATAGACTATTTTACATATAAGATAGCCTGTATGAGAGCCCAGAATTGGACTAAACGATTCATTCGATTCTCCTGTGGTTCTTGTTAAACTACCATGGGGCTGGAAGAAGAAGAAGAAGAAGAAGAAGAAGAAGAAGAAGAAGAAGAAGAAGAAGAAGAAGAAGAAGAAGAAGAAGAAGAAGAAGAAGAAGCTCTGCCCTGGATTGATTGTAGAAATTCAGCTTTTAGTAGACATCCAGCAAGAGAGAAACATGAGATCTGGTTTCATTGCAGTAAGAGAAGAAAAGCTAGTTTAGCTTCAGGTACTGATTTCACATACAGCATTATGTTGATTAAGGACAACTGCAGTGTTCCACATTAAGCCCTGGCATGCCCTATTTTAAGAAGACCAGCATGATGCTCTTGATAATTTTAATTGTCTTTAGATGCTTTAAATTGTTATTAGTTGTTTTAAATATGTTTTTATTTTACTTTTAATAGTGTTATTTTACCACTTTGGTATTTGCTGCCCTAGGCTCTTTTGGGAAGAAGGATGGAATAGAAATTTAATTAATAATGATTCTTCTCTTGACAACTGGGAGGAAAAATATAAGAATATGCTGCCTTCAATATCAGACAAACTGAGTTCGCTTTCTCAGGCATTTTAAATTATTCAGAGTCCCCCCCCCTCTTAAAGATTCACCCCTTGGTTGTTAATACGCAATGGGTGCTGCTGACTGTACAGTTCTGAACATGACAACATCTGGAAAATCCCAAGAATGCTGAGCCTGACTATATGCAGTTTATAGGGTTTCAGGAGTCTGCCTTGCTTCCTTTTGCTAGCATTTTATAATTAAGGAAAATAGTTTAGATGGGGAAAGAAGCTCCAGAGTTTTTTCTTCTTCTTGACCTATTTATGCCAAGATGACTCTTTAATGACTAAAAGCTCCGTGTTATAGGGGGTCAGAGGCTTTGTGTGTATTAAAACATGAAGTCATAAGACAGAACTGAATAATTCATTAATTGCTTTAATATGGCATGGTGCGGTTTTGTTTCTGCATTACACTTAATGAATTAAAACAGTAGGCTTGCATCATTTTATAAAAACAAGGAGCAGGATATTAAGGGAGACCATCAACATTTTCAGTTTCCTTTCACTGACATTAAATTCAAGCTCTTACATCAGTGAATAATCAGTACTTAGCTTAATGGCATGTTTCTGATGTCTGCCTAACACTAACATTAAATCATGTTGTAAAGTCTGATAAGCTTGATCTTCTTTGCTCTAGAGTTATTTGTTGAACGATTTGTTGCTTTTTTCCTGAATTTTACAGTACTCAATATCACAACATCTGGGAAACCCCAAAGCATAAATCATTTTTTTCTTTCATTTTATCTATGTTAAATGAGGGCAATGGTCTCTCCCCCCCCCAATCCAGTAACTTTGAAAATTTTGGAGGAATAGTGCAATATGGTTCCATAAAAGGGCTTATTCAAGTTTTCCTTTGGTAGCTGAGATCACAAGGAGGCCAGTTCTCTGAGTAGTTGTACAAATCTACCTGTGTGACACCTGTACCTTAAAGGACTGGGTTCCTAGCTGAAGCATGCTGGGCTTTTTGAAGATGACCCAATAGGGGGTATCCAGAGGAGGGCCAATAGATTGACATGGATATTCTTTCATGGCACAAACGTCCTGAACAACCAACCTGGAGGAACTGAATATGCCATCATTTCCCACAGAATGGAGAAATAATCTTGAAGGACAGCGCAGAAGCCCCAAATGCTTTGCGCAGAGAAAGAAGAAATCTTGCTGCCCCCCCTGAAGCACCAAACTTATCTACATACTGTTTTGAGTGGCTAAGATATTTATGTGGTACCTTCTCTACTTAATGCTTACGTGGGGCCAAAAATGGATGCTAGAGTTTCTAAGCAATGGGAAATATAAATGGATTCCCACTGTGAAAGGAAGTGATAAGATGACACGAGGTGACACTGCTACCCCAAAAATGAATCAGTAGCCTGGGTCTTATTAAGGCTCCCTGCAGTTGAGAAATAGAAGTGCTACCAATGACTTCAATGTAAAGTTGTATAGGTGTATAAAACCCGTACGGTTTCACAAACAGCACAAGCCAACTACATATAATACACCTCAGCTAAACACACATAATCTAAAAAAGAAAGAGGAAAATAAATCAGTGCAAGATTAGGACCAAAAATATATAGCTGTTAAAACATTAAAGACCTGAGGAAATAGAAGGTCTTCACCTGGTGCCAATTGTACAGGAGAATGAAACTCCCATATATAAGTTGTATATTCTGTCATCCAACACAGAGCTAATGTGCTTAAACCAGTTATCGTAGTGGGGAGGGATACCACCCCCTTTGTTTTCAGATTAATCTACATCTCACTTATTTTCAGACATTATAGAATACCACTTCCTAAGGCTACTGGGCATCATGTCTGTGCTTCTTCCACTGTCAGATGCAATATGCTTTTGTATACAAGGGGAACACAAGTGGGGGGGGGAGTTCTGTTGCACTCAGGTCTGGCTTGCAGGCTCCCTGTCAGCATCTGGTTGACCATTCTAAGATCAGGATGCTGAGATAGATGGGCCTTTGGTCTGTTCCAACAGTGTTCTCCTCATGTTCTTATTTATGTTCCTTTTTATCCCTGCTTTGAAACCACCCCACTTCCTTCAAAACCATCCTACTTCCTTTTCCCCTCCCCCTTTGGGCACATGCTTACTCACTGAATTATAGCCAAGGCATGAAGAGTATTTTATTGCATGAACAAGACTTGTGGGGAGGGCAGTCAAAGCATTCTGCACACCACAGTATAGCTGTGCAAAAGATAGCCATAATCAACAAAGTGCTGTTTACTGAAAAGCAAAGAGCTTAAACAAACAAACCATGATTTGCTAAATTACTGCCTCCTTGATTCTTTCCAGCAGCTGGGATTTCTCCAGCAGATCATCTTGATCAATAATCTGCCAGCATTAATCTAGACAAGGTTGAGATTGTGAGAAGAAATGAGTGGAGTAAGAGAGACACAACCAATTTGTAGCAATGCCCGGTATAAATGTGCCAGACTTAATTATAAAATATCATCTGTAAAGAAGTTTTGGAGCAGTGCCCATTTGAGAAAATTGACAGTGTTTATTATCAGCCCTACAATTTCTGTTCTATAAATAGGAAGAATCAGAAACTGGATGCCCAGGACCAAATATGGTTTCCTAAGGACTACTCACCTACCGTAAGAGACAAGGGGCGCTTCCAGATTATGGGCTATTTTCAAGTGAAATTCAATCACCAGCAAATTCACGTTATGTAATTAAAGTTGATTTGGTGCTTGTGTGCAACAAACCCGCTTTCGCCCTTCACTGCCTTAGATCAGACTTTTTACAATAAGGAAACAGATGGGTAAATGCACTGAAAAGCGTGGGCAGCAATTACTTAGCATATAACCTCCCTATAAATATTCTCCTCCTTCAAAAACTTTCATTTGTGAATGCAGGTTAATTTTTGAGATAGATGGTGTGTGGTGGGAGAAGCTAGGCAGGGAAATATCTCAAAATCTGTGAAATGAACCACAGGCTAAAAGTAAAACAAAAAAATGTGTGGGTTCACCAGCCTACAAAAATCCTGAATTTCCTCAGACAATGCATACTAAATGCATGCAATATGCATGAAATATGACCTTGAGGGTGTTTCCTCAACTGAAGAGAGCACTGAATAGAGGATTTCATCACGTTTAGAATACTAAATCATTCTGCCACATTGCTATGGTAATACTGTACATGTCTTTTTTGGCTCCCTGTACCATTCTCCTATCAACTTACATTTTTCTCATTTCTTACGGTAGATCTATGTATGGTTCACCATCTCCATTGACTGCAACGAAACTGACTTCCATGTAATAACTTTAGTGTCAGGTTGCAGTTCTAAGAATGCTCCACTGATTTAACTGAAACCTATGGGGCCCGTTTCCAAGGAAGGGCATTTAGTGGTCTTGTGTACCTCAACATAACATTCTGTGCTCATCAGAACAGGGATGAGGTGAGGCAAGGCATCACTGGTAGGTGTCTATCCAACACATAGCTCCCCCTACTTTGCACTGCCCCATTCCTGTCCCAGTGAATGCAGTGCAGCTTCCCCCTTCCACTGTGAACCACGGCTGGCAGGGATGAGGAAGCTGTGGTCCTGACCATTATCCATGCTGTCTGATGGAAGTTGGAGTTGAAACAGCATCTTGAGAGTCACAGGTTTCCCATCCCTCTTGTAGCACACTCTTGATGCTCAGGAAACAGATATCCTAAGCAGCACTAATACTGATAATGTGGTTTACAGAAACCAGTTCTAATTTACCCTGGCATGTGGGGTTGAAATAAAAAAAAACTTCCCAAGTCTTAACTCCTATTGCTATTATATTCGCTGTGGTACTAGCAGTACAATTTTACAGATAAACTGCAATTCTCAACAATCTCTCCCGATCTTAAGGAGAACCTCCCAAATCCGAAATCTATAAATAATGTTTTGAAACACATTTGCATATGGAGCACTAACAAGGTGTATTATCAAATTTGTGATTAGAGTTCTGTTTTAAAAAGAAAGGCAATTAATATGCTTTTTAGGAAAACATATTAATTCCTATGGATTTAATTCTATCTGCAGCTGACATTCTCTTTAATCAAAACACTGCACAAAATCAAAGGAAAAAGCCATGGATTAGAATTTCTTTTGGTCATGTTTTATCTCTCTTGCTCATTTAAAGAGCTAGTTGATTTAGCTCTCAATTTGAATACCACATGCCCATATTTTATAGACATAGATATAGGCATAATATACATGCATGGATGTACATATCTTTATATATGTATTTACACAAAGATCCATCACATTTTAAGAAAAGAAAAATATGCATCAGCCACCAGCTGTGACTAGAAATGTTTCTTTAGCTTTCTACATTTAATGAGGCATTACGTTAGCATCCTTCTTTATATATCTATCTATCTATATTAAGATCAGTAAGAGAATTATGTAAATAGAATAGCCAGGCCTGGTGAAACAGCAATTAGATGTCTTTCTTAGCAGCTGTGGGCTTCCAACTCATGATGACAGATGATTAGCCAGAAAATTCTATGCATATTTATTTAATGGAACATTTGGCGATTTAGTTAGGAAGATTTATCCAGAAGCCATTAAAATGCTAGAAAATGACAACTGCGTAGTTCAATGTAACAACAACAAAATAGTACAAAACTACACACACTCACTCCTAAGGTATTTGGCTGTCCTTTTGGCAAGTTTGTATTGGTTCAATGATATACTTTAGTCCCAAGGGGGGGATTCCAAAGCAGACATTCTTTTAGATTTTTAAACTCTCATTATTTTCATACCTAATTTAGTTGCCCTTAAATCCCATTTATTTCAGTGGGACATAAGTGTAACTGACAGGCTGGATCCAACCTTTAAGCAGCCATCATGAATGTGGGAATAGGTCCTGCTAAACCCAGTGAGCCTTGCTTGTGAGTAGACATGCATAGGATCACACTGCTTAATGAAAGCCTTTGGAGCATACAGTCATACCTCAGTTTAAGTACGCTTCGGTTTGAGTACTTTCAGTTTAAGTACTCCGCGGACCCGTCTGGAATGGATTAATCCACTTTCCATTACTTTCAATGGGAAAGTTCGCTTCAGGTTAAGTACGCTTCAGGTTAAGTACGGACTTCCGGAACCAATTACACTCATACCTCGGGTTAAGTACGCTTCAGGTTGAGTACTCCTCGGACCCGTCTGGAACAGATTAATCCACTTTCCATTACTTTCAATGGGAAAGTTTGCTTCAGGTTAAGTACTCTTCAGGTTAAGTACTCCACGGACCATCTGGAACGGATTAATCCACTTTCCATTACTTTCAATGGGGAAGTTCACTTCAGGTTAAGTACGCTTCAGGTAAAGTACAGACTTCTGGAACCAATTGTGTACTTAAACCAAGGTACCACTGTATCTATAACTACGGTAACCATGAGTGGAATCCAACTAATATTAAGCACATTCCAATCTCATTCATTTTAATGGCAAATGCCTAATGTTCGCCTGGCGAAACCTTGGTGCTTAACTGTATCAGTTAAACCCCATATTATACAAGATGTGATAAAGTAGAGAACAATTAGCCAATAATGAAAGAAGTGTCACCGTTAAGATTATTCAGATCAGGCTGCCTGATCTAACAACTTGCTGCAGGTGCAAAATACAGGTATGGCGCTCCCCTGGAGGTCATAAGAGCTGCTTCCTCCATGGAAATGGATGGGACTGTCCTCTTCTGCAAAACATCCACATGCACGCTTGAGGGGATGCTCTGAAAGCCTTAGAGCATATGGAACTTGCTGGACATGTTCAAAAGACTTTACTGAAGCTGCAATGTGTGAAAATAGCAGCACTTGGAAATCTTTAATGACCATGGGAGGGAAGGGGTAGAAATTGTGTTCTGCCAGTATGCACACAATCATGTTTCTCATGAGATGAATTGCATGTGTGAAGCCCCCCACCCCTCCCAAGATATTAATTGCCAGTTGTCAAGTGGAAAGTTTATTATTATTACAGTACAAATGATCTAGATGTGTTTGATCTGCCACTGCACCTGACAACCAATACCAGAGACGGAAAGCTGTGCACAAATATACTATGTATTGAATGTACCCCATATGAAGGAACCCTTATTGCCCCTTTTGGAACTTGGGAGTTTAGAGGTATTTTTAAAATAAATAAATAGATATAGATAGATAGATAGATCTGTCCTTGAATGAATTATAAGAAGCTAGCCCTCCCTTTAAAAAGTAAAACAAAGAATTAGCTGAATATACTAAGAGCAGTACCATAAAATTTTGAAAGGACAGGGATCAACTTATTGTTTGATAAAGCTAAAGCAAGAATAGTAATCAATCCCCTGGCAGTGAAAATTTTAAATTTAAAATAAGCTTCAACAAAGCCTTTGAACCTTCAAACACTTTATCCTTAAGAAATTAATGGGTCCCTGAAGAAGTCTTATTTCCCTTTCTGTTTCTGTTATATGTACTTCAATTACATTAGCCAACAATGTAGCAAAATAACCAGTATAGCCCAGTTTCATAGAATAAATAAATGGTGTGTTACACTTTTCTCCTCTGTTGTCTAGTAGTGTATGCACAGAAATGCTGAACAACTAAGAAGAAACTCACTGCCTGGTGTTTTACTTTTCTTTTAAGTTTTTTTGCTGATTCCCCTCCCAATTCTGATATGCCCATCACAATAGCCACCTCTCTGTCTCTCCTCCTGGCTTGTCCCAGTCTAGGTCCATTTCTGTTGATTGCAGCAATACTCTCGGATAAAAGCACCACTTTGCTAAAGGTTTCATTCAGTTGAACTTGGAATGGCCCTGAAGAGTCCTTCAGATGTTTCTTTCTTTTCAAGGCAATTGGGAACGTTTTCTTTTCCCTCTTAGGAGCAATTACTATTCCAGTCCCCAAGCAACTATGCCATCCTCTGCCTTTGGGCAAGAATGAATATAGCCTGTGTGTGTGTGTGTGTGTGTGTGTGTGTGTGTGTGTGTGTGTGTGTATTTTCAAGTTCCAACACATCAAAACCTCCTAGAAATGACCTTCCATGTATCAGGTATAGGTTGTGGCTGCCTTTATTGTGCATTTCTTCTTTAAAAAAATCCCATCATAGTTATATAGTTTCAGTCTCTCTTGGCTTTTCCTAAACATGAAAAGAAACTTTCTGTGAACTGTTGACACTGTTTTCCCCGCCTAAGTTGCTTTAGTCTCCTTATCAACCACAGGCCTAAAAATAAAGGCTTTAGGGTTCTTTGCTGGACTCTTTGTCTTATATCTTTCTATCAAGCTGGAGCAAAGGGTCCCACTGAGGGGAGAGACTAGTAGTGTCATTAAGGATAGGCAGAGAGATTGTAACCTGTTTAGCAATATTTATTAATATTGCTAAAAGTCCTGCGGTGGTGATGATGGTGTGTGTGTGTGTAAGGGAGAGTCACTGGAATACCACATCATAAGCCCATTCTGGCCTAGTTGAGATGAGACTTTTCCTTCCCCATTTTGCCTTTCCCCCTTATTTCCCATCTCATTGCAGTGAATAGGAACCAGTTAGCCATACCAGCGCCAGGGCTTGATTGGCTGGGTGTAGTTTTGTGTCAAAACAATTTTCCCCACCCCCACCCCAGCCGTTATCCATCAATTTTCTGTTTTCATAATTAATTGCAATTGATTTCATCCAGTATATGCATTTTTGTGATTCTTATATACCCTGCTTAAAGGCTTCAGTGATTAAATGGCATATAAATAGCTGAAATTAAATGAATAAATCTAACGAAGAAACAAAATGGCATGCAAAATTAATCAGTGAAAAATTCAGTGACATTTTCATGGGTGGGATTTTGTGCTCACCTCTTGAAGTGGCTGAGGGTTTTTTGTTTGAATGGCTATTATTTCATTATACAAATCACCTCACCAGCGGTGGTCTGCACTCTTTAGGCTTCCTGGGTTGCCTATGCTACAGGTAAAACTCAAGAGGAAACTTAGGCCACATTCACACCATACATTTAAAGTACTGTACTGTACTGTGATACTACTTTAAGCAGTCATGGCTTCCCCCCAAAGAATTATGGGAGCTGTAGTTTTTTAAGGGTGCTGAGAGTTGTCAGGACTCAAGACCTCTGTTCCCTCGCAGAGCTCCAATTCCCAAAAGTTCCCTGAGAAGAAAGGATTGATTGTTAAACCACTCTGCCAACGGCAGCTCTGGGAGAGGAATTGGAGTCTCCTAACATCTCTCAGCACCCTTAACAAACAACAGCTGCCAGAATTCTTTGCGGGTAACCTTGGCTGTTTAAAGTGGTACCATAGGACTTTAAATTTATGGTGGCCTGCATGAGGTAACCTCTCAGAAGAGGAAGCACAGGCAGCCTGGGAGACTGTAGAGACTGGAAAGAGAAAAACACGTGTACCAACCCTTATCTGCCTTGTAAAAATAAGGTAAGCTCAAAACCTCATACCCACTGATATTTTAAATTCAAGTTTTTTTGTGGAGATACCATGGTACTTCTGGCAGTGAAAGTGCCATCTTTTTCCAGGAGGCCTCCCTCTCTGGTGGTGGGGCAGCACTTATACCACATGAGTGTTTGGGTGGTGGTGGGGAGGGAGGCTCGTTTAATTTCATTGTACACAGGTTGTACAATGACAATAAAGGTATTATTATTATTATTATCATTATCATCCAAGAGCCCCTCAGCCAGGCCTCAGGATGCTATCTCTGTAGTAACATCTCTATATAAAATATAATGAGCTTTTATTATTTAGTGGCTGTGGTATAAGTGCCTCTTTATATGGTATAAAGAGGACGGGAGTCCTGAGGTCTAAATCATTGTGTACAGTGGGGGAATTTTCACTCCGCTAAGGAGCAAAATGGGTGACCTTAGGCCACCCTCTGTCTCTCGGCTTAACCTACCTCGCAGGATTGTTGTAAGGCCATGACAAAGTGGGAGAAACATACATTAGCCAAGTGTCAGAATGGTATCTCTATGTACAATGCTAGATAATGATTTTGGCATATGAGCTTTTATTATTTAGCGATTGCACTTTTACCTCACATTTCCTCAGGGGTCCTGTCCTCTTTTACACCTGACTATCCTATCAGCAACTGGAATGGGTGGGGAATGGGATCGGCATCAAACCTTTTGAGGTAAACTCACACAACTTTTTGTTCAGGCTTACAAAAACAGCATGCAGAAAAGAGCCTTCATCAATTTGTTGGGGTGACACCTGGGGACATGAACCTAGGTATGGGAACTGGGATATTATCATGCCCTGTTTTTATTCGTAAAACGCTGGATGGTACGGCTAATCTCCATGCCATTAAAAGTGTCACCTGCTTAATTTGTATGTGCCTGACTGCTGTTAAAGGCATAAGAGCAGAATCAATAAAATGGTGGTAGCTTTAGGCATGCATATTTTAGTCTTACAGCAGGGGTGGGGCACCGTTTTCATGCTGAGGGTTGTAGGCCGACCTTCCAGGAACCATATGCCAGCAGTGTATTGAGACAGTGCAAAAAGTGGAAGGAGCACCCCACACTCACACCCATTCATACACATGTACACCTAACATCCACACAATACATTTTCACACATTATTATTATTTTACCATTATTAGACTTGTTAATCTCTTGTTAACCAAAAGGTTTCCAAGTAACCTATAATGCACCACACACACATATTCATTCATTTGTTCACACTCACACAAAAACTTTTTTGTTGATCATATATAAACATACTCTTATCTTTCTCCATTACTTTAAAGTAGTTCTTCATCCGTCTTTTTAAATGTTCTTTGGATATTGCCTGATAAGAAATTACATAAGCAGGGCAGCTTGCAGTTTGTTGCTCAAAATAATTTTTAAAAATCAGATATGAGCTGAACATAATTACATGGATTAGAAATAATTAATAGAGATTTGTGCTGGGATTTAGAATGTGCTCTATCCAGAGAGCTTATGAAATTACAGTCAGCTCCATTTATTCTGTACACCCTTCTGAACAGACATTTGCTTAAAATGGGTTATAAAGCCAACCCATTTCCCCCTCCTGTTTCTGAATCCATATAGATGCACCAATCAGATAACAAAGAGTAGAGGAATGGCTGTGCTCCTGCACTCCTAAGATCAGAGTGGACCCAATACATTTCGGCACCTGAGGCGATCCACAAAACATTCGTAAAGATTGGGGGCAACAGCGTTAGTGAAAGCAAGGGCTGACTAGCAGCCATATCCAAGCTGAATACTGGCTGGAACCAGCAGGGCAGAAGATGGAGGAACATTCTTGCATTTCTTCATCTTAGCAGTTTCCCCCCATTAGAAACAATGGCAAGTGCATTCACCGGAGTCATTGGCTCTGATGACGAAACACTCTCCCTGGTTTGGAGTGTGTGTCAGACAGCTGAGAAGGCATTGGATCCAAGCCTATTTCCTGGTCCTCCCTCAACACAACCCTAGACTTTCCCCAACTTTTCATTTTTGGAACTACAGGAGCTGAAATGCAGGTAGGGACAAGGCTTTGTTTCTGCTGCACCAGAGTCCTTTCCCACACCCTGGAGAGGGAGGCTCAGTATATCTGATGTCTTGCCAATGGTCCTAGGACAGCAGTGAAAGAAACTTGCTTTCTCCTCCTAGTCACATATATGACTTTTTTTTGGGGGGGGGGCATTCCTACGGTGTCTAGGTGCAATGCGTCCTCTGCAGACTTCAAC
Organism: Zootoca vivipara; assembly: GCF_965207765.1. Lineage (NCBI taxonomy): Eukaryota > Metazoa > Chordata > Lepidosauria > Squamata > Lacertidae > Zootoca > Zootoca vivipara. The sequence goes on from NC_142594.1 coordinate 32,844,099, forward strand.
AACTTACTTAGTTTTAGCAAGTGCTAACACTAAAGAAGTTACTTTTTAAACAAATGTTGGGCCACTATTAGTAAGTAAAATGTCTATTATTTGAAAATTAGACCAGCGTTCTCACTACAGTAACTCTGAGAGGACACGGTCCCTTAGTTTGTTGTTGTTGAATTGTTTAGTCGTGTCCGACTTCATGACCCCATGGACCAGAGCACTCCAGGCATTCCTGTCTTCCACTGCCTCCCGCAGTTTGGTCAGTCTCATGTTGGTGGCTTCGAGAACACTGTCCAACCATCTTGTCCTCTGTCGTCCCCTTCTCCTTGTGCCCTCCATCTTTCCCAGCATCAGGGTCTTTTCCAGAGACTCTTGTCTTCTCATGAGGTGGCCAAAGTATTGGAGCCTCAGCTTCACGATCTGTCCTTCCAGTGAGCCCTCAGGGCTGATTTCCTTCAGAATGGATAGGTTTGATCTTCTTGCAGTCCATGGGACTCTCCAGAGTCTCCTACAGCACCATAATTCAAAAGCATAAATTCTTCAGTGATCAGCCTTCTTTATGGTCCAGCTCTCACTTCCATACATCAGTATTGGGAAAAACCATAGCTTTAACTATACGGACCTTTGTCGGCAAGGTGATGTCTCTGCTTTTTGAGATGCTGTCTAGGTTTCTCATTGCTTTTCTCCCAAGAAGCAGGCGTCTTTTAATTTCGTGACTGCTGTCACCATCTGCAGTGATCATGGAACCCAAGAAACTAAAATCTCTCACTGCCTCCATTTCTTCCCCTTCTATTTGCCAGGAGGTGATGGAACCAGTGGCCGTGATCTTAGTTTTGTTGATGTTGAGCTTCAGACCATATTTTGTGCTCACCTCTTTCAACCTCATTAAAAGGTTCTTTAATTCCTCCTCACTTTCTGCCATCAAGGTTGTGTCATCAGCATATCTTGAGGTCCCTAAGTTATTAAGCAGCAAAATAAATATGTAAATAAATCAATAATATATATATTGAATACTATAAACCCTTTCAGAGAATTTGCAATTTGTTTTCTGACAGAATGGTGTTACTTAACTCAATGTGCTAAGAAACAAAGACTGTCAAGAATTCTCATATCCGTAACTTTAAAAACTTCTTTGTTTCAAGATAAAATCTTTACTTATTCAATATAACACAGGATCAGAGTAATTTTATACATATATACGTACAGGTGCTTTACTTAGGCTCAATTTTGCATGTACACATACTCATTTCACGTGCTGAAAAGTTGCTTTGGAAAAGTGGGAGACAAATTTAATCTCTTGTAAGTATAAGTACAAACAGGTAGTTGTGCATTAAATTATTATATAACCGTGCACATCTTCTCTTTTGGAGATGCCTGGGTTTCTAGCATGCCTGGAAGGCTTGCCACCAAATTCAGATGCTCAAATACTTGGCTCAAATAACACTGTAAAATCCCTTGCTATGCTGTTCTACTGATGCAAAGTGATGACGTTGATAGGGTGCCTGGGCCAATCCAATGACCTTAGGATGGATTGAGTCCCTCTTTGGCTTGTAATGGGCATCATACAGGGACAAAGTAATTATCCTTTGTCAAATCTAGTGGTGCATAGACTCAAAGCACTTCTCACATAAACCTAGCTGAAAAGTAATCGTATTTTGCCTTCCTTGTTGTTGTTGTTTAGTTGTTTAGTCGCGTCCAACTCTTCGTGACCCCATGGACCAGAGCACGCCAGGCACTCCTGTTCTTCCACTACCTCCCGCAGTTTGGTCAGACTCATGTTGGTGGCTTCGAGAACACTGTCCCACCATCTCATCCTATGTTGTCCCCTTCTCCTTGTGCCCTCCATCTTTCCCAGAATCAGGGTCTTTTCCAGGGAGTCTTCTCTTCTCATGAGGTGCCAAAGTATTGGAGCCTCAGCTTCAGGATCCGTCCTTCCAGTGAGCACTCAGGGCTGATTTCCTTCAGAATTGGATAGGTTTGATCTTCTTGCAGTCCATGGGACTCTCAAGAGTCTCCTCCAGCACCATGCCTTCCTACTGGTACATAAACCTACCCAGAGGGTGATCATATTTTGCCCTGGTAATGGGAACTGACATAGAATAGTTTGATTCCATTCCAAATATTAATTATGTAAACTAGGAATATCAGGGTCTAGAAACATATGTTAGTAAGTGATAGGTTGCTTATCGTCTTTGGCTATATATATATATATATATATATATATATATATATATATGGTTTTTGACTTGCATGTTTCAGGCTGAGCCCATAAGTGGGTTCTGAAGTCTTGGCTAAGATTAAACTCCTAGTGACAGCTTGCATATATTTGAAATCCTAATATTGATACTGCTTTGCCTTTTGTTTCTTGGATCTGTATTCAATTTTGATTAAATGTTTTTAAGAATTATTTTCCAAGTAAAAATGAAAAGTGAGAATGAGGCAGTGCTTGAAGAGGTTTATATATATACCAGAGGGTCAGAAACAGCCATTCAGACTCCTTACCGGAACAATTTTCTCATTTGAGATATAAAATAGGGCAGGGAAATGGCCCATACAATACATTCAAGTGTTAGAAACAAGGATTTCAATGTTTATGGCTCAAAGCCTTTTATTCTTCCTCAAAGTATGTGCTCATCTCTAATGTAAATGCACTGCATTGTCCTCTCATTGTCCTGGATTTATGAATAAATCATTAGTCTTATTTAATTAATGAGGTCTGGCTAATAATATTCCCAAACTGTCTGTGCTTTCATATCCTTCAATTCCAAAATGTGTTCTTGACTGGTGTGCACGTGCGCATGAACGGGGGGTGGGGGTGGGGGGGTAAGAGAAGAAAAGAGACTCTTCATAATTCAGCAGTGCTTAGAAATTTCATCAGCAGAATGTGTGCAAAGTGTCTTAGCTCAGAGCTATGCAAACCAGAGAGAAAACAGAATTTGAGTTATGCTTTTTTTTTAAGTTGGAAAAAAAATGCCTGTGTAAGGTTGCCAGATGTCCCTGTATTTTAAGACATGTCTCTTATCAAGGGGACAGTGTAGTACCCTGCAAAATATAAAAGGCATTTCTGAATCACGTCCATAACAGATAGACTGTAGCACTGTCATGTTGGCATGGGATGAAACAGGACACAGTCATCAAAATGGAACAGCTAATGGGAAAAGGAAGAGTAAAAAGTTGTGAAGGTGAGTCCATTCTGGCTGCAGATGATACCATAATCATAGGTTGTTGGCACTTGATTGCTGGTAACTGGGTTTTAGCAAAGATTGAGCTCCAGCAATCTCTGCAACAGTTGACTTCAATTGGGCTTTGAGGGTGGGAGAAAAGTGAAAGTAGGAGTGGCAGATATAAACTGATGTAGCAAGGACAGAGCATCTGCCTTACGTGCAGAAGATCACAGGTTCAATCCCCAGCATCTCCAGGTAGGGCTGGGAGAAACCCTCTGACGGAGTAGTCTGACTCCGTATAAGACACCTTTCAAATATGGCTTGACATATGGCTGTCAAGCCTCCACTTAAAGACCTCCAAAGAAGGAGACTCTACCACACTCCTTGGCAGCAAATTCCACTGTCGAACAGCTCTTACTGTTAGGAAGTTCTTCCTAATGTTTAGGTGGAATCTTCTTTCTTGTAGTTTGAATCCATTGCTCCGTGTCCGCTTCTCTGGAGCAGCAGAAAACAACCTTTCTCCCTCCTCTATATGACATCCTTTTATATAGTTGAACTTGGCTATCATATCACCTCTTAACCTTCTCTTCTCCAGGCTAAACATATCCAGCTCCCTAAGCCAGTGTTTCTCAACCTTTTTTGGGCCACGGCACACTTGTTCCATGAAAAAAATCACGAGGCACACCACCATTAAAAAAGTTAAAAAATTTAACTCTGTGCTGCCCTATATTGACTACATAATTATGACTATAATTTAACCCATGTGCAACTGTACTTTGTGCCTATTTTATAGTTTTGTTTTTCATCATTTAATTTCCATCAGCTGTCATAACTGTTCTGTTTTATATACATTATGAATTTTTTTTAAGCTTTACCTCCCCCCAAAAAAATATTACAATAGTTCAGCCAGCTATCTCCCTGTCTTGCTATTTCCCCCCCTAGGCATTTTATTTTATTTGAATATGTATAGGCCCCCTATTAAGTAGGAAGGAGGAAATTAATCTCCCTCCCGCTGCCCCATGGGAGGGGAGAAGCCTTCAGACCCCCAATTCTCCTCTCCCGCGGCCCGTAGTGGTACAGTCCAGGCAAGGCTCTGCCTGCCCCCGGATTACAAGGGCGCGCGCACTTCCAGGGGAGCTGCGGGGCGGCTCAAAGGCGAAAGGTTACCTTGGCTGCTGCTTGCGAGTAATTCCGGACCGCGAAGCCCAGCGTCCGCCGCGCAGCCATGGCGAAGGACGGGCGAAGGAGGCAGGGGAGGCGGAGCAACCTCAATGCGGCTTAAGGGGGGCTGGGCCGGCAGCGGATCTGAAGCGCGCCTCCCTAGGGGGCCTCCCTAGACTCTAAAACTACCCTCCAGTCGTTTGCACTGAGCTTTGGGAAAGAGGAGGAGAAATATTGCTTTCCGGTGGGTCAGCGTTTGCATTGTCAGGCACGTGACAATGCAAATCGCCCTTCTCATCGCCGCACGTCGCGGCACACCAGCCAGCGTCTCGCGGCACACTAGTGTGCCGCGGAACAGCGGTTGAGAAAGGCTGCCCTAAGCCGTTCTTCATAAGGCATCGTTTCCAGGCCTTTGACCATTTTGGTTGCCCTCCTCTGGGCACATTCCAGCTTGTCAGTATCCTTCTTGAACTGTGGTGCCCAGAACTGGACACAGTACTCCAGGTGAGGTCTGACCAGAGCAGAATACAGTGGTACTATTACTTCCCTTGATGTAGATGCTATACTCCTATTGATGCAGCCCAGAATTGCATTGGCTTTTTTAGTAGAATTGCATTGGCTTTTTTCCTATGTTCTTAAGGAAGGAGATACCGGTAGTTGAGTTATTCAAGACAATCAAACTACATCAGCACAAGTGATTACCTGAAAATAATGTGATCAGGATGATGCGGGGGGATGCTCCCGTCCTGCTTGTGGCATACAAGGTTCTCACATGTACACTAGCCAGTGCTTGAATGGGGTGTCATCTTGCTTCCATTCAGTAGGCCCTTTCCCCTTCTTCTATCCTTGCTTAGGGCAGAACTCTTTGTGGAACTGGGAGAGACAGCAGCAGGCGAACAATGTTTGCTGCTATCCTACAGTCTTCTGTTTGAAGGGCTGTCCAGTCCTTAAGTCTGGCTTAAAGGTAAGGAGCAGCAGTCTCGGAGTTTTCTGTCAACAGTAAACAGAAAAAGATCCCTGCTGGATCAGCCCAAAGGCCTACCATGGCCAACCAGATGCCTATGGGAAGCCCGCAAGTAGGAGCTGAGTGCAGCAGGACTCTCCTCACCTGTGATCCCCAGAAAACTGGTATTCAAAGGCATACTGCTTCTCAGAGTGGAGGTAGAACAAAGCCACCATGACTAGTAACCACTGATAGCTTTATCATCCACTGACCACAATAGCAGGCTGAGCAGGCGTACAAGTCACCTGTCCACAGTCTTTCCCACTAGGATGTTGTGGCTTTCTATTTAAATTATTGCTTTCCCTAGAGAGGCTCACCTGGCGTCATCATTACATGTCTTTAGGCCCCAGGCAAAAACATTCCTCTTTACCCAGGCCTTTGGCCATTAAATAATCTATGACCTGTTTGGGGGGGGGGGTTACTGTTATTATAATTATTTTATTATGCTGCCTGTTATCATGCTTTTCATTATGTTTTTATTACTGATGTTCTATAAAATGTGTTCTCGATGTTGTACACTGCCCTGGGATCTTTTGATAAAGGGCGGTGGATCTTTTGATAAAGGGCGGTATATATAAATCGAACAAATAATTATTATTATTATTATTTGTAAATTTGCATCTATATGTATCAACTAACATGCACATTTATTCCAAAACTGTGTCCACTTTTTTGGCAAAATATGTATGGCTACATCAACTGCAGTGGCACGAGTGTAAGAATGCTGCTATTCTGAGCACATTTTAGATGAGTATCACTTTGACATCTTTCTTCAATGCAAAAAACACACTGACCAGTTGCATTCCTAAGTAGTGTTCTACCCTTTTGATTATATTATAAAAGGATTAGTTTTCTGTAGCAGCAATGGGTGGGGGTAGAGGGAGAGCATTCAAGTGCCAGTGAATTCTTGTGCTTGTTTCAAATGCTTCAAATGTTGTTGTTTTAATATTTAAAGCTGTAGGACTGTGCTCTGCAGCCAGGGGAAACAAAAACTTCACTTTTTAAATATTTCATGGCTTGCTGGACTCTAGCAGAAGCAGCAATAGCAACAGCAACTGCAATGATTTCTTTAAAACATTAACACTTTAGATGCCCATTACGGCAGGACAAAATTGTGTTAAATTAGTAAATGTGCTGGAAATGATGTACATTGCAGAAATTTATTAAACACCAAATGGGTTGTGTAGAGTTCATTCATAGCTGGAGAGCAAGCACTTTATTCTTTCCTACTCACAAGGCAGATTAAAGGATCCGGAGGCACTATGCTGAATTGCATGGTGGGAATCTCAAGGGTTTTACCCCACTAAACTATTATTTATCCTGTAGCAGATACCTATTTTTGCCTTTCTGACTCACACCTGCTCTCCCTATTTTGTCCTGTCCTTTTTCCACTCCAGTTGTATTTCACACATCCTACTTTTGTAAAGATTTGCTACATCAGGGCAGTTCTATAAAATGCTTTCCCTTGCATCTGAATTATTATTATTTTATAGAACCCATTTCAAGTGTTTCTCAATGGTTCATAGCAATTTGCACCAGGGATCAGCTTTGGTTCAGCTCTTGATCATCCTAGTCCTCATAATGTCCATTAATTAGGTTATCTGTAACTAGTAGCTATTTCAGGCTGGCATTTTGAAAATATAAGATCATATTGACACTTAACATACAATATAAAAGTTTGCCACTCAGTTTCTTAGTTGCCATTCAGCTCAAAGGCACCTGTGCAGGAGAGCATCTAGATGGGTTGTGTCCAGCATTTAAAAAACTAGTGTCAAACACACATAAGAGATCGACTCTACTGTGAAATTGTGTTTATTACACTCTTATACAATTGCACTGTGACTACTGTGAATTATCCACAGTTTCGTTAGACTCCTTCAGCCGTGTGTATCCCTGAACATGTAAAGATTTCTCCCCTAAATAATCCTCTTTTCTGCAGAAACCACAGAAATCAATATGCCTTGGCCTGGCTTATCTGGAACTCCATGTCCATAAGGCATTTGCTATTAGACAGGAGTAGCTGCTGCTATTTCTGTTGAATTTGATTTCACAGATAAAATGACAAACTGCTTAATGAGAAATCATTGGACTGTTTTTTGTTGTTTTTTTAAAGTATTATGGCACAGTAAGCCTCACATCTAGCAACACTCAATAAAAATAAAAATACATAGTGATTGAGATGGTGGTCTGAATACACCCACATGGCAAGCTTTTATTGAATCCAGTGTTTCTGGTTTTTAGCTACACAAAGTATTACAGTGCACTGAATTTGAAATGACTGTATAGAGGGTTTTTGATCTTAAGCACATGAATGCCTGGACTACAAATGTTTGCCTCCTGTATGGTTTTTCATTATTCTAAACTTCTGTGTTGCTGCAGCTTATTGTTTTGTATTGGTTTTTGGTCTCTTGGGAGTGTTAGTGTATCTTCTGTGTTCTATTAATGGGTCAAGCATAATAACATTTTGCCTACACACCTGACAATTCTGCTATTCTAGTGTACGGAACAAATATCTGCATACTGGCCATTTGAGGTATAATGGGAAGCTAAAGTTTCCTGCAGTGATATCGATACTCATGACCCCCTTCTTTTTCCTTCCTTGGCCACCAGGAGGAGAATGAAAATTCCCACATTTGCTTTCAAGCTAACCAGAGTCCCCTATTATGTCCAAAGTCAGGGAACTCTGGTTTGTTTAAACTCTATTTATTGAACAAGCCAGGAAGAGAATCTATGGTAAACCACGCTCATATAGTCTAAAGGACAGCTCACTCACTTTCCCTATGGGAGAGGAACTGATTTTAAACAAACCGACAAACTAACTAACTGAGAAAGGCTGTAGGAGGTAGATTTAGGGCAACATGACCAATTCCACTGCTCTGGGTGCCAGGCCTAGGGAGTGCTGCAGGGCGTCACAGCTATGAGATAGTGAATTAAGCATAATGGAAGGCGAGAGGCAGGGAGGTGCTGAATTTTGGCCTTGCACAGGGCACTGCTGAAATTTGAGAGACCAAAGTCCACCCCTGATTGCAGCCATAGTTAACAATGCAGATTCTTGCTGTAATCTTTTACTCATTGAAAAGTAAGGTTCCATAAAACATTTGCAAAATGTTTTGAAAGAAGTCCAGAAACTGTTGGCTGTAAGAGATCGGAGAAGATTAAGTAATCATCCCTCCTTTGTCACACGATGCCATCTGTATTGTGACAATGAATCTTTCTGTTAGGATACACTGCAGCAAAGTACTTCTTTTTAAAATCAAGACAGTACAGTATATTTATTTCTGCAAAATGCAGGCTAAGCCAGCATTCTGACGTATCCTTTGTAAAAGTCAGCTTTACAGCCCAGCTTTTTTCATGGCTGTACAGAATGCTAAAATCACACTGCGTGCATGTGCAAATACCATGCATGAAGATTACAATAACCAAACATCTTGTGCATGACTGGTCTCATTATTAGCAAAACAGGGCACTGAAGCATTTCCTCTTCAAAATGAAATGCATTTCTTCCCCTGCTGATAATCGCTATGAATCTCTTTCATATTTTCATAGATGTATTATTTTGTCTGGTTGTGGGTATGCAGTATTGGGCACACAATATACTAGGTTTATTTTCCCTTCGGCTGTGAGAGTAGTCAGTGTGGCCCAGGGCTTTCTGCAATGAATAGAACATTGCTTTAGTGAAAATCTAAGCAAAAGTAAATAAATAAGATCAATAATGAGAAGGCATGAAAGAAAACAGAGGGGATATTTGGTTGATTTGACATCCTATGCCCTTTTAAAATGTGGGGAGGGGGGTTGGGAGGGGGATTATTGGGTTGTTGCTTTTATTTTGATTATATATTTTGTGGTTTTTATACAGTATTTTGATTTTGTTCTGTGAACCACCCAGAGACCTCTGGGTATAGGGCGGTATATAAATTCAGTAAATAATAATAATATAAACAGAAATCAGATGATTCAGACACAAGAGGAATGTATCAGCTACCAAGGGGAAAGCCCAAAACAGACCAAAGAAGAATGAGTATGCTTAGTGGGCATGGAATATTGGTTGAATGTTGGAATGGGGAAACAGAAAATCAGGAGGAGTGTGGAATGGAGTATCTTGTAAAAGGGCATGGCTGGCAGCGGGTGGGCCTGAATAGAAGCATGTCATTCTGCAACATTTTATTGCAATTCCTACCTGATACATCTTTTAACTGAAAGTCACTTAATCAGGAAGTACTTGGTTCTAGCATTTGGTTTCTCAGGCAACATGAGAGAGAAGTAAAGCAAAGGTGTAGTTCAGCCTTTGCCAACCTGATACCTTCCAGATGTTTTGGACTACAATTCCCAGGCAGTGTGGCCAATTGTAAGGGATGATAGGAGTTGTAACCTGGATGGTGCTAGGCTGGCACAGACTAAGCAGCTCTGAACTGGAAATGGCAGCCTAATTATCTAATATGAGTTGTTAGCAAGGAGAAAGAAAGGAAGTCTACAAAGAAATTTTAAAAAGTAGATGATTTAGTGAGAATGCATCTAGATGGTATCCAGTGAAAGACAAGTTGTCAATGACATTTCAAATCCAGAATCAAACACTAACATCTTTGTTGACACAGTGAAATCATGATGAATGGATTTTTCCAGACCATTCTTTCTTGATGTAGTTGCCTTTCAAGTGCTCCTCCAGCACATAGTTCTCCAGTAGAACAAGTTATGTAAGGAACCTGTGTGGAATCTCCATTGACTCCCCCCCCCCCCTGCCAAAGGAAATCTGGAACAAACTTTCATTGGGGATTCTGTTGCCATGCAGCTATGGCCAGCAAATTCTGGGCCAAATTCAGCTTCTGAAGGATACCAACCATTCTCTACTTATTTGCCAAGCCAGACTAAAGAGGTGTGAGTCGAGAGAGCTGTAGTTATGAGCTTTGTCAATACAAATGCATTCTACTGGTGGTGAGAACATTTTGCTTGGTCCATCACCTTCCATTCTCAATTAAAGCACCCGTCCCACAAATGAAACAATTCAAAACTAGTCAGGTTTTTGCCCACTGGGCTCATTCCAACCTGACTCCTTTTTGGTGTTTCTTACTGTCCTCCAAAGTTTTCTGGGGGTTGAAACTTTTCATGGTATATGTGTGTTGCCCTCAGTATCACTTATTTGGATCACTTTGCAATTCACATTACATACAGCCAGACATTTCCAGACAGTCCTGTGATGATTACGTGTCAGCAGCTATCGATTCTGCCAGAATCTCATTTTATGAAAACCATCTCAATACTGATTGTCCAGCAGTGATCCGTAAGAGAACAGAATTCTGTATTCATGAATGCACACACTCGTATATGTCTTTGCCTGATAACTGTGCACCCATAATAGGTAAGTGACATGAACAGGCACCTTCTCAAAGTTCAGACTGTTTGCCTTTGCATAGGTTAGTTCTAGTAATAAAAACACACCAATTTCCTTTCTAGAAGAATTGTATTAATGCATAGCATGAAACAAAAATACCTAGCAGTGGAAAATGAAAAGACATTTATAATGACTTTCTGTATCGACTATATGACCTTGTGAACGTTGCTACTTCCTTTAATCTTTTTGTGCTCTCAAACATAATGAATTAATGCAGAATTCACCAATCTGGTCCCCTCCCCCAATCTTTTGGACCACAACTTTCATCAGCCATACTTTCATCAGCCAACTTTCATCAGCCATGACTGGAGGGTACCAGGTTGGCAAATGTTGAGTCAATGCATTATGACTTGGAGGGATCATGCTTGACATTTCTTTATTTTTAAATGAGCTTTTTATAATGTAAAAACTTTTTTATAATGTTCAAACTTCATATTTAATGATTTAGTTTATTGGGGGTTGCTTTGCCATTAACCAAACATATTATATTTTTATATTGTTGTGACCCACTCAGGGACCTTGTGGTGAAGGGTACATAAGAAAGAATAACAGCAGCCACAACTGTAGGTCTAACAGAAAATCCTTCTGAATTTTGCTGGCTTCATACAAACGAACTCAAACGCCAAATGTGGTTACTAATATGTCCAGGCAGTGGTGGTCTTCAGCATCTGGGCAGCATCTGTGTACAGAACAAACTGCTGGAATTCATAGTCAAAGATAGCATCACAAATGCTCTGAGGCTAGGTATATTTACCCTAATATGGTGCAAATTATGAACAAATGTCTTTGTGAATTGGATAGTGTCCCTTATCCATGGGAACAAATGTATCAAATTCAGCATGTTTCATCAATTCCTTTGGTAAGACAACAAACTACTTGGTTGTTGACACCATTTGAAGAATATGCCGATTAACATTCATCTGCTAACAAAAGTGTCTTATCTAGAATGTATAACATTTTGCTTGCTGAATATACTGGTACACTTGATTGTCTGCATCAGGTATGGGAACAGGATATTGGTAAGGTAATATTCAGGGGTGGGGAACAGAGTGTGGGAGAAAGTTCAATTCTTTTACATTGATTCATACATCTGACTCCTTGCACTCTGAATAGGATAACTCAGTTGTTGGAGGGGGTGTGGAGAGCTAGGTATCATTTACTATATGTACATGATACCTTGTATCTTATATGTGACTGGAGAGTGACTGGAGTGACTCCAGTGACTGGAGAGTTTTGGAATAAAGTTTTTCATGAGCTCCAATTGATTGTGGGGCAGCTGCCAGATCCACTTATGGTGTGTTATCCAGTACTTATGATACTTTAAGGTACTTTTGAAAGATTCTTTGTTGAATTGTAAGCATTTTGTATTAATTTGTTAACAGTATAATGTATTTATGGTTATGTTTTTCATGTCTTGTAAGTTACTTGGAGACCTTTGGGTTAAGTTAGAAGTTAGTAGTAGTAGTAGTGGTGGTGGTAGTGGTAGTAGTAGTAGTAATAATAATAATAATAATAATAATAATAATCTGCTCCCAAAAGCTACTTGGCAGCAGCAGTAGTAATAAAGTTGTAGCCTTCATTGACACCCAGAGTGCTTCAGCAACAGAGTAAGGAAAACCAGGATCCCCAGGAATTTAACCAGAGTTTTTAAGGTTTTTGGAAAGATCCAGCAGGTCAAGGGAACTAGATTTCTGAGAGGACTTGGTGATCACAGTGAGTGGCAGGCTATAGCAACAGATTCTCTCACTACTGCAGTCACCACCATTAAGCTTCAGGGGCAAATGAAACTGACTGGCTAACTAAAGGAGCAGGGAGAGCTGCTGTTGTGATTGGTATTGAAATAATTACAAACTGAGGAATTACAGACTAATTATGAGATTGGCTCAGGTCATAATTAGCCAAGAAGTTCTAAACAGGAGATGTTTGAGCTCCAAACTCCAGTTCTTAATTTCAGCTACATATTGGAGACCAGTCCAGTAATATATCATATTGTATTTTAAGTTTTAAAAAGGGGTCTGCATTGTGGTTTCTTTCAGGTTGTTAAAATAATTCTTGTGGCCATAAAACCGTTCCCTAAATTATATCAAGTGTTTACACTTGAGATGCTGTTTTAGGGCAGACTAAAAGTTCTTTGTGGTGATTTTCTTCCTTCTCGAATATATGTGGTCCTTTGGAATTATGTTCATTATATTTCTGATGCATTGCCCAGAGTTCCCAGGCATTCTATATTATAAAGACTGACTTTTTTCAATCACTGCTTCTTCAAAAATCATACAAGGTGTGACTGTGTAGTACTGCAGATCCAGCTACAGGCCAATTCTGGCTCAATAAATTATTAACATTCCCCCCCCCCCATCAGTTGGGAAATGTTTTAAGCAACTGTGGTGATTTTCCTTTCTGAAGTGAGCGATCAGACTCCTGAGGCCTAACAAAAATAAAAATAAAAAGTTTGTTATCAAGCAAAGGTTTTGTTTTGTTTTTTGTTTAGGTCTCTGGGTGTACCATATCACAAGCAAGTTGAGGGAGGAAAGTGGAACAAATAAGAGTGTTCCAGCATAAGATGAGTTTCACAGTAAGACCATAAGATATACCAGGGATAGCTAATGTGTTGCACTCCAGATGTTGTTGAATCATTTACATATATGGCTTTCAATTTATTATATATACTAGAACTAGGATACAGAACAGATTATTTAGGTTGACTCACCTAAGTCAACAAAATATCCCTCTTTTCTTTAAGAGTGCATCTCATCTTTCCATTGCTGTAAAAGTCTAGGAATGCACCTTCTATATCAGGGTTGGCTAACGTGTGGTCATCCAGATCTTCTTGCACTACAACTCCTATCCTTCCTGATCACTGGTTATGCTGGCTTGGGTTTATGGGAGCTGGAGTAAAAAAAAACATCTGGAGAGTCACAAACTAGAGCCACCTTGTTTTTTGAGCAATTTCAAATTTTATATATATATATATATATATATATATATATATATATATATATATAATTTTTATTGATTTTATGTCAAAATACAAAAGAAAAAGAACAAGAAATATCCAATCATAATTCTTGACACTGTAGACTTCCCCGCATCCCCCCTCTTGAGTTCGTTTTAATAACTAAATTTGCAGTATTCATATACCTTACATCATAACTTATGATTTAAACCTTAATCTTAAACATTTAACCTTACAAAACTCTTCCTCATTTTAATTCCAATTCCTGTATTACATCATTCTTTTTACTTTTATACTACTTCAAGACCCTTATTTGTTACCCCAAAATATCCATATATCATTTTCTATATCTTTTTTTTTACCCCCATCTTTGCAACTAGTTCCTCCCCCCTTCCCTTGGAATCGATGTCTCCAGAGATTTCAGCTAGCTCCTTAAAACTTTCCAGGTTCAGGCCGTCCTTATCCACTCAATAAAAATTAAATCAATATTCCATCTTCACCCCACTCCTACTCTGTCCCAGCCCAATCCTTGCTCAATCCTCTGCCTCCCTTGCCGCATTCCCAACTCTTTATCTTCAATCTCCTTTTCTTTCTGTCCCCCACCTACATCCTCCCCCCCTCTCTCACTGAGGCGGGCGCCTTTTTAATTTTCCCTTTTTTGGGGGGGCTTTTGAATCGAAACCAATTCCTGTTCCTCCCCTCCCACCGGTGGAACAGTAATCTCTCTCTTCTTCTTCTTCTTCTTCTTCTTCTTCTTCTTCTTCTTCTTCTTCTTCTTCTTCTTCTTCTTCTTCTTCTTCTTCTTCTTCTTCCTTTTCTTCCTTTTCTTCCTTTTCTTCTTCTTCCTTGTTCTTTGTAAAGTTCAAATCTGCAATTTCAAAGTTCGTTCCTGTTGGTTCAGCAGTCTTCTGCTCTAAAGTTGTTGTTTTTCCATTAGGGTTGAGCGTCTCCTCATTCGGGCACATCTCCTCTTTCATTTCCAATTTTTTTTCCAAGATTAAGTCCCAAAAGATATTTTCCTCCTCAGACTCCAGAACCTTCTCCTCCATTCTGTTATTGCCCTCCATTTCCATAAATGCGACAGAGCCGGAAACAGTCTTGTTGTTATCTTTTTCCTTTGTTTTCCAAACTTAAAGGATAAAGTCCCATCCAAACTGGTTTCAACTTCTATCTCTTTAATCTTCCTCTTAACATTCAATCTTAAATTCCATACTGAACAATCTTCTGTCTGTAACTCTCGGTCTCTCAGTCTCTCAATCTCTGGTAAACAAGCACATTCCTTTCTATTGTGACGACATAATGGCGGCTAGCTGATCCTTCCTTTGACCCGACTCCAATTTCCAGAGGGGTCTCCTCTTATCAGAGCGCAGTCCTTTGCAGAGATCTAAATACAGTTTAAGCTCTCCCCCTTACTCTGCTTCAGGGAAAGATTTTAAAGCCAATTTTTGGGCATTCCACAACTGCGTCATCCAGCACCCGTTTTTAAGTCTCTTCCCCTGGCCAAATTATCCAAATTAAATCCAATTGAATCCAATTAAACTCACGCTTTTAATCCAATTCTTTGGGAGAATTGATCGCTGTAGCCTTGCAGTCCTGCAGCATCGCTCTTTGAAGTTAGTGATCTAATGTCTGCCACGTCGCAGCTCCGATCCCCCCGCTCTTGGGGGCTTGAAACAAAGCCTTTCCGGGGGGAGCCCGCTTTTGACGCCCGCCAGATGGCCTGGCCCCAAGACGCTTGACTTGGGTTTTTTGGGGGGGATCCGCTTCACTGGAGAGGTTTTCCCCTTCTTCAAAGAGCCGAGGTCCGCTCCACTGAACGGACCTCCAACTGCGATGGCGTCGCGACCAACCGGAAGTCTCTCCAATTTCAAATTATATTCTGGGATTGCATGATGATAAATATATACTGTATATAAGAGACAAACACTAACAGTAATGACAACCCTAACTGCTTTTCTTTAACAATAAAACAAAAACATACTTCTTTTTTATCTTTTCCAGATGTTTACCTTCTGTGTCACAATGACACTTAGGGTTTATCTGATAAACATAGGAGGGTGATTGATTTGGTATAAATGTTGGGAGTCCATGCAAACATAAGTTTTAGTAAGCAGTCTTCCCCAACCTGGTGTCCTCCAGATGTCGATGAACTCCCATCATGCTTGACCATTGACCATGGTAGCTGGGGCTGATGGGACCTAGATTCCAACAACATCTGGAGGAGTACCAGGTTGAGGAAGGCTGTAGTAAAGGAAGTTGAGGTGAGTGGGTATTAGGAAGGCAGAACCAGGTCTACTAGTTGCATCCCTTGTCAAAAACAACAATTAATAAATATGTCAGCTTGTTACGTGGCTTTCCAGTTTTATTTCTTCAATATCACAGTTTTTTCCCTTCCTATGGGCAGAGAAGCACCCTGCAGATTATCAAAGGTCAATAACATCACACAAGTGCAAAATAAGCTAGGAAAGTGTCCTGCTGGCATGTGTGAAATTATCAACATTTGTTATTACTCCACACGGCTAGGGCTAGGGCTAGAGTCACAGCAGGAGCAGGAGCACTAAGGAGAAACTATGCATCCACATATATTTCAGCTGAATTTAGAAGATTAGTACATGCACAACCCAGGTGGCGCTGTGGTTAAACCACTGAGCCTAGGGCAGGGGTGTCAAACTCAAATTCATCGGGGGGCCGCATCAGCAGTTTGGTCACCCTCAAAGGGCCGGTTGTATCTGTAGAACTATGTGTCCACTGCCTTATGAGTTTGGGCTGCCTTGATTACTGGGAATGGGCACCAGCAACCACTGCCTTATGAGTTTGGGCTGCCTTGATTACTGGGAATGGGCAAAACTCTGACTCCCTTATTACGACACCTGTATGGTTTCATGTGTGTTGCTCCCATCAAGTGAACTTATACAATTTCCTCATATTGAATCAACCCATTAATTACAGGGGTGGCCAAATCCCAAGAGACAGTGATCTACTTTCAGAATTAAAATCTGGCAGTGATCTACCCCCATTTTTAGGGGTTCAGCTCAAAGTTGTTGAGCTTTTTTTTACAGAGAAGGAAAGGGGGTGGATGATGCAGCCTGCACGAAGAAAAGACAGGGGTGTGGGGTGTGAGGTGGTGGGAAATGCTGCCTGCATGGATGGAAAACTGGGGTGTGGGATAAGGGAGGGAGATGCTGCCTGCATGGATGGAAGACTGGGGTGAGGGGGGGAGATGTTGCCTGCATGGATGGAAGACTGGGGTGTGGGGTAAGGGGGGGAGATGCTGCCTGCATGGATGGAAGACTGGGGTGTGGGGTAATGGGGGGAGATGCTGCCTGCATGGATGGAAGACTGGGGTGAGGGGTAAGGGGGGGAGATGCTGCCTGCAGGGATGGAAGACTGGGGTGTGGGGCAAGGGAGGGAGATGCTGCCTGCAGGGATGGAAGACTGGGGTGTGGGGCAAGGGAAGGAGATGCTGCCTGCAGGGATGGAAGATGGGTGTGGGGTAAGGGAGGGAGGGAGGCTTGGGAGGCAAGCTTGTGCAGCAGCCAGCCATCTGGCAGGCGAGCAGGGAAAGGGGAGACCGCTGGCTTTGTGGCTGGCTTTAAAGCAGCAACGGGACAGGAGCCTCCTGCACGGGTAAGAACTCTTTGCCGGCAAGACGGAGGCACACGCGGTCGTGCGCGCGCACACACACACACACTCCAGCTCTTTGTCGGCAAGAGGGAAGGAGCTCTCCTTGCAATTGCCCATTGTTATTGAGATTTTGGGAGGGGGAGAAAGTCAAGAGTTGGAAAGCTTTCCCTTTTAGGCTGCCGACCTCTAAGGAACCCAAGATCTACCCACGATCACCAGAAACTTTTTGCACCTCCTGGCTGGGGAGGCTCCCCTGAATTCTCCAGCGGAGAAAAGAAATACCTCTGTGCCGCTGCCACCGGCCTCTCGCTCCTTTTCCACGTCTGGCCGCTGTTCCCCTCAGGCTCAGGACGCTGCTTCTCAGGCTCCGCTTCAACTCCCACGCAACCGCCGGAGCCGGGAAAAAACTTTCAGCCAATGGGCTGCCTCGCTCCGAACTCCGTTCTCCAATGGCGAGGCGAGTGCTGAGAGGCTGAGATTAGCAGCGCCACTAGCCAATGGGGCCTCAAATTCAACTTTGTGTCCCGCCCTTTCCTCTGGAAGCGGCGCCCAGACGGCGCCTCGGGTGAGCGAGCGGCCAGCGGCTGGGCGGCCAGCAGGTGGCCGGCAGGCCACATCGTGAGGTCTGCCGGGCCGGATTAGGCCCCCGGGCCTTGTCCTTGACACCCGTGGCCTAGGGCTTGCCGATCAGAAGGTTGGCGGTTCGAATCCCTGTGACGGGGTGAGGTCCCGTTGCTTGGTCCCAGCTCCTGCCAACCTAGCAGTTCGAAAGCACGTCAAAATGCAAGTAGATAAATAGGAACCGCTACAGCTGGAAGGTAAACAGTGTTTCCATGTGCTGCTCTGGTTTGCCAGAAGCGGCTTTGTCATGCTGGCCACATGACCTGGAAGCTGTATGCCAGCTCCCTCAGCCAATAATGCGAGATGAGCGCACAACCCCAGAGTCGGTCACGACTGGACCTAATGGTCAGGGGTCCCTTTACCTTTACATGCACAACATCACTACCCAAAGAAGGGACACTGTTGAGGGCATGCAGAAAGGGAGAAGGGACTTCTGCAGGTAGCTTTAAAAAGCCAAAAACATGCAAAGACTGGCTGCCTGTGTCAGACAAAAGTTCTATCCAGAATGGATGTAGCTTAGTAGATCATGTACTGTCCCTGAATAGTGTTGAATCTAAGCAAATCTTCAGTGATGGACTCCCTTGCAAGCAGGTCTGCTAAACTGCCTGTGATATTGCTGAATAGGGACTCTAAAATTATGGCTCCAAGCCAGTGCAGGTGTCTTAACAGTTTAAATGACAACCAGCAAATACATAACATACTTTGCTGGTCCTATTTGCTTGGGAGCCAATCAGATACTACCTAATTTTGACCCTTAGATGAATTTTCACACACTGAGAAAACTTGTTACAGGCCCAGTCATCCTCTCCTTAGAAAACCAGTTTGTGCTCTTGTACAGTTTCCACTCATTCCAAGGGACCCAGGTGGCTCTGTGGGTTAAACCACAGAGCCTAGGGCTTGCTGATCAGAAGGCCGGCGGTTCGAATCCCTGTGACGGGGTGAGCTCCCGTTGCTTGGTCCCAGCTCCTGCCAACCTAGCAGTTCGAAAGCACGTCAAAATGCAAGTAGATAAATAGGAACCGCTACAGCGGGAAGGTAAACGGCGTTTCCATGTGCTGCTCTGGTTTGCCAGAAGCGGCTTTGTCATGCTGGCCACATGACCTGGAAGCTATACGCCGGCTCCCTCGGCCAATAATGCGAGATGAGCGCGCAACCCCAGAGTCGGTCACGACTGGACCTAATGGTCAGGGGTACCTTTTTTACAGTTTCCACTCATTCCAGGGGGGTGAGGGATTGCAGTAGATGTTAAGAATATAAGGGCACTCATGCTGGATCAGGCCGAAGGCCTATCTAGTCCCACATCCTGTTTCTAACAGTGGTGAACCAGATGCTTATGGGAAGCTTATAAACAGGACAAGGCAGAAATAGCACTCTCCTGCTGCTGTTTACTAGCAAACTCGTATTCAGACAGGCATGCTGCTTCTCAACCTAGAGGTAGAATATTCTTACCTGCCGTTTATCAGGGAAAGGAGATTTGGGAGATTTAATTTATGTTTTAAAATGTGTATATTGTATTGTTGTAAGCCGCTTTGAAATGTACATGGTGAAAGGCGGGATGTCCTTTAAAAAAAATTAAAAAATGAACAGCTAAGGTCCCCAAGTGGGACCTTAGCTGTTCATTTAACAGCTGATCATTGCAACAATAACTATAAAAACAAAACCATAACAATTGTAAAACTCATACAACTGTTCCTAGTGGAACAGAACAGTATGAATTTAGCAAAGGAGGTAGATCTTCTGTGGGTCCCACAGAACAAAATACCTTCGCTGTCAAAGAGTAATGATCACCAACATGAAATTCACCTTTTTCACAGCAGCTGCACACACAGTCAGCGTTTTCATTTAACTGTTCCTGGTGCATTGTTCCTTTCATCTTCCTATGTCCCCCAGTGAGGTTTTTTTAAAAAAATAAAAATAAAAAAAATCAATACACTCTTCTTCCTCAGTCAGTGTTCAATGAATTGCCAGCTGACTGATTTCATTTAAATATAGGACACGGCCTTCTCACCTCAAGGCAAGGATGTTTCTCCCAACTCTTTTCCCTTAAATTAAAAATAGAGGGAGGGAAATCTGTAGCTATTAATTATGTCCCTTTCCCCTTTATCAATGTATAAACAGTGTGGTCTGGAAAACGTTATATAACTATGCCCTAAGCAGAGAGAAACCCATGCTGCAAAATCATGACCCACTTATGTGATTTGAAGTTTCCAGAAGTTTAGCTATGTTTGAGTGAACCTCTTTTTCTAATGCAAATCATGAACCTTAATGACAATAAACCTTGCTAAAGCATTTAATTTATGTTGACGCTCATGACCTATTAGCTTGCCCCCTTCCGTAAACCTATTTCCTATCCACCCACCACAGCCCTCGGTCCTTCATCCTCAAGAAATATAAGAAGTCACAGCCTGAGAAGGATTACAAGGCAAAGTTTAGAAGCAAGCAGCACTTTCAATTGGATTATATATAATTCACACCATTGCTCAATGATACGTGCCACTTTCACAACTGCAATGCATTCACGAAAGGGTTTGGTGCTCATCTTGCTACATTTATATTAGTAGTCGATTTATCTAGGAAACAAGAGCAAGGACTATGTTTCTATTAGCAAGTCTGATTCAGCCCATGCTATTTGTGAAGATTTTAATGGATTATGTAAGATCAAGTCAAGCAAATTCACATGCCATTACATTAATGCTGTGAGATGTTCTTTGGCAGCTTATATCTAAGTATGTCTGCAGGACTGTCAGGGTGTAGTAATGTCCAGTTGCAAACGACTCATGATCAGAGGACAAGTGGAAGCACTGGAAATCCAAGGAGAACAGCAATTTGGAATAAGAATAATTCATTATTGTAATTAATGGAGTGTAGAACTGCTCCAGGCTTAACCAGGAGTTTATGTTGACTAGATTGAACCAGGAGTTTATGTTGACTAGTGAAATGTTTAGCAGTGCAGTTATTAGGGATGCAGGTGGCGCTGTGGGTTAAACCACAGAGCCTAGGGCTTGCTGATCAGAAGGTCGGCGGTTCGAATCCCTGCGATGGGGTGAGCTCCCGTTGCTCGGTCCCAGCTCCTGCCAACCTAACAGTTCGAAAGCATGTCAAAGTGCAAGTAGATAAATAGGTACCACTACAGCGGGAAGGTAAACAGTGTTTCCGTGTGCTGCTCTGGTTCGCTAGAAGTGGCTTTGTCATGCTGGCCACATGACCTGGAAGCTGTACGCTGGCTCGCTCGGCCAATAATGTGAGATGAGCTCCGCAACCCCAGAGTTGGTCACGACTGGACCTAATGGTCAGGGGTCCCTTTACCTTTAAACATTATTGTTTTATCACTTTTATTCTCTTTTATGATTCCATGTGCTATGCATATGCAAAATGCTATGTACTTGTACCATGGTACATGCAGGGATCACCTGCGTGAAGCAAGCACCATCTTTCCCTTCAGCCAAAATTCTGTTATCACAGCTTACTGCAAATACATCAGGGTTTGATCAAGGACTGTCTTCCATTAGGGAGCATCATCTGTGTTTCCTTGTCACCTGAAGTTAGACACCCAAGTTGAAGAGAGAAAGCCTTCTCAGTTGTGGCACTTAGAATGTAGAAGAGCTTGCAGAGAGAGATGTGCTTTGCCCCTTCATCGACTGCTTTTTGTGAAGATTATTACATCCCTGCAAGCATTCTCTTTCTTTTACCCCCCCCTCTCTCCTCCTGTTTATGGTTTTATATTTTATGATCTGTTGTTTTATTATAAACCATCTTGTGCACAGTCAGGAAAGGTGGGATAGAAATTGTTTAAATAACTAAATCTAATTTTTAGAAATTCTATGTCCCATTAACAATGGTTAGGCTCAGTTGATGGAAAGAAGAGAAGGGCCTTCTCTGTACCCGCACCTAAAATTCTTTGCTCCAGAAGACTTCATTGGACACCTTGCTTGCGCTGTTTGGCTATATGGCAAAAAAAAAAAAGCTTCCCATTAGGCAGGCGTTTGCTCTTGTCTCTGTTATTATTATATTGTTGTTGGAATGCTATTGAATTTTGTAGATGGTCTTAATCACTGTTAGCCACCCTAGCCCTCCAGTTGTTTGGGGACTAGAACTCCCATAATCCCTAGCTAACAGGACCAGTGGTCAGGGATGATGGGAGCTGTAGCCCCAAAACATCTGGAAGGCCAAGTTTGCCTATGCCTGTGATAGATAGATATCCAATAAATAAATATAACCCAACAGCTGAGAGGAGCGAAAGACAAGGCAATAATAATAATAATAATAATAATTTATTATTTATACCCCGCCCATCTGTCTGGGTTTCCGAAGCCACTCTGGGCGGCTTCCAACAAAATATTAAAATACAATAGTTTATTAAACATAAAAAGCTTCCCAGGGCTGTCTTCAGATGTCTTCTAAAAGTCTGGTAGTTGTTTTTCTCTTTGACATCTGGTGGGCGGGTGCCACTACTGAGAAGGCCCTCTGCCTGGTTCCCTGTAACTTGGCTTCTCGCAGTGAGGGAACCACCAGAAGGCCCTCGGCACTGGACCTCAGTGTCCGGGCAGGATGATGGGGGTGGAGATGCTCCTTCAGGTATACTGGACCGAGGCCATTTAGGGCTTTAAAGGTCAGCACCAACACTTTGAATTGTGTTCTGAAACGTACTGGGAGCCAGTAACAAGCGTCAGTGAGTAGAAAGGAATGAGGAAGACAAAGGATGAGCATGAGCAACTGCAATTTACTCTCGCTTAGGTGTTAAATCATATATATCCACTGAATTGCAGAGACTTCCTGTGCTTGGGCTTCGGAGGCGTTATTCCTGGTGGCTTTGTCTCTAGTTCAGACACTCTCTATAACATCAGACTTTTAGCCCACTTGTTATAAAAGTGCTTCCACTGAATGTCATTTTAACAAATGAGCTTTGGCATTATGCTACCACTAAAGTATGCACTGAACTGCTAAGGAATTAAGGGTCAGGCTTGAATTACGCTCCCATGCAATCGCCCAGATTCCTTTCGTCTGGAACTGGCATCATAAGGTGATTTTCTGAGTACTGTATCTTGGGGAAAAATAATAATGTGAAATTGTTACCCACAGTGCCTTTTAAAAGCTATAATACATTTTCAGTTACAAAGGGCTTTGCTAAGATTTCCTGAGAAGACTGAATAAAGAGAGGTATTTCAAATTTTTATGAGATGTTTTAAAGCCCTGACTTTAAGCCAGCAGCATGCAGGCTCTCACCAGCTAGTGAAATATGTGCAAGCCTGAGGTGGAGAGAAGCAACTGAGCTTCTTGAAAAGCAAATAAACCTAAGTTCCTTCTCTGCAAAACCTATCAACGTCAGACCTGCCAAGGGTGGGCATGAGACAGGTGGCGGCAGAGCTTTTTATTATCCTCAGAAAGAAAAAGGAGGATGGAAGAAACAATTCCTACCTTCTTGACAAGAGGACAAGAAATGAGAGGCACCTGTGTGGCCTAACAGGAAAGCTTGTCCGTTTAATAAATAACAATTGAGAAAGCTGAGCTAATCATTCCATTATTACCCACCAAGCTGATCACCAGATGGCTCTTGAAGGGTGGATTCTGACAGCACTGTGAATGTCAGACTATTGATCCATCTAGCTCAGTATTGTCTACCCCAGGGTTTCCCAAACTTGGGTCTCCAGCTGTTTTTGGATTACTGTAGTCCAAAAACAACTAGAGACCCACATTTGGGAAACCCTGGTCTATGCACTGACTGACAGCAGCACTCCAGGGTTTCAAGCAGGATTTCTCCCAGCTCTACCTGGCAGTGCTGGGAATTGAACTTGGGGCCTTCTGCATGCAAGGCAGGTGCTCTATAATTGAGCCATGTCCCTTCCGAATTCTAGCCCTGTTCAGGCATGAGGGGAGAGAAGGGAAAGGAAGGGGGGCACTTGCCCACCCTTCTCCCTCCTTTGTGTTCTCACCATCCTTCATGTGTTGGGGCTGAATGCCTGCAGCAGAGAGTTAGCTGTACTCATGGACACTCCCCCTGCAATGTAGAATCCCTCCTAATCATCGCTAATTGCAGAGGGAAACTGTTAGGAGAGCCAGCTCCCCACTGCAGAGGATCAACCTGAATGCACAAGGGTTGATGGGACATAGGTGGGAGGGATGAGGGAACGTGGTTGGCAAGGGAGAACACCTAACTAAGGTATCTGTTTATTAGCTTATGTTTCAATCTAACTGTGGTCATAGATGCATGGCCTTGTGAAATGAGAATAGCAACATACTAGTACATGACACATGAAATGTGACAAAAATCCTGAGGGGACTGGATTAAATTTTCCCTGTACCGTATTGGCCCGAATATAAGCCGCACCCAAATATAAGCCGCACCTTTAAAATTCAGGGGGGGGAGACAATACCCGAATATAAGCCACTTCCTTAAAACTCCGCAGGTACTCACACCTGTTCCATTTTACTGTATGTCTGTTTAAGCAGTGATATCGTAAAAGCCAATTTTTGTAAGGTCGCAAATTTAAGCCACACTTTAACTTTTCATGGTCAGAATTTTTTTGGGGGGGGTGAGGCTTATATTCAGGCCAATATGGTACATCTAGGAGCATACCTGTACAGAAAATGTTGCCAAAAACTGGGGGTGCGGGACAGCGATTCCAAAACAATCCCCTCTCTTAGTGTCTTGAAATCTCAGCCAAAATTTGCTTGGATTTTGGAACACTTCATAAATTAGCTCTGCGCATTCTGAGCAGCATACACTGTTCTGCTTCCCAAAAATGTGCCAGTTGCTGGGAATCACAAGTGGGAAGAGTACTGTTGTGTTTCTGTCTTGCTTGCATACTTCCCATAGGCTTGCCACTGTGAGACAGGGTGCTGGACTAGATGGGCCATGGACCTGATCCCGGAGGGATCTTCTCTATGTTCTTACACAGGCATCCTGTAATTCTTTCAACCATTTCCAGAAGAGAAGCCATATCTTGTAGCACCTTAATGACTAACAAACCCGTTACCATGTAAGCTTAGGTAGACTAGTCTACAAAAGCTAGTCTATCAGGAACGGTCTGAAGACCATATTGCCTCATTGCAAAACCTCGGGGGGCTGAATGTGAAAATGGGCAAGGCCAAAGAGTCAAAATGGACAACCCTAAAAAAAAAGAGAGAAGGGTTGTGGCTTTCAGATTTACCCTTAGCCTTATATACCACAATAAATGTAGTTACAGGTAGGTAGCCGTGTTGGTCTGAGTCGAAGCAAAATAAAAAAATTCCTTCAGTAGCACCTTAAAGACCAACTAAGTTTATATGTTGGTATGAGCTTTCGTGTGCATGCACACTTCTTCAGAAGTTCTGAAGCACACTTCTTCAGAAGTTCTGAAGAAGTGTGCATGCACACGAAAGCTCATACCAAAATATAAACTTAGTTGGTCTTTAAGGTGCTACTGAAGGAATTTTTTTATTTCACAATAAATGTGTTAGACTTGAAGGTGCCACAAGTCTCTTTATTGCTTTCATATGTCTGGTGCTTGCCTTTCATGTTACAAAGTATCTTTGACCTTTTTCAGGCCACTCCATTGTACTACACACATTTCCAAACCACTAGCCTGAAATATAAACCCAGAAGTGGGTCTGAGTTTTATGCAGCTTATACTAAAAATAATTTTAGACGGCTGTCATATCAGAAGCTCATTAGAAGGCTGCACTTAAAGCACAGGCTTAACTAAAGACTCAGTGACTGAAACTTCATACAGTATTTTAAAATGTTACTGTGCTAAGGCTCATGTGGGGCAAGCTGATGCCCATCTCCTGCTTAAGTATTCTCATTTGTTTATGAATTGTGTGGGGCTCGGAAAGATTTAAAACAACAACAAACTGGAGTTTTGGATAAAATACTTCATTCCTTCACACACACCCCTCACCAGCTATCCGTCTTTGCTTGATCTGGGGACTTCTTTTTGCTGTGTGTAAAAACCTAGTTACAGAAAAGGAGAGTTTGCTCTCAGATATTAATGAGAATGATCAGACCCTGAGTGACAGCTTTCAAAGTCAAGTCAAGACAGAAATAGCTTAGGAGAGTTGATCCAAGACAGAAAACCCATGAAAAGGATGAAGGGAAAGGTCCTCTGGCCAGGAGGCTAAATATTTTTTCCCCTAAAAGGTTTTTTAATGCAATTTGAACTCAGTCTGCTGATCCCAGTCCTCCAGCTACAACTGCAGGGAGAAGATACTGAGTTCATTACCGTGAGCCTGAGCAAGGGCTGTCAGGCATCTCATCCAGATACTCCCTCCTCTATGCAGTTCAAGCTCCTGTGCCTTGTACTTGTGATCAAGCGCAACCTGAAAATAGGGCCCTGCTGTTAGGTAAATAAGACAAGAAAAGCACACCTTGCTCTTGCAAACTCAGGACTTCCTGTGTATCCTCAGGCCCCCTCCACTTTTCAATTTTCTGACTATATATTAGTTCCCTACCTGGAGAGATGTAATTAATGTTGGTAAAGATTTCTGACATCTTCAAATAAAAGGGTGCTTGAAAAGCCCAAAGGATCTGTATTCAAATAGTAGGCTAAAGCTAAATGCATATAAGTTCTGACTAAATCACTGGAATTTAATTTCATGTTAATGTGTTTATGAGTGAGGTGTTCATAACAAGTCTAGGAATAATAGATTACACTATTCTAATTACAGATACCTATGCAGAAAGCCAGTTTCATCGTAAGTTATACTAGTCAGGGGTTGCCAACACAGCACTCCTGGGTGCAAAACTGACCATCATTATGTTCTATGGTGGCTACAGAAGATCAAAGTAACCCCTTAAAAACCTCTCAGTACACGAGAGACTATTTCTCTTTGGACTGACTCTTCCTCCCTCCATTGAGCTTCCTCTTTAAACATGCCCACATTTCACAGGATGCCAGGAATAGGTCTCCCTCCATCCTTCTGTTCTGTGAGCAAGTGGCTGATTTGGAGCTCCCCCCACTCCCATTAATGGTGAGGTGCGCCCACTTCATATTGTGGTCCTGTGTCTTCTTCTGCTCTTTTAGATGTGTCGACCATTTTGTGTTATGCCACACCTCACATTATGATATACCTTCCACAGCTGCCATTTTATGATTGGCACTCATGGCACCTTTTCTAAATTCCAAACATGCACATTGGCCCCCAAAAGTTGCTGACCCCACTCCTGAATGGATGCCTAGAATCCCCTATTTCTATGACAGACACCTTTCAAGGTTCTCCCTTTCACTCTTATATGCCTTATAGTAGAATTAAATAAAACAAGGACTCCAGCTGCTCTCAGTTAAAACAGCACATACACACACAATGTATTTCAAAGCACCTTGGTGCCAACTGTGATACACTTTGAACTGCAAAGAGATCTATGTGATACCTTAATGGGATGTATCCTTCAACTTCAATAATGCCTCTTGCTTGTGTGGATGGAGAATAGAGAGGAATGTGTGAGTGTGTGCAGAAACTAGCCTGTTGTACAAATGTAAAAATGAAACAAAAAAATTCCAGTTACAGGTAGGTAGCCGTGTTGGTCTGACGTAGTCGGGGGAAAAATATAAAAAATCCTTCCAGCAGGACCTTAGAGACCAACTAAGTTTGTCATTGGTATGAACATTCGTGTGCACGCACACTTCTTCAGATAAAACAAATTCCAATTATTCCATTGTTCTGCTCACTTTTGCCCCTGGCTCCACCCACTATGGGCTACTTACCATCAGATTGATGCCTAAAATGGAATGCAGCTATCAGACCATAAAGGGTTTCCCACCCCGATCTAAAGTGTCAGTGGTTACATGAAAGTATGATCCATAGCAAAGAATAGAATTCAATTTAATATTCTATTCTTGTGTATTTAAACAACAAAAAAGCCCTTTCACAAAAAATAAGAATCACATATAAACACCCTCTTTTTTAAAAAAAAAATGGATGTAAAATATTTATTTAGCTCTGCCTGGTAATCATTTTTCCCAAAGGAAGATTGTAGCACAGTATTTTTCTAACACTCCATTCTAAATATGTCCAGAAGGATTGGGTGTGTGTGTGTGTGTGGGATCTTCCCTTTTATACAGTTAAAGTCAATGATAGACTGCTCTCAAGCAGTTGTTAGCTGAATATTCAGATAACTGGGATAAATCTAGATTCATGGTAAAAACAACAACAAAAACCTACTACTGTACAGCATTATAGATTAATTTACATATTTTTAGCCCTCACCCTGCACTGTTGGCACTTATTACCCAGTGACAGGTTCTATAAGTGCTATGTGTTTGTTTGATTAATTAGTCCTAAACTACTTATACTCAAGACTAGGCTGTTCCTGAGATACACTTGTAACATATAAAGTGAATATATGTATTCTTCCTTGGAAAGGTTATTATGCATGCCCTTGAGAAATGTATTACTGTACAACGTCCCTGAATGCACCAGCAGCAGAAGCGGCTGCATTATTATGTTCTTTTTACTCATTGTGACTGACTGACTGTGAAGAAGTACAGCCTCCATCCCTGTAGGAAAATATTACTATCATTAATG
The DNA here is from genome assembly GCF_965207765.1 of Zootoca vivipara. Taxonomy (NCBI): domain Eukaryota; kingdom Metazoa; phylum Chordata; class Lepidosauria; order Squamata; family Lacertidae; genus Zootoca; species Zootoca vivipara. The sequence continues at coordinate 32,872,496 of NC_142594.1, forward strand.
CTTACACTGCTTTAATAAACAGTGGTAACAGAATCCGGCAGAGCATATTTTGTTTTACTTTGGTGATGTCTTGATTTTTGTTTTTGTTTAAAGTTTTTTATTATCATTTCGATTCAATGGTATATGAATATAATTCCAGCTGTCGGGATCCAAAGCCTATCAAATCCCATTTATTCATTTCCCAAATTTCTATACAACCCAATCCATATAAGGAAAAGCAGAGGGCCTTCTCGGTAGTGGCACCCGCCCTGTGGAACGCCCTCCTACCAGATGTCAAAGAGAAAAACAACTTCCAGACTTTTAGAAGACATCTGAAGGGAGCCCTGTTTAGGGAAGCTTTTAATGTATTGTATTTAAATATTTTGTTGGAAGCCACCCAGAGTGGCTGGGGAAACCCAACCAGATGGACGGGGTATAAATAATACATTATTATTATTATTATTATTATTATTATTATTATTATTATTATTGGATCAAATCAGAAACCGGGACGGCTTCTGTAAGTCTGGGACTGTCCCTGGAAAATAGGGACACTTGGAGGGTCGGAAGTCATCAAATTCTCGTTCCAGCTGAAGAGCTGCAAATAAGAAGGAACTTAACCATCACATCCATAGACATCCTATAAAACTGATTTGTTGAAACCTGATTCTCTTATATCTCTTTCAGACTGGCCCAGATAGGCCACAATTTTTGGATGATATCCAAGCAACACAGTCTCAAAAGGCTTCCCGTTATCTTTTGCGCTATTGCTCTCATTTTACACCAGTTCTGTTGCTAAAGTTTTGGCTCTCAACCTACTGGCATTCCTCTTGTTCTCATATGCCCAAAGTCACACACCTGCTTTGCAAATAGTTAATTACACTAGTTATGCTCGGATGTGAAAATCTGCCTGTGACAAGTCATCTGCAATGTGAAACAACCGCTAACTTTATTGACCCGACAAGATCCATTGAAGGGTGTGACATATTCTTATGCGCCATCTGCTGGCAGGTTTCATATTAACTTTAGAGAAATACACCTGTGATTAGACCCCTTTCGACATGATCAGCCGATCGGGTGTCAGCTTATTCCTATTCTATTTAGGCACCGTGAAGATTTCAGCATTCTTCTAATTAATGACTGAGTTCTGTCTTTGCATTTTTGCAAAGGAAGGTGAATCTTCACCCACAAGAGTGGCTGCAACTGCACTAAAGGTAAAGGTAAAGGGACCCCTGACCATTAGGTCCAGTCATGACCGACTCTGGGGTTGTGGTGCTCATCTTGCTTTACTGGCTGAGGGAGCTGGCGTACGGCTTCCAGGTCATGTGGCCAGCATGACAAAGCCGCTTCTGGCGAACCAGAGCAGCGCACGGAAACGCCATTTACCTTCCCGCCGGAGCGGTACCTATTTATCTACTTGCACTTTGACATGCTTTCGAACTGCTAGGTTGGCAGGAGGCAACTGCACTAGTTCCTTCCAAATTGATTATGTGTTAGGAAAGGTTGATTATTTATACCTTTGTAGCTTTTATCTGAATTTTAAAAGTGGTTGTCGACTATATAAATGTTTGTACAATGTTTATATACAGGGCTTCCTACAGGCACCTGGTTGGCCATTGTGGGGGAAAGGATACTGGACTAGATGGGTCATTGGGCTCTTCCAGCAGGGCTCTTCTTGTGTTATGTTCTTATGAAGACTGTTGAATTCATGCTTATAGATTCTCAAATCAGCACCATTCATCGCAGGCTGAATGAAACACAGCAACACAGGGCATTTTAGTGAAACTAGGCTCCAGTTCGTAAGTTCAGCTGAGGTCTGTGATGATACAACATGATGGTTGTACCATGGAGACCTGGCTTGTCCTGTTGTACGGTAGAATTCTGCAAACTGGGCTTCTGCACAAATGGATGCTCAAATGGAGAACCCAGTTCTCATTGCAAACTATCTGGTATTTATTTATTTATTTAATATTTGCATGCCATCCTTCATTAAAATTATGTCAGGGCAGTTTACAGCATGCACAAACTTATAATACAAAGCAATAGGCCAAACACAATGAAGCAATCAGTAAAATTAAATGCTATACGTTTTAAAGTGTCATAAAACTTCAGCAGCAGTAAAGGGGTGGGGGTCAAATAAAAGCCTGGGGAAACACATGAAACTTCATGAAAAATCTGGAGCCAGCCAGATTTTGAAATGGAATTCCATAGGATAGGAGCCATTACTGAAAAGGCCCTACTTATATGGCTACCAGGCTAATTCAATCTAAAGGTGCATTTCTGTTTGTAGCTATTTCAGTGCTGAACATATGAACAAGGGATGAGAGTTGATTTGAATGCTCAGCTGGTGGTTTACTTGTATAAAAAAATATTGCTCTCTCAAGCAATCTATTCCTGTGAGAGGTGCAATGTTAGAGCAATGAATTTACACAAAAATGTGGAAAATCAACTGTTGTGATTGTGGGAGATCAGCAGTCAAACATAACTAATGCATATTTTTGCTAGTTAGCATGAGAAGGGGCTAAGTCCACAGAGCAGATACTCTGATAGGCAGATACCCAGACCATAGAAATACAATTTGTAGAGAGGGCTCTGTGTGATGTCATTTCTCTTCCTCTCTTGGAGAGGAAGCAGCATATAGTACTTCCTGTTCCTCTGTCTCTTCCTTTGACCAGTGTTAGATGTAAACATGCATCCAAGCTGTATCTTAAGGCACATGTCTGAAGCTGGTTATACTGTAACTATTTTGCCTGCATAGTTTTTACCACTGCCTTTGCTTGTGGACCAGTGCATGATTATAAAACAAGTAAATCTTATTTTTAAACTTATTTTACAAGTTGTTACCTGATTCTTTATTGAGTGGGGTAAGAAGAGGGAAACCATCTGACTTAGTAGCTGGACTTGCTCCAAATAATGTTTTGCAGCCTAATTCCTAAGCTTTTATTTTTGCTGCGAAGGATGGGATTTTGAAACTGTTCAACCCACACATGTGGGTGCCTGGAGGGATAAATTGCCATTTATATTTCCTCTCCTATCCATTAGAACCAGCCCCACAGTGATCTTGAGAAACCACATTAGGACCTGCAGCTCCATGGTAAGGAAAGCATGTGCCTGGCATTGCAGAAGGTCTTAGGTTCAGTTTGCTGGCATCACCACTTACAAAAATCAGATGGCAAATGATAGGAAATGCCTTGGTCTGGTACCCTGGAGACTCATGGCCCAGTTGGAGTAGATAATACTGGGCAAGATGGAACGTTTTCTGACCTGTAAAGGGTAAAGGCCCTGTTATGTACTGAGCTGAATCCTAGAACAATAGGATTCAGAATCAGCGGGAGCTACCCAATCCAACTCCAGGTGGAAGTGAATCCGCAACCTGATTGGCCTGCTGGAGCAGCCAATCAGGCGGCTGGCAGAAGTGAATCTGCTACCTGATTGGCCTGTAGGAGCAGCCAATCAGGCTGCAGGCAGAAGTCAATCCACAATATAATTGGCCCACAGGTGTAGCCCTGAAGTAGCCAATCACGCAAGGCCCATTGTGTAAATAATGTATATAAGCAGATGGTTTTGGGAAAAGAGCCATTCGTCTTCTCTTCTTCTCCTTGATGAATATGAGCTGAATAAAGAGCGTGAAATTCACTCTCGACTCCGAGTATATTTCACTGGCGACGAAGGTGGGATCCTGCTGAGCTGACCGCCACCACGCACTGCACCGCAGCACCGCCACCTGCTGCACCGCTGCATCGCACCGTGCATCCAGGCTTCAGCTCCAGGACCCAAGGAACCCAGAATGGCAACCGACAGCAGCTTCTTGCCATTCAAACCAGCATCAGGAGACTGGGAAGGGTACGCCGCCCGTTTCAACTTCCTCCTGCAAGCGAAAGAAGTCACCAACGATGCCATGAAGAGGGCGACATTCTTCAGCGTCTGTGGAGAGGAGACGTTTGAAATCGCCCGGGCTCTCCTTGCACCTAGAGATGTCGCTACCGTCTCTTACAAAACAATAATGGAACGGCTGAAGGAGCACTTTTCACCACAGCCCTCGGTGGTAGCTTGCCGAAATGCCTTCTACGCAAAGCGGCAAGCCCCGGGGGAAACCATAACTGGGTTTGTGACCTCCCTCCGCCAAGCCGCCCGGTTATGCAACTTCTCAGAGTTGGAGAACATGCTTCGTGACCGCCTCGTTGGTGGCCTGAGGGACGAGATGTTGCAACGACGCCTCTACGCCAAAAAAGACCTCACGTTCCAGATTGCTCTGGAGGAAGCCCTGGCAACCGAAGCCGCCGAGAGGTCAACGCAAGAGGCACGACCGGCCCCGCCATCCCAACCGAGGGTCTACCACGAAGACCTCACCGACGAATCCGAATCTGACAGGGAGGAAGTACACCGAGTACAGCGGCGCACTCAAGCAGCACACACACCACAGCAGCCTCGACGAGAAGGAGGGAACTGTGCAAGCTGCGGGGAGAACCACGAGAGGAGGACCTGTCGTTTCCGCAACGCAGAGTGCAGGCAGTGCAGAAAATTGGGACACATCGCCCGGGTGTGTCGGGCTCGACTCACCCGTCGACAACCATCAGATGACCGACCCAGGAGCCCCAGGTCACACGGCACCATGCACCAAGGCAACTCGACGGAGATCACGGACTACCAGGTATTCCAGTTGCCCCATCCCAGCACAGAGAAAATTTATATAGAGGTACAGATAGAGGGAGCCCCATGCCGCATGGAGCTGGACACGGGTTCAACTCTATCCATAATCTCGGCCCGAACATTAAGGGAACTGTGCCCTAATGGGGGTCCCAAACTAAGGCCGGCCCCATTCACCCTCCGGGACTTCCAGAAACGTAAGGTCCCTACAATGGGGGTGGGGACCTTCAGGGTGCAATATCGAGGGCGAAAGCAACAATTGGACTTGCTGGTAGTTAAGGGCCCCTACGTTAGCTTACTGGGACTGGCATGGTTTGGACCTCTGGGGCTAGCCGTTACCGGGGTGAACCGCACTAGCTTACAAGTGGACGTGGACGCCATATGCAAAGAGTTTCCAGGGGTTTTCGATGGGGCATTGGGACGATATACAGGACCCCCCATTGCCCTACAGCTAGACCCCGCTGTACGACCCATCAGGCACAAGGCCCGCCGGGTCCCGTTCGCCCTGAAACCCCGCATAGACGAGGAATTGGACCGGCTCGTGGAGCAAGGAGTGCTGGAGCCGGTGCCCAACGCCCCCTGGGAAACTCCAATTGTCACACCCGTCAAGCCTAACGGTTCGGTCCGCATCTGTGCAGACTACAAATGCACCATAAACAAGGCTCTCACGGCCCATGCATACCCAGTGCCAGTGGTCAGCCATGTCCTCGCCACCCTGGCTGGGTCAAAAATCTTTGGCAAACTGGACTTGGCCCAAGCGTATCAACAGTTGCCTGTGGACGAAGCCACAGCAGAGGCTCAGACGATTGTGACGCACAGAGGGGCATTCAGAGTAAAGCGGCTGCAATTTGGCGTTAGCGTGGCACCAGGCATATTCCAGAATCTAATGGACTCTCTCCTTAAAGGGATTCCTGGCGTCACCCCCTTCTTCGATGATGTACTGATCGCCGGGCCCACACCAGAGGAATTTGAGGACCGCCTCCGCTCCGTCCTGCACCGTTTCCAGACGGCGGGCCTCAAGGTGAAGCGGGAAAAGTGTTTACTGGGAGTGCCGCAGGTGGACTTTCTGGGATTTAAGGTGGACGCAGAAGGGGTCCATCCAACCGGTGACAAGGTACGGGCCATTTGTGAGGCCCCAGCGCCCAAGAGCAAGCCCGAACTTCAGTCATTCTTGGGACTATTGAACTTTTACCATGCCTTCCTTCCCCATAAGGCAGCGGTAGCGGAGCCCCTACACAGACTCCTAGATAAAAGGGCCCCTTGGGTGTGGGGCCAGCGACAAAGGGCCGCATTCCAGGCAGTCAAGGACTTGCTCGTCTCGAACTCGGTCTTGGCACACTTCGACGAGAGGCTGCCAGTGGTGCTGGCATGCGACGCCTCTCCCTATGGCATCGGCGCTGTCCTGGGACACCAACTCCCGGATGGAAGAGAGGTGCCGGTGGCACACTTCTCCCAGACGCTTGCTGCAGCCGAACGAAACTACTCACAGATTGACAAGGAGGGTCTGGCAATCGTGAAGGGCGTAAAAAAATTCCATGATTTCTTGTACGGGCGGCCCTTTACCATAGTGACTGACCACAAGCCGTTGCTTGGCCTGTTTGCCCCCGAGAAGCAGACCCCCCAAGTGTTGTCTCCACGTGTCCTCAGGTGGTCAATTTTCCTTGCCGGCTACCAGTATGCACTAATCCACCGCCCTGGGAAGGCGATGGGCCACGCAGACGCACTCAGCAGGCTACCACTACCAGAAACAGGCCCCGACCCAGCGCCTGCGCAAGAGGTTATGACCCTGGAGCTGCTTCCCGACCGACCCATTCAGGCACAAGAAGTTGCGCACCATTCCACAAAAGATAGGGTCATCTCCCGGGTCCTGGACTGGGTGTGGCGAGGATGGCCCAGCAGCAGCCCCGGGCCAGAATTCGCTGGCTACACAAACCGCAAACATGAACTGTCGGCCCACAAGGGGTGCCTGTTATGGGGAAGCAGGGTTGTTGTTCCCCAGCCCCTCCGCAAAAGGGTCCTCACAGCCCTACACGAGACACACCCAGGGGTAGTGAGGATGAAGGCCCTTGCCAGGAGTTATGTGTGGTGGCCGGGGATTGACAGAGAGATAGAGGCCTGGGTCCAACACTGCCAGACCTGCCAAGAATCCCGCCCGGATCCCCCAAGGGCCCCAGTCCAGCCCTGGGAGTCCGCCCGACATCCATGGTCACGCTTGCACGTGGACTTCGCTGGCCCCTTCCAGGGAAAAACATTCTTCATAGTGGTGGATTCCTACACCAAATGGCTGGAGGTCGCACTGGTACCGTCTACTTCTACGGCGGCAGCCATCCGGGTACTACGTAAGCTGTTTGCAACCCACGGGCTCCCTGACACCCTTGTCTCGGACAATGGAACCGCATTCACGTCAGAGGAGTTCCAGACCTTCACAGCGCAGAACGCCATCCGCCACATTCGCTCAGCACCATTCCACCCTGCCACCAATGGCCAAGCGGAGCGCATGGTGCGGACCACCAAGGACAGCCTCCGCCGCATAACACAAGGGGACTGGGAATACCGCCTTGCCGCATTTCTTCTAGCACAGCACAGCACCCCAAGCACAACGACGGGCCGGAGCCCAGCTGAACTACTCATGGGCCGGCGCCTTGCAACTAGACTGGACCGACTTCACCCCGACAGAGCTCAGGATGAGGTAGTGGTGGGGAAAGGCAGGAACCCCCGGACATTTGTGGCCCAGGACCCAGTGTATGCAAAGAATTTTGGGGCAGGCCCAGCATGGGTACCCGCCACAGTCACCAAGGTGACCGGTCCCGTGTCGTACGAGGTACTAACGGAAGGGGGGCAATGTTGGCGCCGCCACTGCGACCAGCTACGGCGACGATTCCCAGGAGGAACCCGGGAGGAGAGCGGGACAGAGGGGTCCCAAGGGGACAGCAGGGCAGTGAGGCCTGTAGAGCGAGAGGGGTGGGCAGGGGAAGCAGAAGCAGTAGGCACAGAGGGGCGCCCCGAGGCTGGAAGGACACCGGAACCAGAGTCACAACCTAGTGGTTCAGTGGCACCAGACCAGACAGCCCCGGCACAGCCAGCAGCCTCGGAACACGAGCCAGAACCAGAGCCCCTGACCAAGGAACACCCCAGGCCACAACGCACACGGAGGCGGCCAGCAGACCTTGGGGACTACGAATGCAACTTCCCGGGCAGGACTGGAACTTAGAGGGGAGGGGTGTTATGTACTGAGCTGAATCCTAGAACAATAGGATTCAGAATCAGCGGGAGCTACCCAATCCAACTCCAGGTGGAAGTGAATCCGCAACCTGATTGGCCTGCTGGAGCAGCCAATCAGGCGGCTGGCAGAAGTGAATCTGCTACCTGATTGGCCTGTAGGAGCAGCCAATCAGGCTGCAGGCAGAAGTCAATCCACAATATAATTGGCCCACAGGTGTAGCCCTGAAGTAGCCAATCACGCAAGGCCCATTGTGTAAATAATGTATATAAGCAGATGGTTTTGGGAAAAGAGCCATTCGTCTTCTCTTCTTCTCCTTGATGAATATGAGCTGAATAAAGAGCATGAAATTCACTCTCGACTCCGAGTATATTTCAGGCCCTTTTGTGGTTCCCTTCCCAGGCCAGCATTATGATAGGGGTGGGGGTGGCGAATCACCCCCCCCCTTTCCTGGTCACTGTGCCTATATTCATCCACCATCTTAAATTAATCTAGAATTATTTTAGCCTAACATTTCCCCCCTTTGTTTCATGACAAGAAAAAGTCACGATGTTTTAACATTCCCCTGCAATTTCCCTGATGCTTTCTTGTGAGTGAAATACCACATGATCAGATATGTATTTAGCCTAAAGAAGGCTAGCTTTGTTGTTATTTTTAAAATGCCCAGTAATAAAAAGAGGATAGTATACAGATTATACAATTTACCTGAAATAACGGGTAGGTGTGGCCTCTGCCCCATGGATGGGGGGCGGGGGAGAGAAGGCCCTGCCGCAGTGTTTTAAAGGTGGGACAGAGCTTGAGGAGGAGGGGAATGTAGCATTTCAGTGACCAGCTATCTTGATTTCAGATTGGACAACATGGAAAATGCCTCTCAAATTTGTTTTCCTAGGTTCCCTGGCTCTGTGGATTCTTAAATAAATACAGAGTCACTAGCAATCAAACAGGCAGGCGAGAAATGACAAGTGTTTTGACAGCACTCATAACACTTTGAGGTATTTTTAGCATATTTCGCAGCCGTATTAGCTTAACCTGTAATAGAATATAAATGAGCCCATATGGCTGAGATGTAATTATGTTCTATGTGAGAAATCCCTGTGGTGGATTTTGGGGGGGGGGGGTGACTCGCTACATGTGCCTTCTGGAGGGCACGATTTACACATGATTACCTACTCATTTGCATCAAGAAGAATAATACAATGCTAACAACGGAGTAATGAAAAGGGCAGGCAAAAGACTGGAGATCCCTAGGGGTGCTGATCCTTATGACTGACATCCAGTTAAGAACAGAGAAATTTGTCCCCTTAGGGAGTACATTTTATGAAGCAATCTTTGATTATGCGGGCACAGTAATCATGAGTCTTAATATTACTGCGAGTGAATGGGCTACAAATCTCCAAGGAGCATCTCTGTCACAGATACTTTGCTGGCATAGGCTGGAGGGGAAAAAAATGACTGTTTTCCCAAGGATCATTTTCATTCCAACCTGGTAGTTAGCTGAAGTTTCTCTGACTACCAGTCATGAAACATTAAATATAGATTAGAGGCAGGAAGATGTTGAAAGTTGAAATTCACCGGCAGTGCACACCCCGTGTGCTTGAGAGACAGCCCCAAATGTTGTCCAGATGTTATAGCAACAGGACGGAAGGTTCCCAAGCTGAAAGGCAGCCACAACAGAAGAGAAAGTGGATGCTTGGAATTCCACAAGCCTTCTGTTTAGCTTACTTCCAGTGTATTAATTTAGCAAAAAAATCCTAACAGCTTGTTAGTGGAGGATGTTACGAAGCACTCTGAAAGGAAAAAGAAACTCTTGCACTTAAGAAAGGAAAAGGGAGAAAGAAAAGAATAATTCAGACCATATAATTGATTTTCCACATTTTCAGACTGTGATAAGGCTTAAGCTTTAGCTGCAGAAAAATAAACTTGCGGTTTGTCACAATGTTTTGCAATGAACCAGTGCAATGTAGTGTTTATGAGTGTGGGCACACATGCATACATGCACAGAAATATGCATATATAGATACATGCCTCCCTTTGCACACATGCACAGGCCCGTGTGAGCAATCAAACTAACAAATTAAAGCATTAAATTTGCTTTGTCTGTGTCAGTGATATGGAGATTGAAGTGTCTGCAAGTTATTCATGTGCTATTACATAAATATGGCAGCTGCTCCTTCTTCAATGGCCACTAGCAGATCTGAGTTGCTACTTACCCAAGAATTAGAAGATGTTTCACGGTGGCCTTGATGCACAAATCCAAGTGGAACCATTTAGCCATCCCTACCTCAAATCCTGGGGACGCAGGTGGCGCTGTGGGTTAAACCACTGAGCCTAGGGCTTGCCGACCAAAAGGTCGGCGGTTCGAATCCCCGCGACGGGGTGAGCTCCCATTACTCGGTCCCAGCTCCTGCCAACCTAGCACTTCGAAAGCACATCAAAGTGCGAGTAGATAAATAGGTACTGCTCCAAGCGCTGCTCTGGTTCGCCAGAAGCGGCTTTGTCATGCTGGCCACATGACCTGGAAGCTGTACACCGGCTCCCTCGGCCAGTAAAGCGAGATGAGCGCCGCAACCCCAGATGCACGACTGGACCTAATGGCATAGCTGCCAAGTTATCCCTTTTTTTAAGGGATTTTCCCTTATGCTGAATAGGCTTCCTCGCGAGAAAAGGGAAAACTTGGCAGCTATGCCTAATGGTCAGGAGTCCCTTTACCTTTACCTTTTTACCTCAAATCCTAGATAGGGAGAGGGGCAAAGTACACCCACCCATCAAGTTTCAGCTTCAGATAAACATTTGATGCTGAAATTTAGAATGTGGCCATTTCTAATATTTTCTACCGCTTTTATGATACTCTACTTTTTGGTCCTTAAAGTGAATGAGGCTCAGAGGCCAAATGTGCTCTGGACAGGCCACACCCCCTCCTCAACCACACCTTTCACTGGTTGTGCTCTGTGCCCTCCTCTGGCGACTTTACCAGTCTGCAGGGGCATAGTGTGAGGGGTGCCAGAGGGGTCGTGGCCTCAGGCACAGATTTTTGAGGGGGCATGAAGAAGGCACTCCCAGCATGGCCCATAGCTGTCAAGTTCTCCCTTTTTAAAAGGGAAATTCCCTTATGCTGAATAGGCTTCCTCACAAGAAAAGGGAAAACTTGACAGCTATGGGTCACTCCTCTCCCAGCATCAGAGGAACCAACTCTCACAGAGAAGAGCACCTGGAGGAAAAGGGTGCCTATTTTTGATTATATGTTTGCAGACCCTCCAAGTGTCCCTATTTTCCAAGGACACTCCTGGTTTAGAGGTTTTGATCCCAGAATGTCCCACTTTTGAGGGACCTGGTTTTGATCCCAGAATGTCCCAATTTTTCTTAGGTTGTCCCTATTTTCAGTGGAGAAATGTTGGAGGGTATGGAGTTATCTGACCCCTGAGCTGTCTGAAGGCAATCCTGTATAGGGAAGTTGTTGTTTTTTTAAAAAAAAACTGTTTAATGTTTCCTTATGTTTTTATATATTGATTGGAAGCTGCTCAGAGTGGCTGGGGCAACACAGTAAGATGTGTGAGGTTTAAATAGTAAAATTATCGTTATGGAATACCCTGTGGTAGGATGTCTCTATTTTCATTGGAGGAATGTTGTAGGGTACGTGTTTGGTGCATGTTAACAGTGCAACTGCTTTGCAGCACCAACAAAGTATGGCTGTTCAATCAACCTCTGATACATTCATTTGAAAAAGATAGCAATGGATGGTGTCAGCATTTGATGAGATGTGAGGTAAATGGAAATTACATTATTTCCTTTTCGGTTAATCTGAAATTTGGGTGTTGCTGTTTTTAAGCACTGAAGAGACTGATTAATCACACCGAGAAATAGTTCCACTTCTAGAAATCTCTGTGTGATGTGTATGCAGCCATAGCTTAGACGGGAATTACTGTAAACGATTCCTTCTACGTGTTGTTCTGTCCTTATTAATTCTTGCCCACCAGTCCAGCACCTGCCTAACTCCAGGGCTCTGGGCAGTTCCAATAAGCAAAACATAACCATAAACTAAAAGTGTGACATATAAACAGGATGATAAATAAACCCAAAATACTGCAACAAAATTAATATCCCAAGAAGCACCTCCTCTCATCCCCCTTAGCAATACAAGCTCGACTTCAATAAAATGCTAACACTTCAGAGAAAGGCTATTTACAGAACTGCTGTAGAGGGGTGGGGGAAAACAGCTTTGAAAGAGTATTCAGATGTATTTTAATAACGGCTTTGCAGCATATGATGGAAGGATATTTACACTCACACCAGTCGTTAGGGAGTTGTAGAGGCACAAACGTGGCTTCTTTTAAAAATAGATCTGACAGGTTAGCTTCGGAATTCAAGACATAAGCTAAGTATGGGTGGTCACATTCACACAACCTTTTCAAACATGGGGGGGGACTATATGGTCACTGTGAAATGAAGGAGATTTGGTGAATTATCTAAGAGGGTTTTAAATCTTCACATACACACACCCCTCTGCATTTCATAGGAAGAGTAATGTTTGCTTTGTTCCTCTGGACCCATCTGCTAATCACGAATTCTGGGAAATCAACATGTTAAATATTTGGGGGGGATTCTGCCATGATGACAGACCTTTGTAAGTGTATGTGCCAAAACTGTGCTATTATCGCCTGGCTCAACATACATTTTGGAGATTTTCCAGGATCTTGCAAGCAGCTTGACAAATAATAGTGTGTTAAGAAGACTAAAAAACATCATCACCAAAGAACAAGAGAGGGGAAAGCCAAAGTGCGTGTTTTATGCCTTTTTCGACATGGATTCGTTTCCATGTAGAAAAGGATAATTTGCCAAGAACAATTTAGAAAGAGACAAGCCTGATAAGATTTACATTGGACTCCCCCCTTCCCCTCCTTTTGTGTTTTTTAGTGGAATGGGAAACTACTTGAGCCTCCAGAAATTGCTATACTGTACTACAACTCCCATCATTCCCATTTGCTGGGGCTGATGGGAGCTATGGTCCAATATCTGGAGGGTCACGAGTTTCCTACCCCTGAACTACAGAATGAATGAGTAAATAGGAGTATGACGTATCCTTAAGAGAGTCCTTACCATTCTCTGTACCCAGGCACACTCCCAGGGAAGTCACTAAAATGAACAGCTTACCTAGACACCCAAATGCCCCAGCTTTGATGATGGTGTTAAACCCAGAACTGAATAGTCCAATGGATACCATAGTTAGCAACCACCACCTACTCGATACAGAGCATTAGGAGCCTACAGTAAGGCCCAAGACCCAGCCTTTGTTAGTCTTTGCTTGTGAAATTGACACAGTGCCCTACACTGCATCCAGATGTTGGCAGGGATGAAACAAAGTTTGCAAAGGTCAACCTTGGTTGCTCATTTAGGAAGGGTGAGGAATGGATGCAGGAAAGGCCACTAAGTTATTGAGGTGCAACAGGGGGTCATCTTAAATATTTTATCCATTTTCTACCATTTAACCCTGAGCTTCCCTACACTCTGTGACAATGAGATTTTTTTTAAAAAAATTGCCCAATGCAAAGAGCAGGTAGAGCACCCCCAATCCAAACCACAGCAGAGAGGTGAGGCCCCCTTATTTCCATGGCAGGATCCTGATACGTCCCACCCCAGTGATTTACTGTTACATAGCTATCCATGCAATTGCTAATGGCCTGAATGGCATTGCAGCTCATTTGTTCCTAAGTTTTGCCTGGCTGTTGTACCAGCTGTGACCAATTGCATGATTGAGGCAGCTTTAAAGGTTATAAACCATGTGAGTGGCTACAACTACTTCCACATAAGTGGATTGGTTGATGCAAAAATATATCCACATGGTGTTTTCTTTTGGCATCAAGTTTTCTTGGGCTGGTCATGAAGCTTGTAGGTATACGCGAGCCTGCTGGGATGGTGAGGGAGAAAAAGAAGTGCCAGTGAGTATGCTTCCTCCTCCTTCTTGGTGGCAGTTGTAGCTAAGTACTGTGGTTGTAGATGGTGCCTTGTTTGCTCTGCTTTGTGCATCCGGGCTGCAATTCTGGATGGCATAAGAGCTCATGAGCATTTGGCTAATGGTGGTTGGAGTGATGTGCCTGGCCTTTGCCCACCCAGACTTCGCCTCTGATGTGGAAATGATGGGTGCCTCCCCTGTGCAGGGGACACAGCTGCTTACTGTTGAGAGCAAGAGTGTTAGAGCTTTGGCAAGTATATCGGGAGTGTTTTGCCTGCATATCAATATGAGGCATCCCTCCAGCACAGCTAGGCTTTTCCCCAAATCTTAAAGTTCCCAGGCACCATCATTCTGGGACAAGATCACACCCAAAACAACATATTTAAGGATATTATGTAATGTTTTGTAGGACTTGGAGACTCAGTTCAGTTTCACCTTGAAAAAGAACCTCATTTGTCTGGTTACTATAGTAGCATTTACATGCTGGTTGATTACACTCCAGTTTTCCAAGGAGAAAATGTTATCGATGGTTCTCCCCCACCCCATTTCTAATCTTAAATCATTCCATAAAGAGCTGCTTTATCAGCAATACTTAGCACTATTTGACTCTGAGCAACTGGATAATCTCTCTCTTTGCTTACAGTGTACTGATTAGCATTAACTCAAGATCAGCTGTGTATAGGAGGATTGTGTATGCTGGCAAGTGAATGCGGCACTCCAAGGACTATGTTCCTAGAGGGCAGGTTTGCATGTGTGCTTAATGTAGCATAGCTCCTATTGCTCCCCCCCTCCCCCCAAAATTGAGATGTTCATGGGCAAAGCACGTTACCATAATAATATGCTTTTTTGAGGATCATAAAATAATCTGTATTGGGACTAGGACTGTTAAATTGGTTCAAAAATTATCCAGTGTCACCAACAATTAGTGAGGTAGCCAAGCCTGCAGATGACACAAAGCTATTCAAGGCTGCACAGAACTCCAAAGAGGATCTCTTGAAGTTGGTGTTGTTTTAATTAAGGCAAATGAGGTTCTGTGTAAATAAGTGTAAAGCAAAGCACGAAAAAAGATTTCAAGCATCATATATAGATGGGATCTGAACTGGCAGCAACTAATCAGGAAAGAGATTTAGGGGTTACAGCAGAGAGCACAGTGAAAATGTCAACTGGTAGTAGTAAAAGGCCATGTTCCATGCTTACAGGTTATTGGGAGAAAGAGTGGAAATAACCCTGTCAGTATAAAAAAAGTACATATGAAAAAATCATGGTGTCACCACCATTCGAATACTATATACACAATTCTGGCCACATCATCTCAAAAATTATTTCATACCTTGGGGGGGTACAGAAGGCAGCAGTTAAAAACGATCTAATCTATTGATCCCTAGAGCCTATGAAAAAGGTTTAAACATTTTATTTTTAATTTTAGAAGAGAGATAACTAAGGCAGAACATGATAGATGTTTAAAATCCAGGTCACAGGAAGCTGGCACAGTTACAGTTGACATTCAATACTTATCCTGCAGTTGTAATAAATATTACTATTATTATTATTATCATTATTATTATTATTAACAACCGCCCATCTGGCTGGGTTTCCCCAGCCACTCTGGGTGGCTCCCAACAGAAAAATAAAATAAAATAATCTAATCTATTAAATATTAAAAGCTTCCCTAAACAGGGCTGCCTTCAGATGTCTTCTAAAAATCTGGTAGTTGTTTTTCTCTTTGACATCTGATGGGAGGGTGTTCCACAGGGCGGGCGCCACTACCGAGAAGGCCCTCTGCCTGGTTCCCTGTAACTTGGCTTCTCCCAATGAGGGAACCGCCAGAAGGCCCTCGGCGCTGGACCTCAGTGTCCAGGCAGAACGATGGGGGTGGAGACGCTCCTTCAGGTATACTGGACTGGGGCCGTTTAGGGCTTTAAAGGGCAGCACCAACACTTTGAATTGTGCTCGGAAATGTACTAGAAGCCAATGTAGGTTTTTCAAGACCTGTGTTATGTGGTCTTGGTGGCCACTCCCAGTCACCAGTCTAGCTGCCACATTCTGGATTAGTTGTCGTTTCCAGGTCACCTTCAAAGGTAGCCCCACGTAGAGCGCATTGCAGTAGTCCAAGCGAGAGATAACTAGAGCAACTCTGGCGAGACAGTCTGCAGGCTGCAGGCTGATCTTTTAATGTGGTAGCATTTACACTCGGAACACGCTGCCTATTGACAACAGGCAGGTGCCTTTGCTGTAACTGCGCTGCACTTTATTTCTGGCACCTGCTTAGATCATTTTTGCTTAGGCAAGCCTATCCAGACATGTAGATGTGCTTTAATCTCTTTTGATGTTCATTTTAATTATTTTTAAATGTTTTCAAATGCTTTTGATTATTTGAATATTATATTGTAAACCACTTGAAGGTTTCACTGCAATTAAGCAGTATTATAATTTTTGTTAAATAATATAATGAAATAAAAACACTTCCGCTTTATTCTGCACTAGTTGAGGCTGCAGCTGGAGTACCAAGTCCAGTCCTAGATGCCACTTTATGAGAAGGACATTGGCAACCTTGAGCATGTTTAGAGGAAGGTGAGCCCGTTGGTGAGGGCCTAGAAGCCAAGTCTTAATAGAAATGGTTGAAAGAGCAAAGTTTGTTAAGTGGAAAGAGGAGAACATTAAGGGGAGACATAAAACAGTCCTGGAATATCTGAAGGGCTGTCACACAAGTGATAGAGCAGATTTTTTCTTGTTGCTCCAGAGGGCTCAGAGGGCTAGACGGTGGGTGAGTGAGTGAGTGAGTGAGTGAGTGAGTGAGTGAGTGAGTGATTGGATCACTTTAGCATACTCAGGAATCTAAAGTTGTGCATCTCTTTTATAGGAAATTGTACTTTTTGCGCATTCTGCAATTTCCATTTCCACTTTTTCTCCCAAGGAGCTCACGGTTCTCTCACTCCTTAGGTAATCCCTACAACAGCCCTGAGAGACAGTGACTGGCCCAAGGTCACCCAGCAAACTTCATGGGTGAGCAGGGATTTGAAACCTGGTCTCTCAAGTCCTAGTCCAACACTCTAACCACTCACCACACTGGCTTTAAATCTGTGGGTCAAAATTGCAGGGAAGGGAAAGTTCAGCAAAACTTTAGGAGGAAATCCTTAACAGAAAGACAGTGGAGCAAGCTATCTCAGGATGTGGTGGGCTCTCCTTTGCTGGAGGTATTTACTGTACACAGAAGCTTGGCATCCCACCTATCAAGGATGCTGTAGTTGTATCCTGTACTGCAGATACAGCATTGAGCATTAGGTTGGATGGGATGATCCCTTCCAACTGTGACTGTAGATTGCATCCAACCAAGCTATACTCAGAGGAGACCCATTGAAATGACTGGGCCTAAGTTAGTCATGTCCATTATTTCCAATAGTTCAACTCTGGGTGGGACTAATACTGGATAAAATCCTATGATTCTTCCACAGAAGCCTATTGAAATGAACGGAAAGTTCCTGGAGTGAGGGTTGCTCTTTCCATTTGTTTTTATAGCAATTGGACAGAATTGCTACCAACACAGTACTGTAGCTCTTTGTTACAATATTAATTTTAATTCTACCGCTTAGAGCAATTGCACTGGAGAAAATTGCTGTGAATAACCACGTTTAGGCCACCTACCATGAAGCATCTTTTTTCTTGTTGTTCTTCGTAAAATAGGGGTGGTTTTTGTTGTTGTTTATTCGCTCACAGATAATTTATGTCTTTGAAACAGATCAAATTACTTTTTATGGTTTAAGCTAGTATCTTTCTTTGCAAGCACATATTATGGCATAAAGGTCCCCCCCTCCAAGGATGACAGTGGCTGCTACATTAATCCCAAATATGGGGTAGTGGTAAAAATGAACCAAATTAGAATGACTGCTGTAATTGGGTAACACAGTTTCAAGCTACAGACAACTTTCTTCCTAGTTCAAGATGTTGCTTTGAGAGCAATAAATAAATATTAAAATGAAAATCTGTTTGTTTTTAATCTGTGAATTGTTGTGTTATGGCTTAGTAATAAAAGTATGCTGCAAGGTTTTTGTACATCTTCCAAAGAAACAGAGGTTATCACCCTGCATATAGTTAGGCTGTTTAAATCCCACTGAAGTCAACAGGATTGAAACAAGGCTATGTGCCATTTGCAACCTGGCGGTCCTAGAACTTTGCCAGTACTGTATTACCGGTACTATAATCATAGAACTGTAGATTTGCAATGCATGACCCTGAGGATCATCTAGTCCATGTAGCCATGTAGCCTTCATTTTAGAATTTAACCAGTGACACTTTCCTACAGTGCAAGGAACCTCAGCTAGGCCCTTGTAGATGCTGGAGTTTAAATAAAAACAAAGAGCTACAGGTCACTCTGCATTCCATTGCCTTTCCTGCACGTCACAGTAAACCATGGTTAACCATGACCACACCTTTCTGCTCTGCTTCACTCCCCCTCCTAGTACACAGTAGTAGAAACCAGAGGTGGATTTTGGGCTGTCCAAGCAGTGCACATACATTGAGTGCGGAGCTGAGTGGTCGCCTTCTCAAAGCCCAGAAAGCAAAGTGGTGGACTTTGGGAAGGAGTCACAAGACTCTGACCTCTGACAAGGTCCTGGAGTCCTCCAGCCTCTTTCCCAAAGCCCAGGTAGCACTTTCCCAGCTTTGGGGAAATGGTGGGATGGCTCTTGGACCCTGCCAGAGCCCTCATGCCTTCTTCCCCAAACCCGACACTTCCTTGCCCAGCTTTGGGAACACGGTGCAAGGACAGGGGGTGCACACCAAATTTGACCTTGCACAGGGCACCATAATACCAAAGTCCACTGCTGAAGAAGCAAATGGCAATCCCTGGCTTAATGTTGCATCTGAACCAGGGATCGTGGTTTATTTCATTCCTGACAAATAAGACAATGTTCTTTGGCAGTGTAACAAAGCCACAATCTTGGGGGTTTTATGTAATGCTAAGCCAGGGATTGTAGTTTGCTTCCTCTGCATGCTAGCAGGGAGGAGACAATGAAAAATGCCCCCTTCACGGTAAACTATTTACTGTACTATGTTTTATGACCATTAACTGTGGTTTGTCGTGACGTGCGAACAAGGCCACAGTCGCCATTCTCTTATAACACAGTAAAGACAACCATGAAGTTGCATATAGAAGCTTTGTGCTTCAGCTTTTGGGACACCCCCCATGCAAATGTACAGATTTGTATATCTGAAGCTTGTACATCTCAGTCTATATTTCTCTTCGAGAATTACAAGGAAAGAGCAAAACAGCAGCAATCTAAAGCAATGTTTCTCAACCTTTTTTGGGCCAAGGCACACTTGTTCCATGAAAAAAATCACGAGGCACACCACCATTAAAAAAGTTTAAAAAATTAACTCTGTGCCGCCCTATATTGACTATATAATTATGACTGTAAGAAACACTTGCCAATTGCTGTGTTGGTTGCAATCTCCTGTAATAAGGCTTCACAAGCCGCTGATTTCTCTGCCAGCACAATCCTTTGCTCAGCAAGTTTCAGGTTGAGCTCATCCAGCCAGCTTCTTTAAGTTTGTCTAAAACCACCCTCCCGTGGTGGTGGCTGTTGAGAGCTGCGCTCGCTCCGCGTCGTGACCCGGCCGGCTTCCTTTCCTGCGGGTCAGTGCTGTTTATTGGCGGCCGCCAGGCACGTGACAATGCAAATCGCCCTTCTCGTCGCCGCACGTCGCGGCACACCAGCCAGCGTCTCGCGGCACACTAGTGTGCCGCGGAACAGCGGTTGAGAAACGCTGATCTAAAGCATATGTATCAACTTATCCATGCTTCTTGGAATACTTGATTTAATTTCAACAGCAACCAAGTAGAAGGAAGTATTTACCTATGTATTACTACTGCACAACCTGCCCATATTAACAAGCATTGAGCCTGCATACCTTTGCATGGAGGATTCCACTGTGGCTATGCATAATATAATTACACAGGTTTTGATCAGTACATGGACCAGAACTTGTAAGATATTGCACCTGCAAAGTGGTGTGGCTACATGGATAAGTGTGCCTCCAACCTCCATGTAGTGACCATCATATTTGAATTGTCCCTTAATTTATAAGGCAAACCAAGTATGCTAAGTTGATACTTAGCGTGTTCAGATAGCACAGGAGCCAACTCCTAGGAGCCGAGGTCCCTTCAGCTCCCCCCATAAAATATTTGAGGGGGCTGGGGCCTCCCAAAGTTGATGGGCATTGCCATTCAAATGGTGATCATGTGCCATATCACATGATCAATTATGTGGGGTGGGGCTTTTACCTGGGCCTTCCCAATATTTTGATCAAGTGGGCACCCCTGTCAGATATTGCTCCTTAGTGCAGGCATCCCCAAACTGCAGCTCTCCAGATGTTTTGGCCTACAACTCCCATGATCCCTAGCTAACAGGACCAGTGGTCGGGGAAGATGGGAATTGTAGTCCAAAACATTTGGAGGGTCTAAGTTTGGAGATGCCTGCCTTAGTGCAATCAATAGGTGTTATTCATCAGTTGTGGTGCCTTTAGTGGTCCAGTGGAGATAGTAGAGTTAGGAACTGTGATGTGGTGCTATAGAGTAATTAGCAGCGTAGTCCTGTCATGGTCATGTCTGCATAGAAGCAAGTCGCGCCGGAGGCAATGGAGTTTACTCTCAAGTGGATATAGAATTGCAGCCTGTTATTTCACCATATTTTTGAATGTCACTTGTACTTGTGGTAAGAACGCAGGCCTTTTGCTCTATCCTCACATGGCACTCGGGCCAACAGGATCTGATTCTTTCCTGCCCTTAATATTGCTCCAATCTCTAGAAGTGCATAGGGGCCCATTCTGTCCACATTGCCCTCTGAACAGAATTGAGTTCAACAAGGCTTCTTTCAGAATAAACATGCTTAGGATTGCATTGACAATAGTGTTGTTGTTTTTTGTGTGAAACTTGGTTTGTGCAGCTTTACTCAGAAGAAACCCCCACTTCAATGCAGGGATGAAAGTCTATAGCATTATCACCTTGGAATTGGCATGCTTGTTTTGAATATTCCCTTGAAGATAATGAAGCTTTCTGGGAAAATAGATTCATGCCTATCAGATGGCTATGTTCTACCTTCACTGTCAAGAGGCATTATGACTCTGAATACGTGTAACTGGGAATTGCAGGTGGGCAGAGTGCTGTTGCATTCGTGTCCAACTTGCAGGTTTCCCACAGGCATCTGGCCAGCCACTGGGAGAACTGGACTAGATGGATCATTGGCCTGATTCAGCAAGCTCATCTCATGTGCTTATGCCACTGTTTTATTGTTGGCAGCAGCAAGGCACAGGACAGACCTAGTGCACTCGAGATGTTTTGGACTACAGCTCCCATCAGTGCAAGGGTTGACTAGGGCTGATGTGAGCTGTAGTCCAAAACATCTGGAGAGCATCAGGTTGGTGAAGTGGGTGAATGTTAAGTGAAATAAATGGATACTGCACTACATGGATTGTGGCCTTCCTTTATTTGAAAATATCAGCTCTTTTTGTAAGCATATTCAAATATCAAAACGCATAACCGTTGGCATGGGAAGGGTCAGGGATAAACTGGTATGGAAATGTTTCTACATGTGTTTCACTTGAAAATGAAATGGTAACTGGAAAGTTTGAAACTGTTTGGATAGTGACAAATTCAAATCTGTGTAGCGTAAGACATAACAGTGAAGTAGCTTATGTGCTGCAAGCAGGATGAAGAAATGGAGCAGTTATGTTATGGCTCAGTGCCCAATCCCACCATGCCTAGGCTGCTGTAATATGGCTGTCAGTAGAGGGGCAACAAAAGCAGAGCCTCAACTGAGCTCTATTTAGTATGAAGTACATTGATTATGTAAAAAATCAGGTTATGCTACTGTTGTGTTAAAGGAAGCAGATAGGGGTTGTTTTCAGTCCTAGGATTGTTATAGAAAGAAAGCCTCGTGTCTTTATTTCAACAAGGCCGTGAGAGGGGCATGATGTGCATGAAAAACATGTACACAAATGTGCAAAAGAGAATAAAAACTGAGCAAATACCATTTACTGGAAAGTCACTCAATGATAATGAAGTTTAAGGTCCAGACACCTCAATAGTCATTCCTTTTAGAGTAAATGGACCCGGCCTTCTCTCATTCCATGCATCATATATGCATTTAGACTCAATATGACTGTTCAATTAAAAACACCTAATGTATTCAGAACTATAAAATTGGTCTGATTAGAACACAACTACATATCAAATGAAATTAAGTGTGGTTGCTTACATAATTTGAGCTAAAATGTTTAAGGTATTTTTTAACTGTTTGCATTTCTATTCTCTTAAATTGCTGCAAAATTATCTATATTCTGTTTTTAAAGTTTCTGTGACATCCTGATATATATTCTATAAGTTTCTGTACCATTGTGTTATCACATACAGTACTTTGTCATTTACTTGGTTTTCTTTTAGTTCTATTGGGTATATATAACATTTCCTAAAGCCGGTAAATGCTATTTAAAATGCAATTTCATTAGACTAAAATATTTATTTTGATCAAAATATTTTGATCACTGATGAACCACTGTGAAAGAGGATCTCCCCTACAAAGAAAAGAAATAGGCACTTCACCCTTATATCCAACTTAAGCATTCTAAATGCATTGCCTAAAGTTGATATTCTGTGAACATAAATTCTAAAAGCAATTTGAGCAGTGTGAAATTTTTCATATATTGGTGTTAAAGGAGCAAGCATGCCACAAAAGAGCACCAAATTGGTATTTTAAAGAAATAAACACTTATAAGCTTTTTATCTTCTGTGACAGAAGAAACAGGTTTTACACCATCAGCTCTACTCCTCATTAATTGTACACAGAACATATTATAGAATTATAGAGTTGGAAAGGTACCGTAGTTCTTTCTGTTTTATGTACATTTAAAGACTGGTTTAAATTAAAGAAAAAGAGGTATACAATGTAGCCTGTTTTGCTTGATTGGGGGGGGGAGCACGTACAGCTTTAGTTTTAAAACAGTACAGGATGAGTGTTTTAAATTTCTATGAAGAATGTTAAAAGGACAAGATAATTTTGTACAAAACTTCAATTTATTTCAAAGAAGTTAAAAATATGTATTTTATATATATTTATATATAAACTTCTATTCCTCTATAAATATAGTTGATCTTGCAATAGTGAACAGAAAGAAATGCATGCCAAATTCACATAGCTATGCATTTTAGGGTAAGGTTAAGTCATGGATAATATTTATGACAGGTGCTTATATAAAAAGAAGTTTGAAACAGTACAATCGGAAGAGCAGCAAGTCTGCTGCTATACAAAGGATTAAATATTAAAAGGTGTTTGCCAGTTAAAATTGACACATCTTGTATAAGCCTGTTAAGGAAATATGAGCCATAACAGTTCAGAGAGAACACAGACCAATCATACACAGGCTCTTTTAGCTTTACATATAAATTACTATATTGAAACATCAGGCTTGTAGATTCTTTGGGGTCTCACACCCTATCATTCAACTGAAATCTATTTTTCTTGGCCGCATAAATCACCATGCCTTTCATTCACCTACTAACAAGAAGGAATTAAAACCCACCAGTTATGAAGATATGCAGAAATGAAATGTCAGTGTTATAAATGCTGTGAAAATCTGAATAATCCAAGCTGCAGAGATCTTTTATTGGGTTTATGTCCCCCCTTTCTTCTTGGTCATACTGAGTAGGTTTGTAAAAATCAGCTCAACAGCGCTTTTCCTGATGGCTCTCTCCCAGCAAACTCATTAAACAGAAAAACAAAAAAAAAGCTATCAAAAGAGCAGGCTATTAAGAAATGGAGTGTCAAAATCACAATCAAAATGCACCACCTTGTCCTCACTACAGATTAACAATTACAACCAATGGCCGTATTTCCATAGAAAGTAGAAGCTGCCTCTTACAGGCTTAAAAGGCAGGCTGCCCATTCAATATATTAACAAAGTTAAGAGAAAAGTTAACAGTTCTTTAAAATGGTCAGATGTGTGTAAAGGAGCAGCTGGTGAGAAAATATCACTCCCAACCTTTCAATTTCATACTTCTTAAAAACAGGTCACACCTTTAGGCAGAGCTTAGGAAACTTTCTCACCAAGAGTTTGGTGGTGGAGAGAAAGTTTTCTTAGGCAAGGGCTAGGCAATACAGTTGGGTAATAATAACATGTAATTCCCTTTCCCATACTCCTCCCCAGGTGGGGTGGAACAGGTAAAACCGCTTGCTCCTTTATTCCTTCAGGTCATGCTGAGCAGAGATGGGAGTTAAGGCTTTTCCACTCCCTGTCTGTATTTGTCTTGCAGCACAGATCAAGTCAGCTGTGCAGCCTACTCAGATAATTTTCCTGAAACCATTCATTGTACTGGTACCATATCAGTGGGGCAACTTATAACATACGGTATGTCAAATTATGAATCGGTTATCCTTAATCCTGGACCTAAGCAGCTTGACACGCAACTATTACCATGACGTGTGGGGTGGGAGGTGAGAAAAGGAAAGCTATTGGGCTCATTTTGGTTCCTATGACATCAACTTTGCAAATAAAATTAAGAACATTGGTTTTCTTTCTCCTTTCTTCAGAGAGAGAGAGAGAGAGAGAGAGAGAGAGAGAGAGAGAGAGAGAGAGAGAGAGAGGAAAGGCTGCAAACTGGTTAAAAAATTTCTAAATAATTACAAAAGTGAGAACTTTGCAATTTAAATACAAATATACTTACAAAATCTTACAGAGGCTATTTACAACCTCAGATGCATATCCCCAACTTTACAGTAAAATTTAGTCCAGTAGAAGGCAGGAGGCAAGAGGAATAAGGTCTATTTCTCCACCAGCACCAGCCTCTTTACATCCAGTCCCCTGTGGGCTGGAGAGAAAAGTCAGAAGACTTTGGACAGCACCTATGTGACCACTTTCTCTCCTTTACTTTCTGGCTGGGACTGTGAGCAGAGAGCAAGTTCCTTTGCCAGCTATCTCTGGTTGGTGTGGGAGCTTCACACTGTAGTTTCCCCTTGCTTACTGTTGGTGAGTCTGCTATAGAACTTCCTCCAGGAATTGAGTGTTTTCCCAGACCAGATCCAAAAGCCAGAAGTGATGCCTACAATTAAAGTCATGAGATACTTGATCATAAAGACGGTGAAGTCAGGACTCATGGGCGGATGGTGGTGGTTACTGGGGCAAGGGATGGCATAGCTCTTGCAGCTTTGAGCAAACCAACTCCTTTCCCACTGTTCCCTAAATGCTTGCTCGTAAAAATAGCAGGCAATGACTATGGTGGCAGGCACTGTGTACAGGACGCTGAAGATCCCTATCCTAACCATCAGCTTTTCCAGCTTCTCTGTCTTGGTACCATCGTGTTTCATGATGGTCCGAATTCTGAAAAGGGAGACAAATCCAGCCAGGAGGAAAGAAGTGCCAATGAACAAGTAAACAAACAAAGGAGCCAGCACAAAGCCCCGCAGGGCATCCACATTGTTGATGCCCACAAAGCAGACGCCACTGAGCACATCCCCATCCACCTGCCCCAGAGCCAAGATGGTGATGGTTTTGATAGCGGGCACAGCCCAAGCAGCCAGGTGGAAGTACTGAGAGTTGGCCTCGATGGCTTCGTGGCCCCACTTCATGCCAGCTGCCAGGAACCAGGTGAGGGAGAGGATCACCCACCAGATGGAGCTGGCCATGCCAAAGAAGTAAAGCATCATGAAGAGGATGGTGCACCCTTCCCGCTTCGTGCCTTGCGCCACCGTCCGTGAGCCATCGTCAGAGAAGCGCTCGTTGCACACCACCTTCTCCTCCAGCAGGAACCCTGCGATGTAGGCCACCGCCACCGCTGTGTAGCAGCCTGAGAGGAAGATGATGGGTCTCTCTGGGTAGCTGAAGCGCTTCATGTCCACCAGGTAGGTCAGCACAGTGAAGAGGGTGGAGGCGCAGCACAGCACCGACCAGATGCCAATCCAGGTGCGGGAGAAGCGCAGCTCCTCCTGCCCGAAGTACATGAGCCCGTAGGGGCGCCCGGACTCGCAGGGCGCCCCGCAATCCTTCTCGCCCAGGAAGCGGTAGTTGAGGTAGGAGGGCACCTTGAGCACCCGGGGGCAGGTGAACCTGCCCGCCCGCTCCGCCAGGTGGCTCCCTCCGCCCCCGCCGCCTCCTGCCACGCCGCCGCCGGGCCGCAGCTGCGGGTTGCTGGTCCAGAACTCGGGTCCCAGCGAGGGCGTGGGCGTGCCGCGCTCGGAGGTGTTTTGGCCCACGCAGAGCTCTTCGGCGCCGTGCACGGGGAACTTCTCGCAGCGCAGCGTGTCGGGCCACTGGAAGCCGAACTTGTTCATAAGCGCCTCGCAGCCCTGGCGCGCCCGCTCGCACAAGGAGCGGCAGGGCGGCAGCGCCTGCTCCAGCACGGTGCACACGGGCGCGTACATGGAGCACAAGAAGAACTTGAGCTCGGCCGAGCACTGCACCTTGACGAGCGGGTAGAACTGGTGCACCTCCAGGCCCGCGTCCTCCTGGTTGGTGTGGCCCAGCAAGTTGGGCATGATGGTCTGGTTGTACGCGATGTCCGTGCACAGGGGGATGGTGATGGGCTGGCAGTAGCCGTGGTCCGGCACCGAGATGCCCCGCTCGCCGTTGTACTGCTGCTGCTGCCCCAGAGCGGGAAGCACCGGCGCCTCAGTGCACAGCAGCAGTAGCAGCAAGAGCGGCCGCGGGGAGAGAGCGCCGGCCCGGCTGCCCCTCTCCGCCTCGGCCCCGCTGCAAACTTGCCGAGTCCACTTCTCTGCCATACTTCGCCGGGTCCTCTGGCTCCTGCTCCCGCCGCCGCCTTCTCTGCCGCCGCCGCCTCCCTCTCCAGGTCCCTCCTGCTGCTTCTGCCGCCGCCTTTCACCTCCACTCCTGCCAGGTCAAACTTGAGCCTCCTGCAGGGGAGGCTGCAAGGAAGAGGAGGACGGCGAGGGCCACCCCGCGAGCACGTCCCTCCGCCGCGCCGCCAGCGCGCTCTGCTCTCTCTTTCGCCTGCCAGGCAGAGCGCGCCAGCTCCAGCTCCAGCTCTTGCTGCTTCTGCTACCGCCGCCTTTTCTTCTTCTTTCTCCGCCACCGCTGCCGCCTGACCATTTGTGGCAATCCCTCAAGCCCTCTCTCCCTCGAACCGGTTTCCAGGCGCCCCGCAGTCTGCCTTTCACCAGAAGGGAGGAGCCTTGAAACCGACGCCTAAGTTTTCCCTGCGTCAGGGACCGTCGCCCAACATCACTCCCCGCTTCCAAGCGCAGGAGGAGGCGGAGGCCGTCCGATACGGTTTCTCTCTCTCCGCCCTCCCTCCCGCCTCGCTCCTCCTCTAACTTCTCCTCCAGGACACGAGGGGGAGGGGGGGAGGCCAGACTTGGTGGGTTTTGCCTTAAAAAGAAGAATAGACCCATATGCTGTGTGAGCAGCTAATGAATAGGAGGGAGCAGACAATTGCTTTCTTCCCCTTTCTACGCCTAAAAATTCGGTGGTTCGCATTTTAATAAAATGCAGGGGGGGGGGGGCAGGAGAAGACTTAAGGCAAGGATGTATGTTTGTGAATTAGAGCAAAGTTTTAGAGCATCGCAACTTCGAGGTGGACGCTCGTTTGCTGAGCAGCTTTCAATAAAACAAAAACGACAAAACCCTCAACCACCAAAAACTCTTCACTTGAAATGATTGTAACCTGACGCAGGGAAGTCTTTAGAGGCGGCCTCTTGGCGCTCCTTACTCAGCGCTCTCTTCCCAGCCGCCCGCCCTTAAACACACTTGTAAAGTCGACAAGAAACGATTATGTATTTTTTTTATTAAAAAAATGAAGCAAACATTAAGTCAGTTTCTTCCCAGAAATTAACATTTAAAATGACAGCTGTTCCCTCCCTCCCTCCACCCAGACATCCATCTGAGAACTTACAAAACACATCATCGCTGGAGGGACTGATGTCAGGCTGGGAGGTAAAATTGGGCAAATATCTCAAAGGATTTGAAGACCAAACCAAAATAAAACCAAAATAAAAAATCAGGACCAACTTTTGTGGCCCAGATCAAATACTGTACATAATTACCTGAGTGGAATGGAGTGTGGCTGGCTTTCAAACAAACATGAGAACTTGAGGAGAACCTTTAGTCCTGTGGCCCATTTATTCCAGCCAGCAGTGAATCTACATTTTGGGTGCCTTGAAGTTTGAACTGTTACTTCTCAACCAACAACAAGGTCTGGGTAACCACTGTTATCTTCATCAGTAGGGTTGTTCCTTGGCAGATCACCACTACTGACTCTCTAACTTTGGGACTGTTGAAATACAGTAAAAACAAACCAAAAAACCACACACCCCAGTATGAATTGTACGACACAAATTGTGGATGTATTAGTCCCAAAAATGTTAAGCAATGAGGACTAAAATCACTTCTGGGGCCACTCTGGGATTGAGGGTCCTGAAGCTTAAGCTTCATTAGTTTCATAGATCTGTCCCTGAGTCCAGCATCCTGTTCTCACAGTGACCATGCATACCTCTGGGATATCAGCCGCAAAACATGAGCACAAGAGCATTCTCCCCTCCTGTGGTTCCTAGAACCTGATACTCTGAAGCATTAGTAACTGGTAATTGGTAATGCTGCTTTACCACCTCTGACTGTGGCTGCAGAGCATAGCTACCATGCCTCGTAGCCAGTGAAAGCCTTATCCTCCATGAATTTGTCCAATATAGTAGTACTCTTTTAAAGCCATGCAAGCTGGTGGCCATCACTGCCTCCACTGGGAATGAGTCTCATAGTTTAACTCTGTGCTGCATGAATGCATAACTTCCCAAGCTACTCAAGGTACTCGGGTTACTTTAGTTAGGTGGTGTGCCCACTGAATAGTATCCTGCACATGTTTGATCACTTCCAAGTGTATGAGGATAGGCAGAAACAGCAAAAGAAATGCATAGCTGAAGGAGAGACATAGATCTCACGGTGTTTGACAGGGCAGTCTCGAGCAGGTCGGGCGCCCTGGCGCTGAGGCGCAGAGATCGCTCTGGCGCCCCCCGCCCTTGCAGCGCGCAGCATGGCTTCCGCACGGCTTTGCCGCGCAGTGCCCTGCCTGCCAGCATGGCCCCCTGGCGCCCCGCGCCACTGGGACTATACCTAGAGCCGGCCCTGGTGTTTGATCTATCAGCCAAAAATTAGAGGTAGTTTTAGCTTTCAAAAATACATCCCTCACCCACAAATAAAATCAAGGTTTTTGGCAAGAATTGGGACTTCAGGCTACTGCAGCAGGTCTCTGATAGCTGTAATGCTACAAGGAGGATAAATTGTCATTATAACATTTAGTCACTAGGTGGCACTCGACTTAGTTGTGTTTAGCTGGAATCGGGAGTTTCCTGTTCTTGTTAGAGACAGTAGGAAGGTTCAGTTCGTGCCACCGTTGCCCATGTGTACAGCAGCCATGCCCCTTTGTTGTCCTTGTGCTTAGCCAGCCTGTGAAGGGGCTCAGTAGGCAATGAGCTCTTCGACATAAGGAGGAATCTTGGGCCAATCGGGGCACCTTTGCAGTGTGGGAGGGGTACACATGGAAAGCCCCTTCACATGCTGACTGAACGTATAAACAAGTCGAATGAAGCCGTGGCTTTTGCACATGGGGTGGGGCTAGCTTTCTTCAGCATATGTGTTGGGATCATCTGATAATTTCACTGGGCAAATGTGGCTATAAGCCTGTTTAAAGGTAAAGGGACCCCTGACCATCAGGTCCAGTCGTGACCGACTCGGGTTGCGGCGCTCATCTCGCTTTATTGGCCGAGGGAGCCGGCATACAGCTTCCGGGTCATGTGGCCAACATGACAAAGCCATTTCTGGTGAACCAGAGCAGCACACAGAAACTCCGTTTACCTTCCCGCTGTAGCGGTACCTATTTATCTACTTGCACTTTGATGTGCTTTCGAACTGCTAGGCTGGTTTACACACTCCCATTTGCTCTGCGTTTCCACTGTTGCTGTGGGAAGTGGTATACACATGGCATTACTGTAGCTAGCTTCCTGACTGGTGGGTCCTCTAAGGTTTCCATGACAAGTTCAAACTCTTGGGATGGGAGGGAGGATGTGCCAAGGACAAAAGGTGCACTCAAAATAACTGGTAGCGAAGAAGCTGTACTGGGCAAGTGTTTGCACAATCGAGGTTGTTTGCATAGTGCATACTAATGCCGGTCCCTATGGAAGCAAGTACGGTAGTAAGAATCTGAGGGCTCAGAGAGAATCTCTCTGTCTCTTTCCTGCCTTCCACCTCTCAGTACATAGATGTGAAATATCACTTTGTAAGCTTAGTGTTTCACACACATCTAAACAATATTTACAACGGCCATACTTGGTGGTTACTCTTATTAGGACTTTCTAACCTCCCACTTCACACTTTTGACAACTTCACTGCTCCACCCAAGTGTATTGCCTCATAAAACAAAACACACCTGCTGATCTAGGCTTCCCTTCTTGAATATGGTAGTGAATTGTATGAATCAAGATGCAGAGAGAAACAATTGACCCATCTCCCTTCCTAAACAAGTTGGCCAGAAGTAGTTTTAGGATTGTAGTCTGCTGGGCAGTAACAGTTGGGGAGTAACAGTTGGGGAGACTAAACAAAGACTCCAGATAGCAGCATAACTCTGGTTATGTCACAGGAGAGAAGGACATGTGACTTTAACAACTGGAGCAGCATCCTGTAAATATTAATTTTCATAAAAAGGAAATATAGTTCCTAGTCCTCATGGAAAACCTGTAACCATCTGACCAGTTTCTTCCAAAAGAGAGAGACCCAAATAAGATTCATTGGGAGGTGGTTCCAATAGTTCCAAAAGCTGGGACTTTTCTAACTTACATCCTAACTCATCATTTATTTATTTTTAGATCTATATGCTGCCCTTCATCCAAATATCTCAGGGTGGTTCACAAGATAAAAATACAGGATAGAAACACGAAATAAATAGTTAAAACAATACTTCTCGCTTCCACAAACACATTTTAAAGGCCATAGAATACCAATCAGCCAAAGGCCTGGTTGAAGAGGTCCATTTTTTTGCCTGGTGCCTGAAGATGAACCTCCCTGGGGAGAGCATTCCACAAACGGAGCCACATTTAATTTTGACCCTCATACTTTTACAATGGAATCCTATACATGTTTACTGGCTGTTTTCCAAGGCACTCCTTGGAATTACACATAATTCCATTTCAACTTTCATTTACTTCCCCATCACACCATAAGTTTCCCCTTAAGTTCAAACTCTTTCCATTTGCTCACAGAAACAAACTCCCAAGTGAAAACAGAATACCACATTCTGAACAAAAACATACACCGCCAGTAAAATGTGCTCCTACGTAAGTTGGATAAAGGAACCTAGGATTCTACATCCTGCTCTGAAAATTAATTTGTAGCTTGTGCACCACAGGTTCCTCGGGTTGTCTACTCACTCGGAAGTCCCAGTGGCACTTACTCCCAGGTATGTGCATGTAGAATTGCAGCCTGTCTTTTTTTTTTTCCAAAAAACTTTATTCAAAAGATTTCCAAAGTACAAAACACATATGCAAATCAAGTACAAGCCAAAGTACATTAAAAATTCAAAAGTAAAAAAGAAAAGAAAAAGAAAAATTATTTCTAACCTATACATAAAAATGCCTAGACTCTGAAGCACGGAGAGGAGAAGAGAAGAAAAAAGAACAAAAAAGAAGAAGAAAAAATAAATAAAGAAAAATAAAGATAAATGAATAAAAATTGCTTCCTATTATTTGTGACACGCGTCTCTAGATATATTATTTGTCCATTGCTGAATTCTAAATTACAACTAAGCACAATACATAACTAATAATTACATACTAACCTGAATTCTCCTCTTGCAATTTCTTTACTCTAAGCACATCATTAAATTACATTCTAGATTCTCTTTCTCCATATACTCCTGTACGTATCTCCATTCGTTCATAATTCTCTGCCTGGGTACGTCTCTAATGAATTGCAGCCTGTCTTGCACAGAAACAAAACAAGCTGGAATCAAGTCTACAGTATTAGGAGAGAATGTCTTCTAGCTTCTGTTTTGACTCTGTTTCAGTCAATAGCTAGAACATTTTTTTTCTGTCTTAGACAGATCTCAGACTAAATATTTAGGCCACTTCCTTTCTCCCAGCAGTGCTGTCCCACATTCAAAAAAGTTACTACCAACATCTAGTTATAATGAATAGAGGAAGAAAGGCATCTTTTTGAAATAGCATATCATTACCTATCTAGTTTATCTGGTTTTTTAAATAATAAAAAAATCTGTAATACACTAACTCCTAGGTACTTGAAAATTCACAGTGCAGAACATTCTATGTTGAGAAAATGAATAAATGATTGCTGGATCTCTTTCAGATATAGCATACATAGAATCACAGAGTTGGAAGAGACCACAAGGGCCATCCAGTCCAACCCCCTGCCAAGCAGGAAACACCATCAAAGCATTCTTGACATATGCCTGTCTAACCTCTGCTTAAAGACCTCCAAAGAAGGAGACTCCACCACACTTCTTGGCAGCAAATTCCACTGTCGAACAGCTCTTACTGTCAGGAAGTTCTTCCTAATGTTTAGGTGGAATCTTCTTTCTTGTAGTTTGAATCCATTGTTCCGTGTCCGCTTCTCTGGAGCAGCAGAAAACAACCTTTCACCCTCCTCTATATGACATCCTTTTATATATTTGAACATGGCTATCATATCACCCCTTAACCTTCTCTTCTCCAGGCTAAACATACCCAGCTCCCTAAGCCGTTCCTCATAAGGCATCGTTTCCAGGCCTTTGACCATTTTGGTTGCCCTCTTCTGGACACGTTCCAGCTTGTCAGTATCCTCCTTGAACTGTGGTGCCCAGAATTGGACACAGAACTGGACACAGTATTCCAGGTGAGGTCTGACCAGAGCAGAATACAGTGGTACTATTACTTCCCTTGATCTAGATGCTATACTCCTATTGATGCAGCCCAGAATTGCATTGGCTTTTTTAGCTGCTGCATCACACTGTTGACTCATGTCAAGTTTGTGGTCTACCAAGGCTCCTAGATCCTTTTCACATGTACTGCTCTCAAGCCAGGTGTCTCCCATCCTGTATTTGTGCCTTCCATATTTTTTGCCCAAGTGTAGTACTTTACATTTATTCTTGTTAAAATTCATCTTGTTTGCTTTGGCCCAGTTGTCTAATCTGTTAAGGTCATTTTGAAGTGTGATCCTGTCCTCTGGGGTATTAGCCACCCCTCCCAATTGGGTGTCGTCTGCAAACTTGGCTCAGGATGCCCTCAAGCCCATCATCCAAGTCATTGAAAAAGATATTGAATAAGACTGGGCCCAAGACAGAACCCTGTGGCACCCCACTAGTCACTACTCTCCAGGAGTATGTAATTATTGCTGATATTCTTTTGGGCCAGCTCTCATTCCAACTGGGCAATCTCATGCATGTTTATTCAGAAGTAAGTTTCATGACATTCAGTGGGACCGATTCTCTAGTAGAAGTGTTTAGAATGGAAGAGCTAGGCTGTAGTCCTGCACATCTGGGAATAAGCTCCATGCAGCTTACTACTGAATATATATTCATATGATTGCTCTAATTCCCCCCTTTTAAATTTGCACCCACAATTAATCAAATACATATACAATCAGATTTGCACAAATTCCATTGCACATGTGGGTTTGCCCCAGTCATTCTAATATGTGAAAAAGGTTTATGAGGATCTACTTCCTTTTATTATGTAGCCATTGAGATGAATGGAAAAGTAATAATTTATTGAGGAGCTTAATGTGTGTGTTGGAACTCTTGCAAATGGAAAGTGTTGTTTCTAGATCTGCTTCTTGAGCAACCCAATTCTTCCTTAAACAATAGCACTTTTTCAGATTTATATCTGAATATTTTAAAAATAACACTCATGAGTTTAGTCCTTCCCATCATTTTCACAACAGGAGAAAGAGCATATACTGTTTGCACACATGGGGCTTCTTAAATGGTTCACAACAATATTTAATCACTGTTGGGGTTAAATAAACCTTTTAAACGTTTCTTATAACTCACTACAATTTCAAGGTACTGGAAGGCAATCCTACACTGGTATGGTCCTACCTTAGGGTTACCAGATGTCTCCATTTCCCGGG
The DNA here is from genome assembly GCF_965207765.1 of Zootoca vivipara. NCBI lineage: Eukaryota > Metazoa > Chordata > Lepidosauria > Squamata > Lacertidae > Zootoca > Zootoca vivipara. Next base: position 32,906,401 of record NC_142594.1, read on the forward strand.
GACAGTCCCCAGATTTGCAAATTTCTTCCCGGACAAATTCCATTCCTGGAATGTCCCTGGATTTCATCTAATGTCCCCGGGAAATATGGCAGTGGCAGTCTCAGCAGCCCAGAGCCAGCCTGGTAGCGCAGTTGGCTCTGGCTGCTTCAGGAGCTGCCCGCTGCCATGGCGCCCACCATTTTGCCTCGCTGGAAGCCCCCATATGAAGTGTTGCGCACAAGACACATCATATGGGGACTCGGTGTAGGGGCTGAAGACATGGTGCTGGATGCTGCCGCCGGGCGAGAGTTATGCGGGTTCATTAAGCTTGGTGCACTTCTGCAACTTGGTACTCAGCTCACTGTCAGCACCGCTGCCCAAGGCCATCGGTTTGGGCTCCAGCTTGGCCTCCGGGTGGTGCTTGGGCAGCTGCAGCTGCTGCTCGGCTTCGCCATTTTGCTCCTCGACTTGCAAGCGGCAGCTTAGCTTGTTGGCCAGCTTGTCTTTGGCCATCGCGGATGAGAGGCGAGCAGGAGACAAGCTGATCTGGCCCAAGCGTGCCTCTTCCCATTCGCTCGCCACCGGTACTGCCCCGAACCAGCTGCCTGGGGGCACCATGGCGTGGATGGGAGGCCGCAGGACGATGCCTGAGCAGGAGACGCCCAGACAGGCAGGCAGGGCAGCAGGAGGAGGAGGGGGTTTCTGCTAACAGTTACTCCCATCCCGAGTAAGCCTGTAGGGGATTGCAGTGCAAGGGGGGGGGAGCATGGCTAGTGCTCCAAGAAAGGCCGGGACCCAGAGGAAGGCCGTTCAACAGATGAGACCACAGAAGAGAAGATATTACTTATTTGTTTTTTAATAACCTTTTTACTCTCTCTTTTTTTAAAAAAATATTTGCTTGTTTGTTTGTTTGTTGTGTCCCCGGATTCATTGAAATAAATCTGGTAACCTTATCCTAACTATACTGTTCATAGTACAATGGAAACACTTTGTTTGCTTTGTGCAATTACAAATTCAGGTTACTAAATTAATTAATTCTTAACACTTCTACTAAACAAGAAGAACACCATATTTTTTAAATGGACAGAAACCTAGTTAACAGAGCTGCAGTTTGATCCAAGGAGAGCCAATGCAGTACTGTATAGAGTATTGGACCAGGGACATGTGGCTTCAAATCTACTCAGTCAACCCACACTGGGTCCTTCTCTTTTTCTCACCCTAACCACATTTCCAGGGTTGTGTGGATTAAATGAGGCAGGTACATGTACGATGCCCTGAGTTCCTTGAACAAATGGTAGAACTAAAGTGTAATAAATAAATAAATAAATAAACAAACAAACAAATAAATAAATACAGTACTGTACTAAGATTGGATGTGGGTTCAAAAACCTGCTCATAAAGTCTTGGATGGCTTTGTACAAACGGTTTTGTCTCCAAATCAGTTTCTTACCCTTTACATTGCAGGTACTATTAGTGCAGACACATAACAAGATTGATGAATGGTATAAGTTTTTTGCTTTTTGTTTAAGTGCTTGACATTGATTGGTGGAGAGCAGGGACTTTGTGCTTTGTTACAGATCACCCTAAAAGTTTGTGATAGGAGAATTTGAAAATTGCAACCAAAATTAAAATCTAGACTGATTTGAAAAACCTTTGTGTAATTTAGAAAGAAGTGTGAACTTGCTGATATATCTTGTGACGTTGACTCAGGTCTGAAGCAAATGGGCATATAGGATTGTTGCGGTGTGTGCTTAGCATGATGGAACAATATCATAAAGGCCTACCCCTTTCCTTCTTTCTCTCTCTCTTAAAGACACAAAGACCAAGCCTTGCTACACACCAAAATGAAGTGCCTAGTTCTGTATTCAAGACGATGAATTGAAAAAAGTGGAGTTTAAGGAGGGGAGCTTTTCAGCCAGAAGAATTTGAATAAGAGTTGGCCTGCAGCCTGCCAAGGTAATACTTCTATTCTACTATCTACTCTAAGGAATGTGTCAAAACAATAATCAAGGGCTGTATTTGAGGGGAGATGGAGGATGTATAAACAAGATGAATTAAGGCGCTGCTGACTCCCATCTTGTTTGGGGGTTGGTGTGAGGTGGACAATGGGACTGTGCTGGTTGTGATGGATGTTAAAATACTTCACAGAGAGTAGGAAAATATCAGAATTTGGCAAGGATTCCAGGAATTAGCGCTGAATTAGATGCTAGCCAATAAGTGGCCATTTCAAAAATGCAGTAAATTAATATAGTGAGGTAAGGTTGCAGCAGGGCCTTTTCATTTGTGGCACCCAGCCTCTGGAATTTAGGATGACCGACTCTTATATAATTCAGTGCCAACTAAAGGCATTTAGTTTTCTAAATGTTTTCTCAGGCATTTGCTAGGTGTTGTTGTTGTGAGTTTAGCCAGCTTAACCATGGTGACTGAGTGTTCAGGGATCTGATAATCCTCATCACATGTTCTCATTACATTTTTATTTATTTTATTCATGTATTAGCTCTTTAGACCACTTTTTGCTAAAGGTCCCAAAATGCGTTTCAGCAATACAGATTAAAACCAAGTGCAGTTTAAAATAAAAACAAATATTTTAAACAATACAGGATAGGGCAGCTAAAACCTCAGGGGAGGTGAATGAAATGTGTACAGGAAGGATAGAATCAGAACTACATTTCCTGGAAACGGCCATTTACCTGCAGTAGTGGAGCCCTGTGGTAGTATGAAACAGCAGCTTTGAAGTTTGCACGAAGACAGTTTTCTAGCTAGAATTAGCCAGAAACAGGTATGCAACCTTGTGGGAGGTGGTGATAGTGAAGAGATACATGTTTTTTGGATATCTGTTGCATCTTTGCTTCCAATGGATTTTGCTCATACGGTCATCCTCAGTTATCAGCACTATCTATCACCCAAAGGAATCAAAATCTCAGAGTCACAAACAAACACACAGCTTTTTTTAACTTACCAGAACTCAGTTCTGGCACCTCTCAAGTGGGCACCATTGTCGTTCTAAGAAAATGAGGGTGGTGTTCATAGTGAGTGTCGTACTCCAGATCTGATTAATTACAAAGGCCCATTTGACTAGTGACCTTCATTTGACCTTCCCTTACTGTATTGGTCTTGGCTTTTCCAGCACTTCAAATAATCTTGTGCAGCACATTGGCTGGGATTTCTAAGGAGCTACTTTAGATGCACCCAATGGTTGTGGGCATGCTCAATGGGATTTTTTTTTACTTTTCCATTTTGAATGGCAGACACCCTCCTCCCCAATGCCACAAGCTGCTCCCCAAACCCCCCTCATATCCAGAGTTTCACTGGGCAATAAGAATTGCCTAACATAGTACTCTAAATCTCGGCCATGATGGTGTACTGTGGTTTCGATTGACGTGAGTCTGGGTATGGGGAAATCACATAGGCTGGCCTGTGGATGGTTCTGTGCTTTTGACCCCTTATGATTCTAATTTTAGGGGAGGGGGGTTCTTGTTGTTTGGCTTGGATAAATAAACCGTGATACATACCATGAGCTTTATTTACTTTTTCTCCACCAAGGCACACCCCTTGACAGTCACTTTGAGCAAGTAGTGCAAACCAACTGTTGTGATGTATCTGCAAATGTACACAGAGAAATGCATGCGGCAAAAAGAGAGAGCCAAAGAAAATATATATATAGTTGTCCTAGAAATCAGGTTTACGGCAGTAGTTTTTGCATTTGGTTGGACATTAATTAACATGAAAACTAAAAGCAAGCAAATCCTCCTGCCTCATCAAGTGTGTGCAGAATCTTCAACATTTTCAAATGATAGACTAATAGCAAAATACAATTATTGAGATTGCCAAAGCACCTTGCCCCAGAAAATATGAAAGTGCTGTGTTCAAAGCACTTGGAAAATAAACTCCCATTCTTTACAGCCCCGTCGTCCCTATGGGATTTGGCATAAGACGGACTAGAAAATTTCTAAGAAATGTCAGGTTTTCTTTGCTGGCATTTTTTCTTTATATTACAGTACTTTGTTCTGAGCAGAAACATCTTGGGCTCAAAAGGTAAAATTCATTGACTGTAGATTTTACTAAATGCGAGTTTAGTCGTGCAAGCAAAGAGAAGCGGAGAGTGTACTAAATATGACTATGTTTTACAATCCCTTTCTTCCCTCTTCTCCTTCTACATCCCTCCCTCCCCCCCCCTTTTTGATAAGCACTTAAGAGAAGCCCATTCACTGGGAGCTGCCAATTCTTTTATTTACAATAAGAACAGATTGGGGAGACTAGAGAAAATGTGTGTGGCAAATTAGGGTGAACTCGGTGGCCTGAATTTTAAATGTGAGGGAGGAAATATATATGAAGGGATCTTTCCATGCACTCCTCCCCTCCCCCCACCTTTTCTTTCTGAAACTGTCCTAAAGCCATTATCATAGTTGAATACTTTGCATAATAGAAAACACAGTCACCTCAGATCTTCTTTTGCATGACAAACTCTTGATTAGAAAAATAATAGAATGGAAATGGAATTGGTGTTTACTATGGATGGCTGGAGAAAAGAACCCAGCATTAAAAGCAACAAGGGCAAGAGAAAAGGAGAAAACGCTCGACATCCTGGCGGTGTATGATACAGACAGATGACTGAGTCTTTTCACAACAATATAAGCTTGTTTATAGTCAGGCCCTGGAGGCTGAGAAAAGTAGGGAAATTGATTTTAAAATAAATAAATAAATCCTACAATGAGAATTATTTATCCTTAAAAACAGAACAGAAACTTTTATTCATAGATCCAAATGTATGACTCTCCCTATCTGGAGAGAGAAACAATTCATGAACCGCATTTTAAGTGTACATTACTGACAATGAACCAGAAAAGAAGAGAGTGGTGTTTAGTGAATTAGACCAATTGCCCATTTAGCCCCATACTACCTACCGGTACGCGGGTGGCGCTGTGGGTTACACCACAGAACCTAGGGCTTGCCGATCAGAAGGTTGGCGGTTCGGTTGAGCTCCTGTTGCTCGGTCCCAGCTCCTGCCAACCTAGCAGTTCGAAAGCATGTCAAAGTGCAAGTAGATAAATAGGGGAAGGTAAACGGTGTTTCCATGTGCTGCTCTGGTTCGCCAGAAGCAGCTTTGTCATGCTGGCCACATGACCTGGAAGCTGTACGCCGGCTCCCTCGGCCAATAAAGCGAGATGAGCACCGCAACCCCAGAGTCGGTCATGACTGGACCTAATGGTCAGGGGTCCCTTTACCTTTACCTACCGGTAAGTGGGTGAATAACAGCCATTCTGCATAGAACTCAGCACCTTGGACAGATACCTTTCCTAGCTCAACTACATCCCATACAGTATGTTCCATACAGTACTGGTAGTCTGGCGTGGGCACCCTTTCCCCCCCTGTCAAGGACCAAATGCCAATTGTGGGCAGGGCTGAAGCCAGTTATGGGTGGATGGGTGGGGACTCCTCTCTCTGTCTTTCTGATGCCTCCTCCTTTCTTCTTTCTTCTCTTTTAACATCTTTCTCTACAACCAGCAGCCTGCTGAAGGATGGATGACCAGTTCATCTTCTAAACTGCTTAATCGTAGAGAGCTCTTGAAATTCACCTGACGGCAACAGAATGTTAGGCCGTGGTCCACCCAAATAGCTGATAAATTAACATGGCAGTGGGGGAAGCAGCAAAGGGTTCTTTGTGTCAGGGATGGGGAATAGCTGCCTCCCATATGTTTTTGGACTCTTTCAGCCACAGTCAGCATGCCAGAGATGTGGGTAGTTGCAGTCCAACAGCATCTGGAGGGCCACAGACAGGGCCGTCTTAAGTATATTTGGCGTCCTGGCGCCATGGTGCGACAGATCCCTCCGGCGCCCCCGCCCTGCCCCGTTTCCCAGCGCGGCGGCTGGAGCTGCACGGGCAGCTGGAGCAGCATACAGCGCAGCGGGCGGGCAGACGCAGCTCCGCGGTGCCCCCCCCCCCCGGTGGGCAGGCGCCCTGGCGCCCTGCACCACCCAGCCTGGCCGTAGGGCCGGCCCTGGCCACAGATTCCCCATTCCTGCTGCACAAGCAATGCACACTTAAAGGTAATGTGTAAGTCTTCCTGTCAACCTTTGCACCAACAGGACTAAGTATTCTGCAGTGAAAGTGTAGAAACCCATGGTCCATGGGATGTGGCTGGAGGAATCAGAATTCTATAGTAGGACAATACCTTTCTTTGAGCACAGTTTCTTTGAGCACAGTTCAAAGTGTTGGTGCTAACCTTTAAAGCCCTAAACGGCCTCGGTCCAGTATACCTAAAGGAACGTATCCACCCCCATCGTTCTGCCTGGACACTGAGGTCCAGCTCCGAGGGCCTTCTGGCGGTTCCCCCATTGCGAGAAGCCAAGTTGCAGGGAACCAGGCAGAGGGCCTTCTCGGTGGTGGCGCCTGCCCTGTGGAACGCCCTCCCATCAGATGTAAAAAAGGAAAACAGCTACCAGATTTTTAGAAGACATCTGAAGGCAGCCCTGTTTAGGGAGGCTTTTAATGTTTAAGAAATTAGTGTATTTTAATGTTTCTGTTGGAAGCCGCCCAGAGTAGCTGGGGAAACCCAGCCAGATGGGCAGGGTATAAATAATAATAATAATAATAATAATAATAATAATAATAATAATAATAATAATATCAACCCAAGTGTCACAGGATAGCTATGACTGTGGTACATACATAAATTACTTTTTTAAAATGCTCTTTATTGATTTTTTTTAAGTATTACAACTATTCCATTTGTTGTTAAAAAGAAAAGAAAAAAGAAAAAAATCCCGAGAAACACCAATACATGATAAAAAGGTTCAACATCATATATCACCGATACATTAAATCACAAATAAATAACCTTCTACTCTTTGAATGTGACTTCCATCCACCTCACTGTGGGTCCTTTCTTCCGTTTCTAATTGCACCCCTTTCCACCTTGTAATTCACTGGTATTGGGTACATGCATGAATTACAATGCATCAGGTGAACCCACTGCTGGGGACCGAAACGGCCAACTCTGGAGACCTGGCAGCTGCCTTAGGGTGCTGGGTGCTGCTGCTGTGCTGGGCCTGGGTGTTTATCTTGGCTACAAATCCTGAAGGAACCCTGCACCACGGCCATCTTGCCTTGTGGCACTGCTGTTGGTGGCAAGAGTGATACTTCAGCCCCAAGCTATAGGTTGTCCAACTGGAGGCAAGGCTACCAGACACAGCAGGGCTGCTGGAGAAGGCAGTCATAAATTAGTGGTTGGGAGAGAAAGGCCAAGACTGAGCCAGAAGCTGCTGAGCTGGACCCTGAGCTTGGTGCACCCGATGGCTGGGTCTGCAGCATTAGTTTTTGCTTTGTTTTGTTTTGAAAGAAGGATAACAAAGTCAGCCACGGCACCTTCAGCAAACACAGCTGACATGTTTGAGTCTCTAGACTTTTTATTCCTCACAAGCAAGCTGATATGAGATGCTTTTTAGCTGGCTTTTCCTCCTCCTTCTCCCCCTCCTTTTTCTTTTGCCTCTACTCTGTCTGACCCAGGAAAAACAAACAAACAACAAAACAAAATCCCATAAGAAAGGGCAAGAAGTTCTGAGATCTGCTACATGGTTATTGTTACTAGGGAAACGACTTCCTTAGCAGTCTTGTGTTCAGTGGCTCCGGCTGACTTCTCTCCCCCCCCCCCCCGCCCCAGTCTCAGGCAAGAATGCAAAGAGAGTGGCACAAAGGGAGAGGCAGATCCATATGGCCTATGTATTCCCATACATGTGTCAGCCCCACTTTCAAGAGCTGAAATGTTGCCATTTTATAAAGCGAGCTTAATTATATTTAATAAACTTGAAGACTGTGTGAGGCAGAGCAGTGAAGAAGTCTCCTTCCCTTATGCCTTTAACACCATAATTTTTCAGTTTGGTGGGGAAGGAAGAATGTGTGGTATATAAGCTCCAGGTTTGATTACTGTATTGAGCTTTAAATGGGGTTGCCTTTGAAGGCAGTTTGGAAACTGTATCTGACGCGGAAGGGCAAGTGACCAGATTGATGATGGAAACCAGAAACCAGATAATGTAGCACCTATCCTGGCTTGGCTGGCTATAAATGTTGAGACCCCAGTACTTGACAGAACACTTTTACCACCATGACCCTGGTTACAACCTTAGCTCAACCTCTGAAGCCCACTTGCAGGTGCCTTTCCAAGAGTGGTTCAGAGAGTGGTGACAAAGGGCCTTTTCTTTTTCTTTTTTCATAATATATATATTTATTTATCATTTCAGAGGTTTATACAGAGAAAAGAAAATAAAAGGAAGGAAAAGAAAGAATAATTACATACTAAAGAAATTATAAACCATAAATACATAAATTATAAAGTAAAGATCAGAAATCATAAATACATAAATCATAAATTATAAAATATAACTCAAAATATAAGGAATACCATATAAATAATTATAAGGGTAACATAAGCTCATTTAAAAAGAAAAAACAGAGTAATCAAAAACAGTAATTATCCTTGTTCCATTCCTAAGGTCCCATCACCCATCCCACCACCCACCACAAGTGAATTAGCACTTCCAGCCATCATTTGTACTGCATCATTAATCCTTTATATGTCATCTGTATGCCTGATTTTTGTTTTGGTCAAGTAAAAACCTTTTATATCTGAGTCACTATAGGCCTCCTGCGAGCGAGGGATTTTCCACCAATGTAGCTAAATATTTTCTAAATTTCCCCCAATCTTTGTCTCTTACTTGTTCATTGATCCCTTTAACTTCAGCATTTTTTACTGCTGAATTATAGTAAGTTAACATTTTTTTCTGCCATTCCTCCATGCTCGGTATCTTATGGCTTTTCCAGTTTGATCCAATTAAAACCCTGACCGCTGTCGTTGTGTACATTACAATGCTCCTATCCTTTGGTCTAATTTCTTCGTTTAGCATGCCTAGAAGAAATAATTCAGGATTCTTTTTAAATGAATACTTAAGTATTTTTTTCATTTCCTTGCATATCATCTCCCAATAGGGCTTAATATTTTCACATCTCCACCAAACATGAATATAACTTCCCAGCTCATTTTTACATCTCCAGCACTTTCCTTCACTACCTCTATACATTATGGCCAACTTTTGCGGGGTCAAATGCCACCTGTGTTGCATTTTAATTAAATTTTCTTTAAGATCATAGCTTGGGGTATAATTCATATCCCTGTTCCATAGATTTTCCCAGCTTTCTAAGTTAATTATCTTACCCAAATCTTGCCCCCAACAAATCATTGGTATTTTGGTAAGTTCTTCTTTTGTCTCCCAATCTAATAATAAACTATATAAATTTTTATATATTTATTCTTGCCAATTGTTAAAATTTTGTCAAATTTAGAAATTTCTCTATTAAATCCAATTTTCCTATCCATTTGGAACCTCTGATTAATTTGAAAATACTGTAGCCAACTAGTTAATAAATGTTTTATCTCATTATAATCTCTTAGTTTTAATCCTTCCTGGTCCTCTACCAATAGATCCTTATATGTTGGCCAATTGGAGCCCATATTTCTTCTTTTAACTGCAACCACTTCCAGTGGCGATATCCACCCTGGAGTTTTTGTTTCCAGAATTCCCCGATATTTTTTTCCAAGTTCTGTAAATGGATTTTCTTATAATATTATAAAAGAAAATATTTTGTGGCCTTAAATTTTCCTGTAATAGGTAGTGGTGCCAGCCAAAGCCTAGTCCCTCTCCCTCAAGGTCCAGAATGTCGTCGTTTTTAAGTTCAACCCAATCCTTCATCCAGAGTAACGCTGCTGAGTCATGGTAAAGCTCCAGGTCCGGTAGGTCAAGACCACCTCTACTTCTACGGTCAATTAAAACTTTATACTTAATTCTTAATTTTCAGTAGTGGCCCCCTATCCGTGACAAGCTTTCACTTGGTAACAACATTCCTCTCCACCCAAGCACCTGATGAGATATGGGAGTTGTGCCTGCCTTAGTTGATTATCCCTGATACTTTTTATCCAATAGCGTAGCATGCTGTGACTATGGTGTCGTTTTATATTGTTGTCTTGTATTGATTTTTTGTGTAATTTAATCTGCTGCAAGATGCCTTGAGTCTTTTTTAGAAATAGGTGCCTACGAATTTTAATGAACTTAAACTGCAGCTAAACCGTATCTTCAGGAAGAGTGGCATATAGATGCGCAGAGTGAGCGGGAGCTCCGGGAAGCACCTCCTGCAGCTCCCCCCCCTTAAGCTGCAATTGTCTAAAGAGAGCAAGGGCCAAGCCACCTGCTTTGCCTGTGCTTTGAGACATGCCGTCTTATAGCAAGTGAGAGAAGCAGATGTCACTCCACTTCCACCCCCTCAAATGAATTCACATTTCCACCAGAAAAGAGACCTAGGTGCACTATAAGAGGAACTTTCCTGACAATAGGTAGCATCCACAAATTCTACAGGAAAAATGTCATGTCTGTTGCTAAGAAGAATGAACAGTGGGACATTGGGGTTAGAGGCCAGGGTAATTGAAATTTGACCTGTGCAACCATTGCTGTAAATCATGTCTCTTAAGTTTTACTGTAAGCACATATGGCCAAACTGAACAACCCGTTGGCGAGTAAATATTAGCAGAAACACATTTTTGGGGAGCTGGTTCAAATATGCATGTGCAAGCCAAACATACAGCCAAATAAGGAAGTGCCATTGCCATGCTACAAATAAACAAACAAATCAAGATGTGGGGAATCTTTGACCCTTCAGATATTTCTGAACTATGACACCCATCATCCCTGGCTATTTGCCTTGCTAGCTGGGATAGATGGGAAATGTAGGTTATCAGCATCAGGAGAGCCAAAGGTACCCCACCCCTGAAATATATGAAAGAGCTTAAGAGACAACTGTTTCAGTTTTCTAGTGTGGAATGATATTGGCATGTTTATAGATCCCCCTGTTCCTTTCTTCCATCCCAGGTGGACAGTCTCCTGGGAAAACAGAATCCCCTCCACAATGAAACACAGGGATGCATCTGGACAATAAGTTAGATTAAATTAGTTCCCACTGATATCAGTTGGGTTTCAAGTTAACAAGCAAATCAGGGCTAAGTGAAGCCTGAATGATATCAGTGAGAACTAAGTTAAACTAACTAGGAGCACACAGGAAGGAACATTTGCAAGCTGCCTTATACTGAATTAGACCATTTGTCTACCTAGCTTGGTATTGTCTGCACTGGTTGGCAGCAGCTGTTCAGGATTTCAGACTGTGCTCTCACCCAGCCTTACCCAGAGATGCCGGGGATTGAATTTAGGACCTTCTGTAGACAAAGCACATGCTCTACCACTGAGCTATGACTCTTCCCCAGAAACATAATCTAAAACTGACCCTGGATCTAGTCCCAAGTTTCCATTTTAGCTTTCAAGTTATGCATTTCTGGATCCAAACCCAAGATACCTTTTTAGAGTAGAAGCATTCACATGTAATAGTAGAGTCAACAGCAATAGTTCATTTTACAAAAATAAATAAATCACAAACTTCTTAATATACCCAGTTTTCAAGCCATGTACAAATTTTTAAAAACGAAATATATCCAGTAAAGTAAAAGATAACACAGGGTGATATTCAATGTTAGTCACACTTATAGAGTAGACCTATTGGGCCAGCCTTGTTGGCAGAAGACCCACACAGACCTTTTGCTTGTGCCAGAGGAGCTCCCCCACTTCCTCTTGTGCACACACATGCTTCCTCCAAAATAGGCTCTAGGGGATTCAGGAGAACCCCCAGAAGGATGCAAGGGGGAGGAGGGAGGGATCATTCGGTTCGGCAAATTGAAAAGCTTATGCAGACAGAATGATTGGAAGAGTGCAATGTTGAATAGCACCCATTGAAATCAATGTACCTTAATTCTACAGCTTTCAATGGGTCTGTTTTGAGTATCATTAAAGTTGGATATTAGCCATGCTTCACAGCTCTGTATTGACCAAAAAAATAATGCAAATATGAATAATTTCATTCATATTTATAATCTGAATTGTCATGCTCTCTGATGCTGTTCTTTTCCGGGTCAGAGCATACTGTTTTATATGTACATCAGGCTAACCCAGGGAAATGCTTGCTACTGTCAAAAGAAACACTTCAATATATGAACAACTTCTCAAGGGATGCAAGTCAACAGACTCTGTATCCCTCCAAACTAAAATAATTGGCCTCTCAGAATTGTAGATCTCAATTTAGAAGTAAATTTTCTCACGTAGATACATTATTGGTCTGTGGGGAAGCTTTTAAAAGATTATTTAGGATGTTATTTTGAATTCTGAGTTTATATTATACCCTAGCTTACTTTGCTGAGCAACAAAGCAAAAAAGGAGTGTGAATCTTAAACTAAGTGACATATTAAAATATGGCGTCTTCTCAGGCATCTGTAAATATCAATGTCAGTCAACACTACCACTTTTAAATAAATATATTAAATTTGCAGTGCAAAATGAGAAGGAGAAACAAACACTATATAATAACTATCCAAAGAGTGTCACCATGTGTCAGCCAGAGGATTAAAAGAATAAGGAACACACTGGGAGCGGGCCTGATTCCTTCTGGGTTGTATCCAGTGGTAGTTGTATTTGGTGTAGACCTACTGAAAAGACTAGATTAATTCAACTGATTTTCAATAGATCTGCTGTGAGTAGAAACATACTCCTCTTACGTTCTATATTAATGCTCCTGGAACTTCTCACCGTTTGGGGGAAGTGGGGTACGTGTACACACACACACACACACACACACACACACACACACACACACCATCCCAACCACAACAGTTCTGCATTTTTGTTTCCATAGTATTGGATTATCAAGCAGTTGAGTATAGACTTGGATAACTCGAATAGTGCATTATAATAATTTTTTGTCCCAGTATCTCCATGCCAATTAATCTTGTACCCTTTAACATTTCTTACTTTCCTCGGCTGCAAACTTTGTGTTTCTTTCTCAATGATGAATTTCCTCCTACCCTTCCTTTCCTTCAACTTACTGCTGTCTCTCTGAGCTGCCATCATTTCGATTCCTCTCTCTCTCTCTTTCAGACATCAAATCTTTCTCCCCTGCCCTTATATTTCCCAAGGGTTCTCAGCAGGAAATGCAAGACAGCAGGCAGCTCCCAAATGTCCAACTGGGCATCAGCAGTTGTCTCTCTTGGTGCTGTTAGAATGCACAGCTTGTTCGCACACTATTGATGCAAGAGAGTCTAGATTCTGAAGTAGTGTGTGTTTCGTGAGATAATTCCCAGCTTGGAAGCACAGTCTTGGTTGTGGAAAAATATTCCAAGAATTGCTGCCTTTAGGCCTCCAAGCCAGAATGGTTTGTTCCAAGATACTGATAGCGATGTAGCACCTTCTCTTTGCAGAATATCCGGAAAATAAAAAGTACAAAAGTAGGTGTTGCTAAAAAGAGAACAAAATTTCAGTCCTGCCCCTTCCCCCAAATCAAATCAGTTCTGTTGCAATGCATCCCTTAAGCTATTATTTATAGTTTGAATGTGTGCCAGTTACCTCAGCAATGAAGTAGGATAAAATGTCACAAGAACTAAGAAGTTGTGTTAACTGAAAAAGACACAGTGGCAAAGAAATATAGAAAGTGCATATTGTTTGTTATTATGGCATGTATTTTTGTGCTTTAATATTGTAAACTGCCCTGTGATCCTCAGATGAAGAATGGTATAGAAACCTAATAAATAATAATAATCCTCCATAGATTATTTGGTCTCCAGCTCCCACCATCCCTGACCATTGATCATGCTGTCTGAGGCTGATGGAGATGGGAGTCCCAACATCTGGAGAACTGCATGTTCTCCAACCTGCCTTAGGCAAACAAGACAGCTTTTGAACTGAAAAGGTGCTGTCAGAAGCAGGTGCTAGGAGCAGGTCAGCAGTAACTCACATGGCTTCAGTGAAGTTAACTCTTTATTCAAAGAAACAAGACAGCTCAGGAGGCCAGACCTAGTGAGCACAAGCAACTCTTCCCAGTAGATCTTACCCCTATGAGACACTTGTGAGAACTGAAGGTTCCTGCCTTCCCACCACTTCCTAAGCCCCATCCTCCCACAGTTCCTTCCCAAGCAATCTGAGGCTTTATCATCTTGCCTGCTTTTGCATCTTGCCCTCATCATACTTCTTTGGGTTCTGGGAGGCCACAGGGGAGGGGAACTGGTCACAGCAGGAGGGGGAGACAGCTTGGCTTCCTCACCAGCCTGACACAGCGCTGTTTCTTGGCCACCACTCCTCTCCAGCCTCCTCTTCTGCTTCTGGTTCTGGACTGCTCTCTGCCACAGGCTCTTCCTGCTCACTAAACCCAGTTACCTCTTCAGCTTCCAACAACTTCTCCCAGTCTTCTCCTTCTGACCACTCATTATCTTCCCACCACCCTCCTGCATCCAGACAATCCATGATAGGTGCTCAGAGTTCTCTGCTCTAGCCTCAAACCCACAATGGTAACAACAAAAATTAATTTCAATAAATGGCAACCCTATGTGACATTACTTACTATTTTGCCTTCAGCTTCCCCCCTCTTTAGAAAGCCACCCAGCAAGCTCAGGGTGTAAAAATGCTTTCACTGATAACAAGAGAAAATTGACCCATTCCAGTCTTGAGGGTGACATCTCTGTTCATGAAATGTGCTTTGGTTGGCTAGCAGTTGAATTATCTTTACAACACTGCATAAGCATTTGCTGCCATTAAAACGGCTACCTATAGATACAAGTGTGTGTGCCTGGAGGCACAGTTCTTCCGTTCATTCTGTGACCATCGGGTGGATGGGCAAAGAGGGAGCCAGTTTTGAGCATCCTTCACCTGCTACAGTAATTGTTCTCACTCCACAAGGCCTTGAAAGTAGGGAATAAGGTAATCCACTGCTAAGCTATTTCTCTTGATCTAAGTATCTGTCACTGGGACAGGGAGAAAAAAGAGAAATTTCCTAAGCTTGATGCGTTAGGTCTGGCCATCAGTAGTTAAGAAGATAGTGTCCAGCGCAAGTAGAGCTTTATTTTACCTAGCAGGAACAAAGTTTGGACAATGTGGAGAAAGGTCTCTTTCCTGTCATTTTATTGTGGCCCTGGCTACTGGCCGAGGAGAAAGCTTTTCATTCTGAAATATGCTGCTGTTCCCCCCATCTGTAGAGACAGGAATATTACACTGTGAATTAATCACAAATTCATCTCTCTCTAACTCTCTGGAAATAGAACAGAGCTTAGCAATTGTGTGCTTTACTTGTTCAGCAAGCACCACTGGAAGGAACAACCGTGGAACTGTTAGTGTGCTCTTAGCTATTGTGCTTGACACTCTCAGCATGATTCACTGCAGACAATATATACGACTATTCACAAGGGGAATGAACAGTAAATACTAGGCCCTGGATTTTTTTTAATAATAAAAAGTATTGTCAGTTGTTTCCTGATTTGTATCCTTTATCCTCCTCGCTCTTGTGCAGTATAAGCTTCTCAAAGCTAATGCCCATAACACCACCCCCCACTGGTAGCAGCGGGCTGTTTTGCTGCTGTAGGGTTCACACTGCTATGATTTACAATGGTGGCCATTATTCTGAAAAGCTGTGCATTAACCTAGTGGCACAGGGTTGCTCAAACACCTTCCCTCTGGTTTTACTTTCCTCTGGGGAGCAGTAGCTATTACAGCAAAAGCTTTCTTGGTGGTAACAGCCAGGCTGAACTTGGCAAGAGGTATAGCTAAGAAGCAACTTGAAAAATGAGCTATATCCACATAACCAAATTAAATTGTTTTGAAGAGTGTTAGTGCCCTCCCCCCAAATGGTGGTACTTTGATCCTATGTAGAAAGAAGGTTGCCTTAAGCACAGCCTCTGAATTTGTATTTGTGTCCTGTATCTTGAACGAAATATAACCACAGGGGAATAATAATAATAATAATAATAATAATAATAATAATAATAATAATAATAATTTATTATTTATACCCCACCCATCTGGCCGGGTTCCCGCAGCCACTCTGGGAGGCTTCCAACAAAACATTAAAATACAGAAATCAAACATTAAAAGCTTCCCTAAACAGGGCTGCCTTGAGTGAACAAACAGGACATTTTCTAAAGTCAATCTTGTTAATTCAAGATCTCATTGCCACCATCGGTTTAAACCCAGAGGGAATGAACAAATAACAATATTGTGCTGCAATTTGTTCTCAATAAAGTAAATTTATCAATAAAGCCAATTGAAGTAATTCAAACCCCTTAAACAAAAAGCTCTCCTTTCCCATTCTCATATGTTCTCCATATATTTTTAAACTTTTTGAATTGTGGTACTAATTGTACATAAAACTACCAAGAAGCATAGAAATCCTTTGATACTTTATTCAATATAATATTACATGAAAACAGTCAACACCTGACGAACCATTACATCTTTCATAATACAGACAAATTACACATTGAAAACAAACAATGTAACATTTACTTAACCATACTGCTTACCAAGCTGTCATTCTAAATTGTGTGGCTATATGTATGTATACATATTTAATATTAACATTGTTTGAGTACCAAACCCCTGTTAAAAAGAGCACTTTTGTGCCTTATATAAAGAGCCCCAGCAAGGGAAGATTTTGAATATAGCACTGCAGAAGGGCAGTTTTGGGATTAGGGAATTTCTTAGTGCATCCTTTGTTTTTGCTTTTGAGAATATTGCAAGGCAACAACAAATATAATTACCTCCACACCTTTATGTCAAGAGAGAAGGTTTAGTTATGGCCAATAACAGAACATCTATTTATATGGCATCTATATTCAGTGCCAGTCTGTACAGTCTAAATGCCATTTATCCTATTAGGTTATAAAACCAATAATAATGTTTTGTATGGAGCACACAGTTTGTAGTCCATTGTGCACACACATCAAAGATCACACTTAGGGTCTGTTGCCCAAACCAGAATAAATAGGAAATGTCTATGTAAAGCTCTTCCAAATGTTGAAAAGAAGACTTGAACCCCAACGTTTTCTAGCCATTGTGTATTAACATTTCCACTGCTACTTAATCACTTTATTCTTAACCCCAAGGGTACTGTAGTCAAGTAATGTCAATACTACTCCACTGTTTAGGTGTTCTGCATGTTTGGTAGGGTTCCTCTGAGAAGAAAAATCAACATTATAGCAAACTCTTATTGTTGACTGCAAGCTTAAGCTCTTCACAGCTTCAGAACTGTGAGTCTCCTCTCCTCATTGGTAAGCCCACTAAAACAAGAAGGGGTGTAATTCAGGAGTACTGTAAGGAAAAGGAAAGCTGTTGCATTTCTAATACCAATCATATAGGCCCAATCTATATGTTATCAAAACAGCATGGTTGTGGGTCTACCCAGCTCCAGTCCTCTATTGCTAGTTCTCTGGCTATGCATTTGAAGCACAGAATCATGCGGAGTAGTTGGATCCTGTAGGTAGACTTTTCATCTACCCATGTCATAAAGCTCATTCAACTGTTACTGGAAAAGTACGGGATTCAATTATGGGAAAGCAACAACCTCCATTTCAGCAACATATGAATCAGCCCACAATTGTTATATACATGGGGAAATGAGAATATGAATTGTTTCTTTTCAAGTAGCTGAAAGGAGGACTGGAACTGTATCAAGTTTTGGCTTTTGTTGCAATCTTGCAAAGCTCAGAGTGGCTTCATAACACAGGGGAAACTGTGCAAGGGACTTCGGAGTACCAACAGCGCAAGATTCCCATCTTCTGCTGCAGTCAAGGGCACAATGTTCAGATGCAGAGAAAGCTTGTGCAGCTGTTGGTGGAAGTAGATGTAACATTTAAAAATCTGTGTTAAGCAGTGTTCAAAGCTCTCCTGGATTGCCTTTAGCCTTTACACCTCCAGAATAGAGTTCTGGAAATTAGCGGTTTTGCCTGAGTGACCCTTAAGAGAATCATTAGAGGGATAAAATGGTATAGAGGGAGTTATGAACAAAATTATCTAGCCTTGGGACTTGGCAGAAACATATAGGACATTGGAAGATATTTTGGGGTTGGAGTATGCTCTAAAAAGGGGAAGGCATGGTTTTATAATTACTACTCTCTCTGTTGAGGACTTGCATGGGTTAACTATACTGCACTGGATTTTTCTCCTAGCCAGCCTGATAGCGAGGATACAGCAGATCATACTGCACAATACCAGCCCATCACACAACCCTCTTACATTGCAGTGACAATTACCTCCCCACCCCAATACAAATAAATAGTTCAAACTGGTTTAAAATTTAGTTGCTTGAAGTACATGGAATTCTGTTGGAATCTCAGCACCTTGGACAAAAAAGTAACTTCTTTAAGAAGCTAAATATTAGGGACTCTGCCAAAACTATTGTTCTCATGCATGCTTTTGGAATGATTTGTATGAAGGGACACAAGTGGAAAATAACACTGGAATTGAAAAGCCAGATTATAACAGGAATATCTAGGAATGACATAGTATTCTGACCACAAATCCTTCTTGGGGAGTGTGTAGTTCTCACACAGTGTTTTTATGTATGTAATCCTCCATGGGAAATCACTCCAAAAACATGTAATTGAAGTGATATGTGTTGAGTGGGGCTGGCTCTCAGAGTTTAATAGCTGATAACTAAATATTATAGGCCAATATGTTCAGTTGCATTAATGATTATTTTAAATAGAGGAAGCACTGAAAGCATACATACGCACATTCACAAAACCTAAGCAGAAGCTCTGAGCGTTTGATTAATTGAGGACAGTAAGGTGCTAGGCATTTAAACCGCAGATGAGAGCTCTTCAGTAGAATTCCTCTCTACATCAAACCATCAGTTGCCTCAACAAGGAGTGTAATTGCCTCCCTCACTCCTTAAGCTGCCAAAGCAAGAGATTTACATCTAAAGATCTACCCTCATTTTCCTAATTGAACCTTTGTTACATTTTCAAAGATTCCTCACATTTTTGCAAGCACGATACTTTGTTTTTTTTTTTAAAAAAAGAAACCATCTTTAAACATCTAAATATGACCTAACTTGGAAAAGGAGATTACGTACAAAAGGTTGAATACGGAACTCAAAACAAGTCGTAGTTAAGGCATCTGTGTTACGTTCAAAGTGTTCTATTTTATTTTGTGATTATTTGTTTCCACAGATACAGAAACAAAGTTTGAGATATTTAGGGTTTGAGTTTTAGTAGTGGTATTTAGGAGATGCATATTTTAATTCTTGCATTACTACTGGAATCAGTATCACAGAATAATATTTACCACTGTTGCCTTTTGCTAAAAAAAAGTCCTCAGCAAAATCAATAATTTTCCAACTCCAAACAATATCAAGACATCAGTTTACAAAATGAAAGTACAGAATGGGTCCTATGTTTTCTCCTTTTTTCTAACATAGCATTAGATGCTACAATCAACGCGTTATAAAAATAGATGTGTTTTTAGGCAGCTGATGTACTAGAAAGGCAAATAATCTTTCTTTGTTGGAATAAATGGATGAGAAATCCCCACTGTAAGCATGTCAAATTTATTTTTTTGGATTGCCCACTCCCCATCTCCTAGAATACAAGTGTTATTAATCATGTTAGGGATGGTGAATGGTAGGCAGAAACCGCTACAGCCCTTAAGATTCCCATAGGCTCCATCATCCACCCTCCCTCAAAACAAGAATAGAAATCCCTTCAATTCCCAATTACTTTAATCTTTAGAAATTTGAACGATTATTGGAGAAAATTCCATTTGAGGATGCAGTAACAGAGGCATTTTCCAATTGTATCTGAACATCTTATAAAAATAACTGGAAAGATGCTTTGGTTTGGAAGAACAAATATTTGGAGTTTGGATGACTATTAAAAACTAGGCTTTTAAATGGCTCATTCAGCAACTACAGATTCTATACCATAGTGCTTATCCTAATGTAAACTCACCCTCCCTTGTCTCCTTTATTTTCCTTTTTAGAATATATTTTGAACTAAGCTACAAGAAAAAGTAAATGTGGAATTCCCAAACCCCCTTTTTCTAAATAGGTCTCAAATATTTGAAGTACTCAGTACTATATATATAGTGGAAGTCTGTTTTAAAATCTGCCAAATTATGCAACATAGGCTGAGTAACCAAACTCAGGGTGACTAAGATGCACTTATTGCCATGGTTAAAGAAAGGAACGTGATGTTTTCTAGCAGTAATAAATAGGCATAGTTGTAAGATACTGATTGTTACAACCAACTTAGCAAGCTCTGCTCTAGCTTAAAGTATCCTTCTGACAATTTGCAAAATATGTGGAACATTTCGATGAACACACACACTGTGGCATACCATGACTGGCTTTTATCTACAGACATTACTGAAGAAGTGTGAACACCAAATGTGTTGTCTTAATAAGACATTGCTGGTGAAAGCATAAATATCTTCACAAGGGTTTTGTGCTGCTGTGGAAAAACCAGATAAACTCAACACAAAAGGCTGGGAAAAAAGAACATGCCATGTATCAGTAAGCAAAAAAGCTTAATCTTCACAGAGGTCTCTGAAATCACAAGGTATCAAAATGTGTGCAAGGTTATAAATAAAGTGAGAGGGAAGGGGAACAAGGTCTTGCCAGCATTGTTTTTCTTGTGACTGAAATCCACCACTGAGAGAGAAAGGAAGCAGGGCCATGGTGTCTTCATAGAGTTGGCTCTTTTTAGGTTTTGGTTCTCCTCCAGTCTGGTGATCTTAGTTCCTATAAAAACCAATAGAAAGTACAATAAGGATTATGACCAAGAACATAACAGTACAAAGTAACTTGTTATAATGCTTAAGTGTCATCAAACTGATTTTGGTTTAAGGTAATATAGGGTTCCCTTTTTCAAATATTAAGCTATTATAAAGGAAAGGCTTGAAGTGTAGGCACTCTTAAATGTTTTCCTTGAATGGTGTATACTAAAATACATAGCTTGAACAGATCCACAGCCACCCCTTCTTCCTAAGACAACTGAACTCAGGAGCAACTGGTTGTGCAACAGAAACTGGCTGTGTTGATCGCCAATTGGCTGACACTTCTGTAATTACAAAGACACATCCACCTCCCTGGCCCTTAAGTGAGCCTCCCTTAATCAGCTCTAGATTTGGAGCCAGGTATGTGGGTCCACATTAGAGTGAGATGGGGGGGGGGGACGACGACACACAGAGTTTTATGAACAGTCTTGAAACTCACTCTATAATCTTGAGCAGGCAATTTAGTCTTAAACCGAACCTACATAGGATGGCTTGTTAGAATATAAGAGATAATATCATGTAACTCTAGGAATGGTTAGATAATGAAATAAGGTAGAAGTGAATAAGAAGATAAGTTATAGAAGCTCTACTTCCAAGAATGAAGAATTTAAATAATAATAATTTAAAAACTTAATTAAGCTTGCACCTAATATGTAAAGTGAAATTGCCCTGAATCCCAGACCCCAATTTGAGTATGCGGGTATGTTTCTGTGATGACTTAGTAATGGAGTTTAGATTGTACATGCTTTAGGACTTCTTCTTCATCTTTGGCGATCACTCGTATCCGAGTAAGATTGTCTTCCATAAACACGGTTTTAACGATGGGTCCGTAAGTGACTGTGGAGGCCAATTCTGGATCCACATGTCCTGCCACAAGACATTGGTAAGCAGTGGGGAACTTAGGTATAGGGGTTGAATGGGTCCTTCAGACCTCTCTATCTGGCCACGCCACCTTTTCAGCCACACCTCCCACTTGCCTTGCTTTGCATTCTAATAATTTTGCCCAGCTAGAATGTGTCCTAGGCTAATGCTTCACCCAGTTTTGCCTGAGACCACCCACCATTGGCACGTGGCCCCTGGAAGTTTGCCCAGGAGGCAATGAAGTCCTTGGGTTGGAAAAGGTTCTCCACTCTTGCTTTAGAGCAGGCATCCCCAAACTGCGGCCCTCCAGATGTTTTGGCCTACAACTCCCATGATCCCTAGCTAACAGGACCAGTGGTCAGGGAACATGGGAATTGTAGTCCAAAACATCTGGAGGGCCGAAGTTTGGGGATGCCTGATTTAGAGTACTATTTCCATGCACAGAAAATGCAGGGCACCTAATTAATGGGTTCTAGTGACTGATAACAGCTTCTGACAGAGATTCTGGGTGACACCACTAACAAGTCCCATTTTGTACTTATACTGTGCTATTTGGTCACTTTGGTCCTGGCTGGAGAATGACTGGAGACTTAAGTAGAAAGTCCTCTTCTGTCCAACCTTATTTTCTGTGGGATTAGCTCAGGGGTTGCCAATCTTTTTGGACCTGTGAGTAGATTTGGATTTTTGAGTGGGTGCTGTTGGTGCCACCTTCAGTAGAATTAACTTGTGCCTTGTGAAGTACCGGTACATAGAATTGAAATAGGAAGTGGGGAAGTGCTGTTTCTTAATCACTATGGGTAAACCTCATCCTTTCAAACAAGCATTTGCTGATGCTAGTGTGCAGAACTAGCAGAAAGTCAAGTTGGAGACTGATTACCGTATTTACTCAAATCTAATGCTCACCTTTTTTGGCCAAATTACATTGTGAAAATTAAGGTGCACATTAGATTTGATGGCATATTAGACTTGAGTAAATACAATACTTTATTCTTATGGTGTCATTTTTAAAAAATTCAACATTTTGCATTGCCAGAAGAGTGAGAAACCACTTGCCTGAGGGAGAGAATGAACCAATACAAAGACAAGACAATGGTTTTTACTCAGTGCACAAGTCTTATAGACACAATGTCCGTTCTTACATAGACCAGTCCTTGGTTTCACGGCAGTATTTTTAAAGCTATTTTATAAAAGAATCCAGTTAATTTTTATTTTTTCTTCAGATCAGGAAAAATCAAAGTTTCTCTTAGAATCTTTGCAGATGGTGATATGGCCTCCAGTCACATCTTTGCTTATAACAGCAACTGCTGCAAAATCCAGTATTTGTTACCTCTGATTTCCCAAGAGCAAAGGAAGGCTTGCTTTCAGAGATCCTCAAAAATCCCTTTGACGTAGAACAACATACTGCCACAAAAATGCACTTTTAATTTTGAAATGCAAAAGGTTGTGTGGGTAGGTTTGATTTCTTCACAGTATATTTACAGAAAAAAATGAGCATGATTAGGGTACAACTTAAGGGCTTAAGAATCAGTACGATCGTGTTTTTATCTTGTCCAGAAATCCTGTGTCATATAGAACTGCTTCTCTCATAAATCAGAGAACAATTTCTGACTTGAACAAAGAAGCCAAATAGTAACTTTAAAATACTGTTGCTGCTAGTCTGAGGAGAAGAGAAGTGAGACAAAGCTTTGATTTAAAATATTAATTATAGTTCAAGGCATGGGGTAAGATATCACTATTTTCAGAATATTTGTCCCAGTTTTTTTTAAAAAATACTTAGGGCATGCTAGCTTCTTTTTGCATACACACCATGACTTTTAAGGGCAGTCCATTTGGAGGTACATTCTGAGGGAAAGGATGGGGCAGGGCTCCCCCAGTGTCTTAGCATGCTGAACACACTCAAGGCTCAATGCACACAGCTGGCTTGATACCACTTTAGAATACTGGTTCCTCCAATCACATGGGTTGTTTTTTTAAAAGCGAAGCAATAATGAAGAGGATGCCATGTTTCTCTGCATGCAATGTGCCGTTCCCAATTAAATTCCACTGATAAAATTAGGCAATAGATACCATTCCCTCAAATGCATTGAAGAAACACTCTTTCCTTGCTTACATTTTTACTGAAATAATCTTTTGTGAAATAAAAAGATTTTATGTTATTGACAAAACCATGTATATGGCAAACAAATTCATGAAAGTATTCTGCTACCCATGTAAATGAACTGGATCACGAATACCCATAATGCAACTTAATTCTGACCCACATGCCCTATGAACCAGTTTTCTTTCTTTCTTTCTTTTTTTAAATTCAATTTTCTTAAAACCAACTGTCAGCATCATGTGATGGAAGAGATGAAAAATGAAAATGAGCAATCCTGCTGTGCAGGTGAGTGACCTGTGGGAGACAGCTCTGCCTGGTAGGATTTTTACACGTACCATCAGACACAGACCAATTGATTAGATCATCTTATTCTCGCCACCAACCAGGCTCAAGAGACTAATTAGAGAGAGTACTGCCTGCGCAGGCACCCCATTGACACCTAATTTGCTCAGCCAAAGCCTTTGGGGAGAATGTATTATCTCTGCAGCTGTACTTCATGCATTTCTGATTTGAGGCAGAAGCAAGAAGCACTTCATCACGCTTCTGAGCAAACTGAATGTAAGAAACTTTAAGTGCTAAATACAAGCAGACGCGAATTAAACCTGGCCAGCCTCTCATAAATCCCCCTCCCCCTCCTGCTTATGCATATGCAACATGAATTATACCTACACCTAGATTATTCCTGTTTGTACATTTGTATACATGTATGCTTTGATACAGACTGCAACTGAATGCACTATAAACATATTGCCTTGGTTTCTCACATTTTTCTTGTTTCTGGATTTAAAAGTAAATGCTATTGTGCTCAGTAAAACAAGGAGTGTTAGCTCAACTTTGTAATTTTTCCTCAGGCCAGGATCATTGCAGGCAGCTGCCTATTAGCCAAGTTTTTCTTCGTAGCTGTAGTAACGTTAACAGTGCGGTTGAATTAATGGATGTATTAGCAATGGTAATACCCATTCTAGCTTGATTTATAGCTATAAGGAATCTGTTCCTGTGCTAAACCATGCGTGCATTTTTATTGAGCTCCATTGTTTATTAGGAATTAATAGAAAGCTACTATGGACACATTTCAATTTGAGTTTAATTTTAAGCAAACAGGTTCAGGTTTACTTTTTTTCTATTCTTCCTATTCGTAAACTAAAATAGAGATAGTTTGTAAGGCTCAGTTTTGAATTAAAAAAATGGGGAGAAAGTTAATAAGACTATGATAGAGTTCCAGTGGGTAATAATTGAAGGAAGTGAATTATAGCTTTTCTTTTTTTATTTTGCATGGGCACGCTTGGGAAAAATTGTGATCTCTTGACTTTCCAGTGAGTAGTTAGAAGTAGCACACTGCAGTAAGCTTATTTCCTGGGGAACTCTCTCCCTCTCTCTGTTAGAGGGAGGAGCTGGGAGAACCATGGCAAAGAATATTCCCCCAGCAGCAGAGGCAAAAAAGAGGGAGGCTTGTAAGGAAGAAGGACCAGCTATGTCAATTCCCAAACTGAGGTTGTATTAATTATTTATTATATTTATATACCATCATTTCCTTCCAAGGACCTCAGACAGTTACACTGCTCTTTAACAGACAAATCTAGCTCTACACTGACTGACTGACTGTGGCTCTGAGTTTCAGACAGATTTCTCCAGCCCCAGGAGACTGTTGTGACTGAACCTGGAACCTACTTAATGCAGAACACATGCTCTATCCCTGAGATATAATACTTTCCTAATGAAAGCCCATTATTTCCTAGGAAATAGCGGTGTAGCGTGGGTTGGGGCAAATGTTGTGCCCCCCTGGTGGACTGGGCAGCTGGGATTGGGGCACACGCCAGGAGGCACATGTGAAGTCTGCATGGATGGTGAATGGAACCCGCCTCCAACAGGCTCCTCACCCACTGTGTCCGTCCACCTGCCCACTAGACAAACACGCTTGATGCCGTGCCTCAGCTGCCAGGGCTCCACGCCTGTCATTGGGGTGCCTGATTGCACCCCCTCAAAAATGTGTGCCTGAGGCCATGCCCCCCTGCCCCCCACTACATCTCTGCTAGGAAAGCTGCTTAGGTAGATTTGCAAGTGGTCATCTAAAGGAACCTTATACTTCTAAGTAAATATGTTTTAGACAGGAGTATATATGAACAGGCCTGTAGTCTTTGTCCATGGAGTTTTCTTGGCAGGGATACTGGAGTGGCTTGCCAGTTCCTTCTCCAGGTGATCACATTTAGTCAAAACTCTCCACTATGACCTGTCCATCTTGGGTGGCCCTGCACGGCATAGCTCACAGCTTCTCTTGAGTTATTCAAGCCCCTTAGCCACGACAAGGCATTGATTGAGAGCTGGACCATAAAGAAGGCTGATCGCCGAAGAATTGATTCTTTTGAACTATGGTGCTGGAGGAGACTCTTGAGAGTCCCATGGACTGCAAGAAGATCAAACATATCCATTCTGAAGGAAATCAGCCCTGAGTGCTCACTGGAAGGACAGATTGTGAAGCTGAGGCTCCAATACTTTGGCCACCTCATGAGAAGAGAAGACTCCCTGGAAAAGACCCTGATGCTGGGAAAGATGGAGGGCACAAGGAGAAGGGGACGACAGAGGATGAGATGGTTGGACAGTGTTCTCGAAGCTACGAACATGAGTTTGACTAAACTGCGGGAGGCAGTGGAAGACAGGAGTGCCTGGCGTGCTATGGTCCATGGGGTCACGAAGAGTCGGACACGACTAAACGACTAAACAACAACAACAACAATATGTGAGCATGCTCTGAATCAAGGCACATTTCATTAACAGAGGAGAAATGAAAAGGTAAAATAGATTCCTTCCTGGAAATTTTCATATGCAGCCTTATACAAATGGCAATTAAAGCGTTTTTTTTAAAAAAAATAAAAAATGGTCGGGGCATTGCAGACCTTTTCCTAGAAAAAAAATGAGGAACTCTAGTTTTGAAATTACACAGGATATTTAGTTTGGAGAAATAGTTCAAAAGTTGCAGAAGTAATATATTTTAGAGGTAGGAGGAAAGTACTAAAATAAAAAAATTCAATTATTTCATTTTGACATGCTCTAGTTACTAAAAAGTGCCAAAAATTGAGATATCAGCATGCATTTGATAAGTAAAACCCCTAAACATTTACATGGACCTAGGCCTACTTTGCATAATCAATTATTTTCCACCTTAGTTCTGAATGTAATGCATTTCAGTGTATGCTTTACCTGTTGTTCTATTATTAAAATACCTGAGTGAATTACATGCACGGAAGCTTAAAGAAATAAAATCTACTAATCCTAGTTATTTACTCATGTCTTCACTTGCCTCAATAATAAAAATGGTCATTATCAACAGGGCATTAATACAGTATTTCTTCAATAGTAAGTGGCAATTTTACAAATTTGGTCTATGCCTACGTTTTCTTGGTTACTCCTCCATGATTAGCACCTAGATTCTTCATGCTTCTCACAGAGGTTGCAGTTGGGGATCTGCATCCTAATTGCATTTGTAGGTCTATTTATCATACCTATGAACTTTTTTGTGCAACTGTGAGTGAAAAGGGGGGGTGACTGCTCAGTTGGGGGAAGTGGGTACAAACGCCTTTTGCACCTGCCAGGTAAGAGTCTATAGCCACTGTACCACCCACATCACAACCCCATAGCTTCAGGCAGGAGGAAGATAGGCCACTGAGCACAATTCAGATGGATCATTATGAAAACCCATGTTTTCTCAAAAGTACAGTAATACGAATGGCAAATATACGGTGACAGTTCTTTAAAATACAGGTGCAGAAAGGACCTTAAGAAAGTGTTCCTCTATCCACAGACTTGATCTACGTGTTCAGAAAAAAGCGTATGAGACAACCCTCCTGGCATTTTACACTTTCAGAATGCGGATAGGTGAACTGCAAGTTTGAATGCTTGCTCTGCCATACAAAGAGGCCTCCCTAAACACAAACACAACATCAAGAAGCAGGCTAGGTCTGGAATGCTACATGGACGGGAAGATTTTAGCACTGCAAGCTAAAAAACTGAATTATGCAGTCCCAGGATGGCCACCATATGACAGCACTTACAATGGCACTGAAAAGTAAGGTAAAGGTAAAGGGACCCCTGACAGTTAGGTCTAGTTGCGGACGACTCTGGGGTTGTGGCGCTCATCTTGCTTTACTGGCCAAGGGAGCCAGCGTACAGCTTCCAGGTCATGTGGCCAGCATGACTAAGCTGCTTCTGGTGAACCAGAGCAGTGCACGGAAACGCCGTTTACCTTCCCGCCAGAGTAGCACCTATTTATCTACTTGGACTTTGATATACTTTTGAACTGCTAGGTTGGCAGGAGCAGGGACCGAGCAATGGGAGTTCACCCTGTTGTGGGGATTCGAACTGCTGGCCTTCTGATCGGCACTGAAAATGAGTCCTTAAATTATATGTACAACTATGCTTTTGCTGCAAATGATCAATGGAAACTAAAACTGTATATAACTCTAGATATTAGCTATTAGAGTGACGGGGGGGCTTCATGGAATTGTTTATAGACAGGCTTTTTCAACTTTTAATGTGTCAAATTAAGACAGTATGGGACTTAAGGATAAGTTGAAGGAAAATATAAGAGAACCAGCGTAGCTGGGAATGTCATAATCAAGAGTTATTTTCAAATGAGGAAACCATAATTGTTTATTAGTATCAATATTTGTCCACAGCCCAGGTAGTCTTTTTTGCACTTTACTGAAATATTTTTGTATTGAAAAAGGTAATACCAAATAGGAACCAAAAATAATCATTTTCTTTTATTTTCTATCCAAAAGAAAGAATTCTTTTAGGACCAGCAATACATTTTCAATAAGACTGTAATATTGAATTGGGAGAAGATTTTATTTTTTTAAAGAACTGTTGGTTCCTACAGCACAAAATACTTCTTGTGGGGGAGGGGGAAGAGATTATTTTTATGACCCACTTTTTATGTTCACTTGTTACTGTGTTGTTTTATAGGATAGCCCATTGCAATTGAAACAATCAAATTCCTTAAAGAAGTACTGGAGCCAAGGGAGCCAGCGCATAGCTGCCAAGTTTTCCCTTTTCTCGCGAGGAAGCCTATTCAGCATAAGGGAAAATCCCTTAAAAAAGGGATAACTTGGCAGCTATGAGCCAGCGTAGCTATACTATACATACACTATTAAATGGAATGAAAACCTCTCACACTAAACTTTAGAGATATTATTCACTGTCAATGGAAACAAAACATAAGCTTATATAATACTGTAGGTATATAATACACTTCACAATTATCCATATACCACATGGAGCTAGAAAATCTTTGCCCACCTACACAAATGCTAGAGAAAACTAAAGAGATCAGGAAATTCTTATTGCAAAGCCTTTCAAGTGGAGGATGTGGCTTCTCAATCCTTAGTCAACCTCAGTTTCAGAGATGTACACATAGCTCCTTGCTCCCATGCCACGAGCAGCTACCAACTTTGGACAGCAAACCACAATTGTTGTTTTGTGAGAGGAACAACATGACAGATCCTTGCTATGCAGCCTAATGCTGTTAACTTGTGATACATCATATGCATGTTATTGGGGGGAAACTTGAAGAAAGGATCCCAGAAACCTACTTTGATAGGAACTCTATATAAATAATACTTGAAAAAATACTAGCTATGGGAAAGGGTTAGTGTGAGGCATTTGGGTAAGCTAATAAGGTAAACTGAGAACATGAAATTATATAAACATAGATGATGACACAGTTGGTATGGGTTAAGATAGCGGAAGCATAACCATTTGTGAACAGCTGAAAGTAGGAAATAGTAAACATGTTTAGGATGAAGAAGTGTCTTTGATAACAACATAGTAAAAACAACATTTAGTCAAAACAAGATAGTATCAAGAAATTTCAAAGTACTGTATTGGAAAAACATAAGCTTCCAATGAGACACATGGTTGGCTAACAAGATGAGAACCAGCTAAGGTGAGGAATAATTGACCAGTGTGAGCTGCCTGGTACGAAAGGATTGTGATTTGTTTTGAATCATACATTAAGTTTCAATTGTGAAATCTAAATGTATAATGTAAACCAATAAGCCTAGAAAAGCAAGTATATGGAAGAATTAAGTGTAGAATATGGAAATTTGTAGTTCATTATTAGTCATAACATGAGTCTGACCAAACTGCGGGAGGCAGTGGAAGACAGGAGTGCCTAGCGTGCTCTGGTCCATGGGGTCACGAAGAGTCAGACACGACTAAACGACTAAACAACAACAACAAATGTCAATTGCTTTCTGTGGGCTTAAATGTTTTGAGAAATATGATCTGGTCAAAACATGTATCAGATGTAAAATAATGTAGGAACTGAAGTGGATAAAGGACACTAGAATGTTAGTTAATCCTTTGAGCAAGTCCTAAAGCCCTTATATGTAGAATATCTACAACACTGAGTTAAATGCATCAAGTGTAAACACCCAAAGACAAGAGGAAGATTAAAAGGCTACATGGAAATCTGCTGGGGGTGGAGTGGGGGGGGGGCGGAGTGGAGCCATGCTGTTAGAATGACATCCAGCAGTTATATCTGTGACAGGCATGGGAATGTAGTTCATTCTGATATACAAAAAACTGGACATTTCTGCAGTGTATTGTAATTATTTTTTTCTTGTAAGTCTGCTTTGAAATTGAGTAACGGTTTAAGCTTAAAAATGACACCCTATTTCAGTACTAAGGGAAGCAGTTTTAGAAACATTTTCTATATGTGTATTGTTAGGCTGCTAGCAATGTAAGAAGGCTCTAGAAGGCAGAGTATATGTTTGCAACAGGGGTTATAACCCCAAGAACCTTGTCAACAAGCCTCCTGTATAACTTGTACTACTAACGATTAAATCACTACCCATCTACTATTAAAATCAAACAAACATAGAAATTGCAGTCTCGACACTGTATTGGAAAGTGGCACTGTGGCGTATTTCACAGTATCATCTTAAATGGCTTGAATGTCTAACCAGGTATTGAAAAACGTCAATGCTTGCATATTAAATAGTTCCAAATTTAATCTCCCTAGATGCCTTAACAGATAGATGTATCCTGTGATCAGTAAAGATGCTATGCAGCATCACAAATTGTACATGCCACTGAGCCCAAGAAGTCTGTCCAACCACTGTGCCTAACTGCACATAGCATTCATTAGGTGGCTCACTGTGAAGTCCAGGCAAAATTATGCTCCAAAATGTAAAATGTGCATGTGCCATAGTATTTTGACAGTAGTTTTACCAGTAATTGCTACCTCTGACTTTAATGGGGCAGGTAAACCTTAATAATCTTTGAATTGCTGCTCAGAACTTCATCAAACCAAAATTTTAAACCAATAAAAGTGTACATTTCAGCACTTTTAAACTTGCTGTAAATCCAACAATTTTCATTGGATCAGTTTGAAATTTAGTAGACCTCCTCAGGTCCATCATGTAATGTCAGGTTTAAGGTTGATAGCTCATGAGATGCCATTATTATAAAGTATAAAATTTTGAGGCTTATAATGGTGGAAACGTTTTCTTTTCACTACTCAACTAAAGAGGCACTCATGTGCCAATTTAACAGAACTTCCAGCTGGACAGACCGGTAGAAAATATATTATCTATTTGCCTTAAATAATGACATTAATATTTAACACCCTACACACACAGCGAGGTTCCCCCTGCCTGATTTATGAACACATGAACAAAAAAATATTAACAGCACTAAATTACTGTCTTGTCAAACTGTCCAATAGAAAAAAGAGGCAACTATTTTGTAAGTTAAGGTAAGAATTTGAATAGAATATGATTTTAGCCAGGAGACTTTCTTCTCCTGCTAAGAAACAAATGAATAAAAAAAGTCTCCTACTGTATATTTATTTATTCATTCATTCATTTTAGAAAAAGCAGTACCTCATGTTGTTGAGGTACTATTGAATATTTATTGAGATAAGAAAACCTCAAGCAGTTAATATCTGAGCAGAGGTAATGTGAGTGGGCAACAGAATAGTGACCTCTACACAGATGGGAAAGGTATATTATATTAATACCACGACAGCTGCGCAAAAAGGCAAAACAGTAGTAGCTCAGCAGGAAAACATTAGCAGATAACACTGGACTCTCAATAAGAGCAAGATGAACCTGACATTCAAGTCACCATATTTTAACACATAACAAAGGTTTCTAATACAGTTTTCTTTTTGGTTAAGGTTGTGTTTTAATTCCCCACCCCAAGAAAAAAAACAAGAATTGGGAAAAGGTATCATTTGGATTAAAATTTAAAAACTACACACAGAGTCAGTTGCTTTAGAAGTGTCCGAATCACCTCACCTACATATGCCAATAATGCCATGAACCTATATTTGCAGAGCCCAATTAACTTCATTTAATAAAATGAATAAATTTCAGATTGGTTACATTTGGTGTGCAGTTTTAAGTTTATGATAATTTTCGTTATTTAAAAGTTCTTCAGAGAAACAAGCTAGCAGTAGTGTGTATATATATTTTAACAGTCTACACCGTATCCTGCTGTTATATATTCAGTAGTATATTTATTTTTAAAAGTAGTATCCATAGTAGTGCTTGCATGTTTATCTAAAAATCTTTACTTCAGGACAGAAATGTTCGTCTGTGAGGTTTCCTCTACACATGGCAGGCAGCTGTCAGAACCAGTGTGAAGGGTTAAAGGTCAGCACAGCTGCTCTGTTGATACAGAGGGTTCCATCAACATCTCAGAATTCCTGTCGAGTGGGAGATGGGAGACCACAGATTAAAAGTACACAGGAGTGCACATATAAGGTCACTTTGTGTCTATCAAAGTGATATCAAACTGCCAAGTTGTACAATACACTTAACTGTCGTCTACGTTCAAAGAAAATAAAATGGATGTGTGGATAGCAGACCACCGTTTAACATAAAATTTCATACTGTCCTTCAAATAGAAGGACCTAGAGATTGTAAAGATATGTTGGCTGTGTGGACATAGGTGGCAGGCATGCTGACTGAGCAACCAATTTCATAAAAAAGTTTAGGTTAAGTGCTAACAACATCAAATAATTCTTGGTAATTTGATTACGAGTGAGAAAGAGAAAAATGTCACAGAGAAACCAGGTGCCTTGTAGCAGCGAACCTATAAATCAATACAAACATGATTTGTGTTCTATGGATTTGCTTCAAAGCAGTGCTTTGTGTGTTATTTAATGTTTCCAGAAAGAACTGTTAACATGCATTTGAATCCCACAGGTAAAAAAAAAGGTGGTTTGAGGAAAGGGCAGTTAGGAACAGAGAAGCAGAGGGCAGTGGTTCTTCCTAACTCTAAATCAGGCATGTCAAACCTGCGGCCCTCCAGATGTTTTGGACTACAATTCCCATCTTCCCCAACCACTGGTCCTGCTAGCTAGGGATCATGGGAGTTGTAGGCCAAAACATCTGGAGGGCCGCAGGTTTGACATGCCTGCTCTAAATCATCATATTTCAAAGTTGATTTTTCTGGGGGGGGGGTCTAGTCTGCACATTAGACATGAGTACTTTATTGTGTGTGCACAACTTCTGAACAAAACACAGGTAGTAGGATCGTGTCCTCTGTCTGTCTGTCTGTCTGTCTGTCTGTCTGTCTGTCTGTCTGTTTGTTTCTCTCTCTCTCTCTCTCTCTCTCTCTCTCACACACACACACTATAATGCAACCTTTTATAATAGATAGTTCTGACAGAAGGGCCCTATGGAAGTTTTCATACTTCTGTTTGTGTGAAGCACACACACAACTTGCAAGACATGGCACTACTTCAGATAAATAGAGTAGGTGACGCAGGCACATCATTTACAAATTATGTACAGACTAGCTGAACTGTTGCAGCAAACTTGGACAATAGTTCTGGAAGCAACAGAACGATACTACTATGCATAAGATTTGCAACATAATACCACCTACTGCAATGTTGTTATAACATCTGTGGTTTTGTTGCGGCTGTTGGAATCAAGCTGCACAGGGATCGCTGATGAGTGATCGCAACAACGCTCTTCTTATTGTCCCTCAAACAGCAGGGATCAAATAACTGTTTCTCAGCTGCTGTTCTTTTAAACTAAAACATCTTCGCTCTATGTATATCTGTGGCAGGTTGGTAGCTGTTTCCTCACAACTGGTTTTTTGTTTTGTTTTTTGAGACCACCAACCTCGGATCACTAGGTGGTTTTGAGACTAGAAAAGTTCCGTCTTTTTTTTAAAACAGACTTGACTCCTTTAAGTATCTAAGAATTTGTGTTCATGGGGCTCATTCTGTTTGTCTTCCATAATGACTGTGCCCCAAACCTAAGTAATTTAGAAGTATCAAAAGAGGATCATTAGCTAGCTTCAGGTAAACAAACTATTGTTTCATATTCCTTGAGTCTCACAAATTCTACTGAGATGTGCAGCACTTCTGGTTGTTTAGTGTAGTGAATGCCTTTTAAAAGGATGCACTGTGCCATAAGTACTGTAAGTTTTTTGTGTGTGTGGGGATGTTGCTTGCGTTGTTTAATAAATGATTGTGCCAATAACTTCTGCAAGAGGTTATGCAGTGCTACAATAAGTCCTCTATCACAGGGCTCTATCACAGTTCTCATACTTCTGCTTGTACAACAGGAGCTTGCACAAGTGGAAAAGCTTCTTACTTTTGAGCAATGCTCTAGGGAAGGGGTGGGGGGCATTAAACCTGGGGGCCAGATGCAGCCCTCCAGGTCTCTCTGTATGACTCTTGGAATTCTCCGGGATCGAGGCTACAGAGGGGTTTGTGAGTGTGTGTAAAAGCTTGCCTACTGTACAAAAGGAAAAATTATATTAATTGGTTGGTTCACTTTGACCTCTGACCTCACACACAACTGGCATGTGGTCCTTGAAAGCTTGGCCAAAAAGGAGTACAGCCCCCAGGCTGAAAACTGTTATCCATCCATGATCTAAGGGAAAATGTTAAACAGATTTGCTGTTAAGTGGGAGATGCCATCTATATACAGATTTTGTATCCAAAGATTCCTTCTATTTGCAGGTTTGTATTCAACCTGCAAAAGTAATTAAGACAAATGGAAGAGAGTTGGCATTTCTCTTCTTAAGTCATATTTAAGAATGTTTTTGAAAATCTACACAAAGCAATGCATTCATATTTAATTAATACCATACCTTCCTTCCACAACAAAATTCAAAGACAGCATGCATAGGGTTCCCACATGATCACCCATATAGAAGTTCTGACCAGACCAGCTTAAATCCAAAAGATTTGACATACTGTGCATTGAGATAGTGCAGTAGCAATATCTTGGAATCAGTTTTGGTTTACAGAACCTTCACATGTGTAAAACTGAAGCATTTATGGGTCAATTATGTGTTTCTCAGATATACTGAGTGGATATTATAGTTCTGTTTTAATTGCTGCCATTCTATTTTTTGTTTGTTGCTTTTATTTAAATGCTTTTTATTATATATTTTATTGTTTGCTGACGTTTTCTAAATCTGCAGCTTCAAGCCATCTTTAAATATTTGTTATTCTCTTTACCCAAGAATTCCAACAAATAATTTAAAGCAAACAGGTAGGACTGGAAAAGAACACTCAGAAATATCAAGAAAGGGCTCATAATGAAAGTTCAGGGTAAGAAAAGGTTAGAGTTCAATTAATAAATATAGTACTTGACGTTAGGCAGGTACAAGCAGCTCTGGACAAGACCACCAGCTGACCATAAATAGTTTTTTTCTGCCTTCCCCCTCCAGGGGCTATAGGAGACCAATGAAACCATGACAGCCAAACTAGTATAATTACTTAATCAAAGCTGTTTAAATAAACACAAGTCAGCAGAAAAGTTTAATTTAGTGACTGAATTGGAAGGCACATGGCTTTTTAAAGAATGAAACACCCATGGCCCATGCTTTACAGCTGCTAGTGTCCAAAAGGATTACAGAAAACTGCAAGAGCAGAGGTATGTAGTTTAGTTTTGAAACCTGTCCATTTTCACCAATCTAACCCCACTAAAGTACTCTCCAAAGCTTTGAAGGAAGGAGTCTCAAAGGATCTGAATTACTTGGGATAAAACAGTGTGATAAGTTAGAGAGAAATGTTGGGGGCCTGTGATAATTATGATCTCAAAACAATTCACATTATACTCTCAGTGCAGACTTGCCTTGCAATCTATTGATAAATATACCTATGCTATAATAAGCATAGTTTAAGCTTTCAGTGCTTTAGTTCAGGGGTAGGCAAAAAGAGAAATTTGAGCCTTGATTTTTGGAACCTCTTGCATACAGACAATAAGGAAAGGTGCTTTCTAGAACTTCCCGTTCATACCTTACTTTTTTAGAGTACAGTGGTGCCTCGCTAGACGAATTTAATTCGTTCCACGGGTCTTTTCTTATAACGAAAAATTCATCTAGCGAATCCCATAGGAATGCATCGTATTTTTTTGAATTTTTTTTTGCCCATAGGAACGCATTAATTGAATTTCAATGCATTCCTATGGGAAACCGCGATTCGCTAGACGAATGTTTCGTAAAACGAATTCGTCTAGCAAGGCAACCTCCACTAGAAAAAACCTTTTGTTAAGTGGAAATTTAGTTAAGCAGGGCATTTGTTAAGCGAGGCACCACTGTACAAAACAAGGTTTTATCACCAGAATTGAGGTACGTACCTTATGCTAGGGGAATGTATTTATCAGGTAAAGGGAAAAGAGTCTTCCCAAGTTAGGTAACTCAATGACTTCTTATGGTAAGACATAGGAACCTGGCTGGGGGACAGAAGTTGCTTGAGTGTTTTATTGGGGTTTTCTTCTATGTCACAGGGCTTGTTTAGCAGTTCTCTCAACATTTTGTCTTCTGCTACAGGTATGATCTGAAAATTGTGGAACATCACTTCCCTGGGGGTCATTTGCAAATTGTTCATCTAACAACCAGGAGAAGGAACTATCCCATTTTAAATATTTGTAAGTTTTGTTTGAAATTAATTTGAGATTTGGAAGAATGTGGTCAGCAGCTATCTCTCATTGTGGTCTTGAATCAACTTATGCCCTGTAGAAAGGTTTGTACCCATAGAGGTGGACTGTTACTTCAGTGGATCAAACTCTACAGCTGGGATTTCATACATTCAAGAGTCAAGGTCCTTTGATAAGAAATGATAAGAAAGGTCCTTTGATAAGAAAAAGAAAGCCACAGCAGCTTATAAAAGGGGGGGGGCAGTAAAGGAACAGACCAGCATGCTGACTTCTCAAGTGTGTAGGGTACAGTAAACTTATACAAATGTAAAGCATGAAAGAAAAATTTAAAAAGTAAACAAAAAGCACCATATAATTCCTTAAGGGGTGCATTTTTGTGGGAAAGAATGCAGTGACTACTAATTACCTCATACTGTATTGCTGTCTTCCTTTTTAGTAAATGCAGTAATATGATTCTAAAGTAAATTTTGAAGTGGGAAGTGAGAAAACAATAGGAATTCCTTATTCTGTTGTTGCCTTATGTTACCTAGTTCCACAAAATTAAGGGAAATGTATCAGCTATGATGAATTTAATGCACAGCAGGAGAAAGATTACCGTATTGGCCTGATTGGCCTGAATATAAGCCGAACCTTTAGAATTCCGGGGGGGGGGGAGAGAGAAAACCTGAATATAAGCCGCTCTCTTAAAATTCCGCAGGCACTAACACCTGTTCTGTTTTACGATATGTCTCTTTCAGCAGGGATATCGTAAAAGCCAATTTTTGTAAGGTTGCTTTTCACGGTCGGAATTTTTTTTGGGGGGGGGGAAGAGGCCTATATTCAGGTCAATATGGTAGACTGTACAACTTATTTCAACACTCACAAATGATAGGGGTGTAAAATATTTAATATCTTACAAAGATAGTCTATATTACTTAAAGACAGATCTGTAAATGCAGTGTTTGAATAATAAGTGCTAATGAAATGCATAGAGAAACCTTGGAGCGAAAAACTGCAAAACAACTTAATTAACCACTATGACACCTTTTTGACGCAGATGTAGAAATAGCCAATTACTTCAACTATTCTCTATGTTTAATTTAATAGTAGATGCCAGTTGCATCATCTAGTTATACAATAGTACAGTATATAATTCAGGAATTGGAAGGACGGATGATTTAACTTTGTGAAATCCTTTCAAACATTGCAAATAAACAGTATTTCTCTTTGATTTAAATGACAGAAGCAGATAACTAACTGAAACTGAAAATCATGTGCTTTTAAAGAGGTGGTGGTAGAGGAAAAAAGACTAAAGAAGACAAAGAAAGGCTGGAAACACTGGAAATTTGAAACCCAGTAACAGGTCCGAAGCTGAGAGATATGTTCTGAACCAGCAAATTTCGCCTAAAATGGGAAGGCTTAGTCACAATACCTCCAGAGAGCATGTCTGTATTTAGCTGAACTATGGAATTGCCTGCCACAATGAAATTTAGCAAAGAATCTGACGATTTCCCAAGAATTATTAGCTGTCAATATAAAATGATACCAGTAATTAGCAACTGATTACACCAATTTCCTCTTCTATATATTACTGGCTTTACCCCTCCACCACCATATTATGATTCATGGGCCTCAAATTTTTTTAGCCCTCCCTGTCAAGTGAGCCTGGGGCTTAGAAAGTTTGAGAGGCTCTTGACTATCAAGCTATTTGGGTAATTAAAATGACTGCCTTTTTCTTTTCAAATATAAAGCTATATCAGTAGAGTGGTACATGCATGCATTTGGTTAAGCCAGGTTCTATCATGTATGTAGAAACAGCTTTTTTTATATTCCATGCCTATTTTGAAAGACAAGCTATTCCAGAACAGCTGTGAAAGGGTTAAGTATGTACACAGCGAAATGGGAGGAGAATGTTGTAATTTTGGTGGGGATTTATGAATTGCTTAGGCCAGTCAGCATCTTGTGCACAACAGACTCTGTCTAAATCTATTCCATACCTGCTGGGCAGAGACAATTCCCCTCACACTTGGAACCTTGAAGTCCTTTAAGCAGTCTGTTCTGTAACCTTGGCAGCTGGGCCTTACACAATCCTTCATCTTTTGCAACTGGGCTTCACTAAATGAAACTATGGCAGCTTGTTAGCCAACAACTGAGCATGAAATCACTACACTGCAGACCCCTGTTCTGTGAGTCAATCATTTTTTTCTCCCATTACACATTTGTATGCTAAGGTCAAGGAAAGGAACCAAAAATGGAAGGTACGGAATAAAATGAATACAAAAGATTGTGAAAGGCAGAAAAATCTATTTGAAGATGTAAATTTAATGCTATATTAGGAAGTTTGTTAATGGATTAAAAATACATTTGAAAGCGGTTAAAGATGTAAAAGGGCTTATTGTTCAACACTGCATTTGAAGCATTCTAATTATTGTAGAATCAGTCGAGAAGAATTACGTATGAGTTACTAGTGTGCTCAGCATCATAAAATTTGAATATATTATTATGAACACATGTATTAGTGGGTAAACTTCAGAAGGTCAAACTACATGTTATATTAAACATGTTCTTTTAAGCACATGCTTGCAATTAGCTACCTCCCCGCCCAACTCTGCACTGATTTCCCACTGCAGGTTGCCTCTGATGCCATCTTCCTTCCCCAGTAAACATGGATGGCTACTACTGGACTAAAATTTGCTAAGAACTCAGGCTTATTGTGAATTGCTGCTGTTTGAAACACTTTTTTACTTAATAAAATGACACTCGTGTCTTATTGGCCTGTTTTTTTTTTTTTTAAGCTTGTGACCGCTTTGGGATCTCTACTGATGGTGTTTTAGAAGTAAACTTGATCAATATCCGCTGCAAAGAGTGGCAAGAGGAGATTTGGGCAGGAAAAAATGGGATAACATCCTTCCTCTCCCTCAACACTCTAGATCAGGGGTTCCCAATCTAAGGGGAACTAAGGCCTTCTAAATCCGGCCCATGGAAGGTCCGGGAATCAGCATGTTTTTACATGAGCAGAATGTGTCCTTTTATTTAAAATGCACCTCTGGGTTATTTGTGGGGCATAGGGATTTGTTCATACATATTTTTTCAAAATATAGTCTGGCCCCCCACAAGGTCTGAGGGACAGTGGACCGGCCCCCTGCTGAAAAAGTTTGCTGACCCCTGCTCTAGATGCAATTGGTAGCCCTCAGTGGTTTTTTGTATTAGTGGCTGAAACACCAATTGAAGAGAATGCAACTAGCTTGTCAGAAAGGGCAAGCTAACAGTGCTGTTGTGAATTAATATATGTTGTTAAAAGTCCAAAGAATCAGGTCATCCCAGGATCATGGGAAGTCACGCCCGAATGCAAACCTATTGATAGTTATGTTCTCCAGCTCTAGGGTCCCAAGGTTTGATGCAAGCACAAAGGATTTGTGCATGAGTCTGAAGTACAGCAGGTAAAGGGTACTGGTCTGATATAAATACAGGTAAGGGCAGAAATCCCTTACCTGTATTTATATCAGCTCTGGGCAATCCAAATGGTCCATGCTGCCTGCCAATTGCAGGGACTAATGTTACAAATCTAATTCCTTTCTGTGCAGGAGAAACAGACACAGGCAGCTCACAGAGCAAGTCTCAGCCATAGACCTTGAGGTTCTTGCTTCTTAACACAAACACCTCTATAAACATGCATCAACATTCAAATTCTGCAGAGAAGTAACACTAAAGTTTGAGGTAGGATCATTCACAGACAATATCTGAAAGGCATATTCAATTGCTCGGTGTGCAGCAGAGCATTCCAGGTTTGGGAGTTCAAAAGAAAAAAATATGTCATGAAGTGGGATAGATTAATTTTATTCATAGCTATTGGCTACTTGCATGAGAAATATGCAGTATGTCCTGAGTTTCAAGGAGCAAGTGCCTATAGCAACCATGTTCATAGTAATATACATCCAGCATAGGTGGTCAGACTTAACCTACATTCATGCAAGGACTGCATGGGGGGCAGGGAGAACCCTTAGATGCATGCAAAGCTACATTTCAGAGAAGAACTGAGCTTTACAACAGACATGTTTTAAGCTGCTGTGCTTGCAAATGAAGCAGACAGACCCTAACATGATCAAGAACACCACATGCTCCATGTCCCAATTTCACATTCCTTTTGTAGCAACTGTGCAACAATATTATTTCTTAGGGCCCTAATAAGCTTGAATTCTGAAGTAAAATTGATGGGGGATTCAATGCTGAAATATACCCCAAATTTACTTGCTCGGACCCTTTTTAGCATTTATATATATGCTTCAGTTTTAGAAAACCTCTACCTGGTATTATGCTGTTTCCAACAGAGGCTGATATACTGAATACGGATATCGAAGCAAGCCGTAGCAAAGTCAAACAAGATATCACACACAAATGAAATGATACAACCAGGAGTAAGGAATGGAGGGAGATCAAAAAGGCAACTGTGGTGCAGGGCGAGAAGGTGGGTCTACTTTAAGCCAGGGGAGGGGACCTCAGTGAAGACTCCTTCAGTGAGGATTCATTTGGGAGTCCCTATCAGCTCCACCCTACTGAAGCCCTGCCTCCACACCTGCCTATAATTGGCCAATTATGCAGACGGGCCAATTTGAATTTCTACAGCCAATTGGAGAGGTTGTTATGTCTTCCGTTGGCTGTTGGAGCCTGGCATGGAGAGGCTAGGTGATGACGGCATGGATATACTGGGCTGTAACTGCTATGCCACTTTTAGGTAAGGTCAACACAATTAATTCTGGACATAAGTACAAAATAAAGAATGGGATGAAATGAAATTCCAGTGAAAACAACGTAGTGTATGTATAACTATGAGGGGGGAAAACATGTAAAAAAGGTAGTTAGCACCCCAAAGTAATGGACCATCCATCCAATAATACATTTAAAAGGATCTGCTTAAAGGAAGAGTAGGGGAATGGTCATTCTGTCTACTAATGTCACTGTTAACCATTCTGTGCAAGAGCAACAGTACCCTGCTGGAAACATATACACTCCCATTTTCTCTTTTGGGTTAAAGCCAAATGTTGCCAAATCCAGAGAGATGGCATCAGAAACCCAGGCTGCTCCCCACCATTTCAGAGCAAAAATAATGACAAAGCTGTCCTACACAATTAGCCATTCTTGCCCTCTCTCATGCTTCTCTGATTGAATTAGCTACATACTTGTATGGTTCAGCAGTTTTCCCTCTTAATTTCAATCTAGCAGTGTATTTGCTTAAGGATAGCATAGTATCAATCAAGCAGGTATTAATAAACACAAACTACAA
This sequence comes from Zootoca vivipara, assembly GCF_965207765.1. Taxonomy (NCBI): domain Eukaryota; kingdom Metazoa; phylum Chordata; class Lepidosauria; order Squamata; family Lacertidae; genus Zootoca; species Zootoca vivipara. The sequence goes on from NC_142594.1 coordinate 32,948,189, forward strand.
CACAAACTACAAATGAAAGCAGTGACCCTCTTCACATGTAATGCTAAGCCAAACCATGGCTTACAGTTCATGATTTGTCAAACTTGTTTCAGATGACAGGGCCAAGCCAAACTGTGGTTTAGCTCACCGTAGCACAGCAGCAGCAGAACCAGATGAGAAGCAAAGCAGTTGTGGTTTCCTCTCCAGAACCCACATGCTTACACTAAGTCAAGGTCTGGGTTAGCATTATGCGCAAACTGAGCTAGTGTCAGTACTATTAGAACTTGGAAGGATATTTCTTCTTTATGATAGCTATACATCTACGGAGCCTCCCCAGCCCCCTAAAAGAAAATAGGGTTTCTTTAAGATGCAATGTTACTGCAGTACTTACCAAGCAAAAATGCTACATCTGCTCTTTTCTCCCTGTTTAAGTGTTCAATATAATTATAGCAAAGGGCTTGTCTTTTTTGGTATCCAGGGGGGAAAACAAATTTTACAAAAATAGAAAATTACATTAGAAAAAAGCCTCTGGGTATCTAACACTGATTAGAGTATCAATCCCTCCACCCCAGCTGAACATTTCTATTTACTGTACTTGGCTTTTCTCTTTCCAGTGATTTTGCTTCACATAGTATAGAAATGTAACAAGCTGCTCATGATACCTGCTCATGATCAACTAATGTAGCACTATAGGAAAGTTGTGAGGGCTCTGATCCAGATCAGAACTGCAGCATGAGGGTGTTCAACCTATCTCCTCTCACATCCTTCTCCTGATGCAAGTTTGTCAGAGACATGATCTTCCCCTTCAGGAAAACCTATGTGTACCTTAAAAAAGTTACACAGGACCAGTAACAGCACACATACTTAAATAGGTCATTGAAGAGACATCACAAACAAAACTTGGAGATGGGACAACCTTCTGATTAGGCTGCCTGACACGTTTAGAAGCAGATATTTAAAATTTCATAACTAGACCAAGGCTGCAATCAAATGCCATTATGCACTGCTTGGAGGCCTAGAGGAATATAGGTTTGCTGCACCAAAATTATAGCGCCAATATCCTGTGCCTAGAAGTTTACATAATGCTATAGTCCTACCCCTTGAGCTTGTGTGGGCCAGAATACTGAAGAACTACTTCCAAAGGGCAAGAACCATCATAGGTGCTACATTCATTACACTAGGTTATCAGAATGCTCACTGGCATGATGGGTAGTATTGGGTCAGGAAGGAATCACTACTTTCCATCTTCTTGCCTTCCAGCTTGGAGGATCTGGTGAAGTGTTAGCACACAAAGGAATGGATACTTGTATGATTATCAGGAACTGCTCCTGGCAAGCCGTGTCACTCTAGCTTCTCAGGGACGAATTTCCCAGACTGATCTTTCCTAGGCTGGTCATTGGCTACTAATGGGCAAGACAGAATATAAGAGGATTTCCTGACTCAGTGGTGATTTAGTCAAGCAACAAGTCCTATCTAAGCTCTAGTGTGACTTCTGTTTCTTGCCTTGTTCTTTATGACACCGGGCTTGTCCACTGGCCCTGCCTTCTGGTTTGCCTCCCAATCCAGATTGCTTCTTGATGCCGACTCCTGGCATATTCTACCATTTCTGCCTTCTGGTTTGCCATCTTTTCAGATTGTTCTTCAGCCCTGGATCTCAGGTCTGGGCTCCTAACTCACTCCAGCCTGATCCCCACAGCCTAGCATGGACAGTGATTCACAAACTGTTCATATTCTGCTGTTGACTTTTAAGGTAGAAATGTGCCCCCCCCCCATGGTATCATACCTCATCTTGACATAATAGGACATGAATAATAAGTTTCTTAATAATTGTTTTATTGTATTGTACTTTTTTTAAAAAAAACCCACACACAATAAAATAAGTTTTCAAAAATGAAGTTGTATATCTGTGGGTAGCAAATGGAACTGCATATTTGAAGAGGCAGTGAGTTTGGCTTTCTTTATAAACTGGCAAGGCATCAATACTTTTAGCACTTTTGCTTTAAAATGAATCATTGCCTGGTATGCCTATGTAAAGAGTCACTATTCCTGTCCTTCATTGCCATTAAAAACACAGTCATTAATTTTTTTCATCTTAAAGTCTAGCTTCTGAACAAGTGTGGGATTTTTGCTTAAATGATGCCAAGTTAAAAAATTACCAGTTGCAACTACAATTTTAAAATAATGACCTCTTACTATTTTGTCAGGGGAGAGCTTAAATAAATATTTTGTATGTTTGTTTTTTAATTACTCTATTCTGAGCTTTCACCATGTATATATAATCAACATTTGGAAAATGTAACTGCAGTTAGAAAAGGATGCTGTAATTCTTGAAAGTAAATTAAATAAAAATAAAAATAAAGAAACACAAGAAAGAATAAAGCCTTCATAGAGAGTTTCAGCAATTATATCTCCACAGCTACAGTATAACCCAAAACTTTGAAGCAGCTTTGATTGCTGAACCATGGTTGAAGGGAATAATTCGGCTTTCACTAAGAAAACAAGCACATTCATTCTTACCACAATGGAGAGAGGCAGTTTTAATTAAACCTTATCAAAAGATGAATAAAGAATAAACTCAATAACCATTCCACAGGACTCTATTTTCATCTGTTTAGCTGAAGCTTGCCATGTTCTTGCAATAATTAACCACTGTCCGAGGAACGCTGGAGTTGTGTTAATGTTGGTAAAGATTTAATTAGTTCAATTATCTAGAGAGCATTCAAGGCTCAGCACAGCACTAATTTCTTCAGGCTTCATACATACCTCAAATCAAAATATATAAAACTGAAATGTAAGTGAACAAAAGAAGCCCCCTATTTCACTTTAACTACTGAAACTGCATATTTAATCGTTTTATTACCATACCTTTCAAAAGACTCAACCTAATACACATGAACTATTTATCATCATCTTGGACACTGAAAAAGTAAGGTTTTGACTGGTTAAGTACAAAAATGGGAAAATATAAGAGAGACTGTGGCTCCTCTGCCATTTTCTCCTCTTGTTGCTTACATATTTTACTTCTTTCATAGAAAATGAAGCATTTAGAAAGCATTGAAAGCACAGTGACACAGACAACTGTTTCAATCTGTCAGACAGCATGGACAGACAGTAGGGATCATGTCAGAAAATAGAATGGCCCCCAGCGGTTTGACCTTCCTGGTGGGAAAGAGAACACAGTGGTGTGCTTGACAAGCTCAGCAACAAAAGAAGTATATTTAGTCCCTCCATATTCTGACATGCTTCTCACAGTAAAAATGTGCTTAGGGATGAGGGGAAAGTTCATCTCATCTAGCAAGGGATAATTTCTAAACAGTGATCAACACTACCATCGTATACATGCCTACTTAGAAGGTAGTCCCACTGAATTCTATGGAACTTATTCTAGGTAAATATGTCTAGGTTTCTAGCCTAAAAGTCTCCTCCCTGCACAAAAAAGTTAACGAAGAAAACCTCAACTGTTTTTTTAAAGACTATTCAAACCATAGATGCTAGAGTCTAACTATTTTTCGAACATTTAATACAACTTCATCCAAAAGCTTTCTCCAAACCATTAAAACAGATGTTTCAAGTTGGGTCATTTTGGCATGTCATCCCACCCCACCCCCTGAGAACCAACCATTTTGTATCTGTCTTCTGAATACTAGCTTTAAAGGCATGTGCTGATTTATAAGGGGGCATTCTCTTTATTGCTGGGGTGCATAGAAAACAATTTTGAAGAACCCCCTCTGAAAATTCAGGCAATACAGATTATTTGGGTTTTTATTGACATTCTCATTAGATTTATGAAGCCTATTTCCTGACACAAGATCCCTACTGAATCAATATACAGTATTTCATCCATGTAATGGAGCAACCAGTTTATAGCCATATTTTTTAATTACTCTCTGCAAAAAACAAACAATCCATATTAAATGTGCTCACTAGCTGCTGGAAACAAACACAGATGTTTAACATCTCCCCAAATGTATGTTGTATTTGTTATTACGCTGACTTATGTATTAAGCATTATTACATAAATATAAATGTTTATTATAAATCCACATAAATACTATGTGTTTAATGCTAGTACCAAACAAACAAGTTTTAAAATATTAGTTACAGTATAGTTACTACCTCATCAGAGTGGTGCATGCTCTGGTTATCTCTTGCTTGGACTACTGCTATGCGCTCTACGTGGGGCTACCTTTGAAGGTGACCCAGAAACTACAACTAATCCAGAATGCGGCAGCTAGACTAGTGACTGGGAGCAGCCGCCGAGACCACATAACACTGCCTTTGAAAGACCTACATTGACTCCCAGTATGTTTCCGAGCACAATTCAAAGTGTTGGTGCTGATCTTTAAAGCCCTAAACGGCCTCGGTCCAGTATACCTGAAGGAGCGTCTCCACCCCCATCGTTCTGCCCGGACACTGAGGTCCAGCGCCGAGGGCCTACTGGCAGTTCCCTCGCTGCAAGAAGCCAAGTTACAGGGAACCAGGCAGAGGGCTTTCTCAGTAGTGGCACCCGCCCTGCGGAACGCCCTCCCATCAAATGTCAAAGAGAACAACAACTACCAGACTTAAAGAGAACAACAACTACCAGACATCTGAAGGTAGCCCTGTATAGGGAAGCTTTTAATGTTTAATAGACTATTGTATTTTAATATTCTGTTGGAAGCCGCCCAGAGTGGTTGGGGAAACCCAGCCAGATGGGCAGGGTATAAATAATAAATTATTGTTGTTATTATTATTATTTATGGGGAGAGGGAGTGCTTTGTGTCCAGTTCAAGTGAAGTAATATAGCCCTGGTCTATTCTGTCTTAGACACCTAGAGTACTGTGTTCAGTTCAATTTAAGAAGGATATTGACAAGCTGGAACATGGGCAGAGAGGGCGACCAAGATGATGAAGGGTCTGGAAACCAAGCATATGATAGCAATCTTCAGATATCTAAATGGCCGTAACATGGAAAAGATAGAGCAAGCTTGTTTTTCCCTGCTCCAGAGGGTAGAATCCAAACCCAATGGATTCAAGTTACAAGAAAGGAGATTCTGACTAAGCATCAGGAATAACTTTCTGACAGTAAAAACTGTTTGACAGTGGAATGACCTCTTGGAAGGTGGTGACTTTCCTTTACTGGAGGTTTCTAAGCAGAGATTAAATTGTCATTTATAATGGATGCTTTAGTTTAGATTCAAGCATTGCAGGGGGTTGGACTAGATGAACTTTGGGGTCCCTTCCAACTCTAAAATTCTATGATTTTATGATATGCAAGTAGTACTGTACAGTCTTTGCTTACAGGTATCGCTACATACATACACTTCTTGCATTTCAAGCCTTTCTTGTCTCACTGTTTGCAATATTGCCTTCATTCAAGGATAATACAAAGTATCTGATGGAGAGGGCCACAGACTATAAAAATTTAGACCATTAAGACTATTTGCTGTTTTTGTGGTACATGTGAGAAGGATCTGAGTTATATTTCATTATAATATAAAGAATAAGGGTTCTTTGTCCAATCTGGTATCCAAAATATTGAAAGTGTATTGTTAATTTAACAATCACAGCAAGCAACTGAACAATGTCTTCACAGCTAAAATTTTGGAGCCAGGCACTGTAGTTGCAATGCATTTAAAAACATGTTTTTCTCACATGCATTTTTCACACAGAGAGATTAATTTTAGTTTGCAGATTTTTGCCAAAAGCCACAAACTATAAAACTTCTATAGCAGATATATGATACAGGATGTGGTTTCTGCTTTCTTTTTCCAGTCTTTCAAATATTTTGGGTTGTTTGAGTTTGACTGATGAGAATGAGGGTGTTTTGCATACATAGTAAAAAAAGAACTTGTTTCAGCTTTGGAGTGCAAGTCATTTTTACCATACAAAACCCCTGTTTTTGTGCAAGCAGAAGGGAATACTTTGAGCCTTTTGAATATAGGAGACCTTAAAGCAGACAATAGTATGTAAACAATCTGCAAATATATAACTTTGCTAGGACAACCTCAAGGCTGAGAGCAAAGCTTTCAGAAAGACCCCTTCATCAGATTTCCTTCTACTCTTCATTCCGAACAAAGCCCTGGCTGACAATACAGAAATCTCCTTCTTTCTTAGGATTAAACCCCTTTGCAGGAAAAGTATGCAAATGCTGTACGTGTTTCCCTTGTCTGAGGCTACTCTAAACCAGATATCTTTTCACTGTCTGTTTTATTCAGGCAGACCATCCTACTGGCTGACAGGGAGACCAGCCTTCCAATTCAATATGTTTCACAGTACTGACAGTTGGATCCTGGGGCCTGCCATGGACTTTAAAAAGAGCTCATTTAGTCATAATTAACTATTCCTTGTATATTTTCTAAGGTATGTTAATTGTGGTAATAGCCAACAAGTGAAGCATTCATTCCAGTTTTCTTTTAATTTTCTTTTCCACAGCATTTTTTTAAAAGCTCCTTTCCCCCTTTTTCTTATTATTGGCCTCCTCCTTGGTAACCTTCAGAGAAACTAGACAGAAAGAGGTACGTAGAGGAGGGGGGCAGGGTGGGAGGAGGGAAAGGTGGCTTTAAAAAAAAGCAGAGATTGCCAAATTTGACCCTTATATAATTGTTTTGTATCACAGAGTGGAGAATATGAACAGGATACAACTGGTATTAATATTCAAAGGATTGGCAAGCCAACCTGTCTGCATAGTTGGGGAATAAGTTGTATCTAACTTACTACATTGGGACCCAGGTGGCGCTGTGGGTTAAACCACAGAGTCTAGGGCTTGCTGATCAGAAGGTCGGCGGTTCGAATCCCTGCGACGGGGTGAGCTCCCGTTGCTCGGTCCCAGCTCCTGCCAACCTAGCAGTTCGAAAGCACATCAAAGTGCAAGTAGATAAATAGGAACTGCTCCAGCGGGAAGGTAAACAGCGTTTCCGTGCGCTGCTCTGGTTTGCCAGAAGCAGCTTTGTCATGCTGGCCACATGACCCGGAAGCTGTCTGCGGACAAACGCCGGCTCCCTTGGCCTATAGAGCGAGATGAGCGCCGCAACCCCAGATGGTCAGGGGCACCTTTACCTTTTTTTAAAATTTACTACATATTTTTATGATAAATGCATTTGTTCTCATTCATCTGCTCTTACTGCCCAAATCCGAAATTAGTTGGAAATTATATGAGTTCAGGCCAGGCCATTTCAAACACTTGTGTTTGAACAGATCAAGTCTACCCACAGAGTGCAGGGGTGTTTATTTATTTTTCTTTTATTATGCAGATACAAAAAAACCCTCAGATTTATTTATTTTTAATCCTCACAAACATATAATTAAAGATCAGTTCTAAAGAGGGAATAAAATCTTCAGTGATGTTGCAAGCTGGAGTATAAGTTGGAAAATGTTAGAAGCATTTTCTCCTGAAAAATAAAATTCAAATTCTTGGATGTCTAGGATCTGCCAAAAAAGGGAACTTCCTCTCTACCTATTCTGCTACATTTACATGTAGCACTAGACATTTTCAATGCACTGTGGTACCTCGGTTTACAAACACAATTGGTTCCGGAAGTCTGTATTTAACCTGAAGCGTACTTAACCTGAAGCTAACTTTCCCATTGAAAGTAGTGGAAAGTGGATTAATCTGTTCCAGACGGGTCCGAGGAGTACTCAACCTGAAGCGTACTTAACCTGAAGCGAACTTTCCCATTGAAAGTAATGGAAAGTGGATTAATCCGTTCCAGCCAGGTCCGCGGAGTACTTAAACTGAAAATACTCAAACCGAGGCGTACTTAAACCGAGGTATGACTGTAATAGTAAATGGCATACCACAGCATTAGAAGCTCACTATCTAGATTCCATTAAGAAGAAAAATACATGGTAAAAGAGTGTAGCATTTGTAACAGTCAAGGCCAAATGAAATATCATCATTAGAAGAAACACTCGTTCATATGACAGCTTTGTGCACTATTGATTGACCCCTTAAATGCTAAAACCAAAGGTTTGAGAATCATGGCAGAAAAAGCAAGTGTATATTTCCCTAAGTCCAAGGGTTGGGAAACTGTTCTGGCCTGATGGCAACGTTCTGTCTTTGTCAACCTTCTGGGCACTACATGCCAGTGCTGGGTGTGGCCAAGGCAAAAGTGGGTGTGGTCACCCCATATAGATACAGAGACAAATACCTTCCTACAGCATTTAGGCTTGAAAAATGCATTTTAGATTTTTTCAAGCACTGTGCTTCAGTGATTCCGCTCCTATACGTCTAGGGCCACTTCCATAAAGTAGTCATGGGAGGTTTCTGTTCAGCACTATGGAAATTATCTTGTGGTATCCCCACAGGGTACCATCTTGTCACCCATGCTATTTAAACATTCATATGAAGTCTCTGCAAGCTGTCAACAGGAGATTTGGAGTCAAATGTCATCAATATGCAGATGACATCCATCTCTATCATTCTGTTCCATCTGACTCAGGAGAGACAGTTGAGGTGTGAGACCAGTGCTTGGAGGCAGTGATGGGACAGATGTGGGCCAATAAACTGAAGATGAATCCTTAAAAGACAGAGGTGTTACGTGTCCCAGGTTCTCACGTTGCGGAGGTGGGCAGGCAGCCTTCCCTGAATGAGGTTGCACTTTCCTGACAGGAGCAGCTTTGCTGTTTGGGAGTGCTCCCAGATTCAACACTGCTACTGGAGGCTCATCAGTTGACTAGGAAAGCTTTCCTTCAGCTCCAGCTGGTTTGCTAGCTATGACCCCTTTTTACTCCATGCTCCAGTCTAGTAACTTTCAGACCACAATAATGCAATGTGCTATATGGAGGGCTCTCATTGAAGATGACCCAGAAACTTCAATTGGTCCTGAATGCAGCAGTTCCAACTTAGATCTCACATAGCCCATGTTTCAAACAGCTGCACTGGTTGCCAGTTCATTTCTGGGCCCAATCCAAGTTGCTTATGTTAGTGTTTAAAGCCCTAAATGACTCGGGTCCAAAATATCTGAAAGACCACCTCCTTCTCTACAGACCCTATTGAGTGCTGCGATCGGCAGAAGGACCCTCTCGGCAATTCTTCTGCCCTCAAAGGCTCAGGGGGTGGAGGCCTGGGAGATGTTGAAGGGCAGGAAACAAACAAACAAATAATAAAACTACTAGTGCACAACTAATTATTTATAGTTGTTTTTATTTATAGGACTGCAGCCAAAGGTCTAGTGTGCAAACTGTTAAGCTGACTATATACCAAGTAGCCCTATAAACCGCTTCGGTGCTCAATATAGTATTTTTTAAGGCATACATATTTTCACGTTTTTCCGGATTTCTATGGCACACACAGCCTGTAGTTGAAATTCAGAATATTCTGGCTTGTTTAAAATGTATAAATTATAACTAAAACATCACATCTACAATGGTACCTCGGTTTACGAACTGAATCTGTTCTGGAAGTCCGTTCTTAAACTGAAACAGTTTTTACGAGGCACGCTTTCCCTAATGAGGCCTCCTGCCGCAGGTGCCCTTCCACCGTTCGGATTCTGTTCTTAGACAGGGACACTACTTTCGGTTTTGTGGAGTTCGTAAACCAAATTGTTCGTAAACAGGGCAGTTCTTAAACCGAGGTACCATTTTGGTTTTGTTCCATTATCACAGGAAATGAATAACCTACAACTTCCATGTATTGTTGGACTATAACTCCTACCACTCCTGGCCATTGATCATACAAGCTGGGGCTGATGGGAGCTAGAATCCAATAACAACTGGAGGGCTGCAGGTTCCACACTGCTACCCTATTAAATCTAGTTGTCATATCAAAATTAGAGAATGGCACTGCTTATACCTGCAGCAAACTTTACTTAGCCCTCTCCTGTGCACCTTGTTTCTGCCATCTAGTAGAACAATTTTATTGTCTTCAGCAGTGAGTTGCTGTTTATTCCTCCCCATGAGTTTTTGGATTACCGCTTGCTGCCCTCACCCCATGAGTCTTCAGGGTGAGCCTCTTTCCTTCTCCTGATGCAGACCAGTAAACTGCAGAAACAAACTGCACAGGAGTGGTTGAATGCAGATTGGCTTAGTAATAATCAAAGCCATTTCCCTCAAGTTTGCTCATTATTAACAGTAAGTATCAGCACTGTTTGGATTTCCTCCCCCCTCCCTTTCTTAAAGGTCAGAAGGATGAATCACAGATTTTATACTGAAGTAAAAAAGGAGGGGGGCTAAAATGATAAAATTGAAGATGTCAAGATAAGCACTTTTGGTGGGGCTAGACCATTTTAATAAAATAAAGTAATTACTTCCTACACTGCCACATTCACTGGATTGCACTAGTCTCTACCTGCCTTGTAAGCTTTTGAAGAAGTCTGATGGTTCTTTAAACTCTATACCCACTCACCTAAAGGTAAAGGTAAAGGGACCCCTGACCATTAGGTCCAGTCGTGACCGACTCTGGGGTTGCGGTGCTCATCTCGCTTTATTGGCCGAGGGAGCCGGCGTACAGCTTCCAGGTCATGTGGCCAGCATGACAAAGCTGCTTCTGGCGAACCAGAGCAGCACATGGAAACACCGTTTACCTTCCCCTATTTATCTACTTGCACTTTGACATGCTTTCGAACTGCTAGGTTGGCAGGAGCTGGGACCGAGCAACAGGAGCTCAACGGAACCACCAACCTTCTGATCGGCAAGCCCTTTTGGCCAGCATGACAAAGCCGCTTCTGGCAAACCAGAGCAGCACATGGAAACGCCGTTTACCTTCCCGCTGTAGCGGTTCCTATTTATCTACTTGCATTTTGACGTGCTTTCAAACTGCTAGGTTGGCAGGAGCTGGGACCAAGCAACGGGAGCTCACCCCATCACAGGGATTCGAACCGCCGACCTTCTGATCAGCAAGCCCTAGGCTCAGTGGTTTAACCACAGCGCCACCTGGGTCCCACACCCACTCACCTAAGCCTTGGTATTTCTAACAAGCTGAAATGTTTTGCTTTGATATATTCTAATTGTACAATTTAATTTTCAACCATCATTAAATATATCCATAGGTTAAATGCTCACAGTTCTAATTTACATACTGGAACAAAATCCCTGTCTACTCACAATGAAATTTGATATGCAGTGTATGTGCTATTTAGGAGGGTACAGGATCATATAAGAAAGCTCAACAAGATGCTGGACAAAGGCCTGGAACAAAAAGTAGAAACATTATGACCAAATCTTATATAACAAACTAATCTATTTAAACTGAGGAAGAATAAAAGTACAGCTTTCACAAAGGAAGGTGTGGCCACCAAGCTTTGAGGAATCAAGCCTGAGGGCAGCGATGGTACAGAGAAAAGTGCATCAGTCACCAAGTCCTGAAGAAGTTTCAGTTTCAAAGTTACTGCCAAGGTTGGCAGAGGTTGCCTGTGGGGTCTTGCCCAAATCCTACACAGAAGGAACATAACGTTTCCCTCACCAGAGATAGTTCCCCTCCCCTAACACGTATCAACGCCTTCCACATGTGCTGTGTCAGGAAGATTTTGGGTATCACATGGGAGGACAGAGTCTCAAACAAAGACACACTCTCCCAAGCCCACATTCCCAGCATGTTTTCACTCCTGTTTCAGCAACATCTACGCTGGCTTGCTCATGTTCTAAGGCTGGAAGATGGCAGGATCCCCAAGGATGTGCTCTTCGGGGAGCTGACTTCAGGCACCAGGCCCATTGCCAGACCGACGCTGCATTACAAAGGTGTCTGCAAAGGTGACATGAAGGTTGGCAAAATCAACCCTGCCATGTGGGAACACTTTGCAGATGACTGCAGTACCTGGAGACACACTCAGGTAATGCATCCGTAGCAGTGACCAGCTGACGAATGATCACTGGGAGAAATGCAGAGAGAAGAAACACCAAGGTGCATCTGCAGCAGCACAACTGGATGCCTTTATCTGTCCCAGCTGCAACAAAGCATGTCTCTCCCATATTGGTCTCTACAGCCACAGCAGGTGCTACAACCTTCCGACAGTTTAACTTCACCCCCAAAGGCGCACTCCTTCATTGTTTCCCGAGGCAGTCGGATGTCAGCAACATTTTATATCTACACCATGTCATCTTTACTTGCAGCTACATGCTGACTATAGCAGCGTGGCACCATAAGGGAAATATGTCTGTAGAAATCAAATTACCTTAAGAGGCAAAATGAACTCTGCTGTTCACTGCAGTGTGTGGTGTCATTTTCTTTTGCGTCTTCCTGCATTTGGCATCACTGCACTCTGCTCTGGTCAGATCTCACCTGGAGTACTGTGTCCAGTTCTGGGCACCACAGTTCAAGAAGGATACTGACAAGCTGGAATGTGTCCAGAAGAGGGCAACCAAAATGGTCAAAGGCCTGGAAACGATGCCTTATGAGGAACGGCTTAGGGAGCTAGGTATGTTTAGCCTGGAGAAGAGAAGGTTAAGGGGTGATATGATAGCCATGTTCAAATACTGTATATAAAAGGATGTCATATGGAGGAGGGAGAGAGGTTGTTTTCTGCTGCTCCAGAGAAGCGGACACGGAGCAATGGATTCAAACTACAAGAAAGAAGATTCCACCTAACATTAGGAAGAACTTCCTGACAGTAAGAGCTGTTCGGCAGTGGAATTTGCTACCAAGGAGTGTGGTGGAGTCTCCTTCTTTTGGAGGTCTTTAAGCAGAGGCTTCAGAGGCAAATGTCAAGAATGCTTTGATGGTGTTTCCTGCTTGGCAGGGGGTTGGACTGGATGGCCCTTGTGGTCTCTTCCAACTCTACGATTCTATGATTCTATGATTCACTTATTGTCAAACACCACAGTATGCTCAAGAGAAAGCTGTGTCTATTGATCAGTGTCTCCAAACACTAATGAAGCCCTGAACCATCATAAATTAATTTGCTGCCAATTTCCCACTCACAGTTGTTAATGCCCTATAAAGCAGTCTTGTACCGTGTTTCCCCTTTTTTAATACGTAGTCAGAAAGTAAGCCATGGCAGCATTTTTTAGCATTAGTGAAACATAAGACACCCCCCGAAAATAAGGCATACCTCCATGCCGTGTAGAACGAGACCGTCGAGCGCCCCAGCCAGCCAGCGGGACCCAGCCAGCCAGAGGGGCCTGGAACCGGCTGCTGCTGCAGCAGCGAGCGCCTGGAGCGCCCTCGCCAGCAGCCTGGCCTCTCTTTTTTTTGCCTGCCCGAGGCAGCCTGCCGCCCCGCCACCGGAACCGGCGGCTGCAGAGCAGAGCGCTCCGCAGCGCCGGGCAGAGCGCAGCGGCTTGGCCTCTTTTTTTTCTTTTTTGCCTGCCGCCCCGCCACCGAAACCGGCAGCTGCAGAGCGGAGCGCTCCGCAGCGCCGAGCGCTCGGAACGCCCTGCCGCGCCAGGCGGAGCGCAGCGGCCTGGCCTCTTTAATTTTTTTTTTTTGCCGGCTGCCCCGCCACCGGAACCGGCGGCTGCAGAGCGGAGCGCTCCGCAGCGCCGAGCGCTCGGAATGCCCTGTCGCGCCAGGCGGAGCGCAGCGGCCTGGCCTCTTTAATTTTTTTTTTTGCTGGCCGCCCCGCCACCGGAAACGGCGGCTGCAGAGCGGAGCGCTCCGCAGCGCCGAGCGCTCGGAACGCCCTGCAGCGCCAGGCGGAGCGCAGCAGCCTGGCCTCTTTAATCTTTTTTTTTTGCCGGCCGCCCCGCCACCGGAACCGGCGGCTGCAGAGCGCTCCGCAGCGCCGGGCAGAGCGCAGCGGCTTGGCCTCTTTTTTTTTCTTTTTTGCCTGCCGCCCCGCCACCGAAACGGGCAGCTGCAGAGCGGAGCGCTCCGCAGCGCCGAGCGCTCGGAACGCCCTGCAGCGCCAGGCGGAGCACAGCAGCATGGCCTCTTTAATTTATTTTTTTTTGCCGGCCGCCCCGCCACCGGAACCGGCGGCTGCAGAGCGGAGCGCTCCGCAGCGCCGATCGCTCGGAGCACCCTGCAGCGCTGGAGGGAGCAGAGCGGCCTGGCCTCTTCTTCTTCCTTTTTTTTTGCCTGCCACCTCGCCACCGGAACCGGCAGCTGCAGAGCGGAGCGCCCAGCAGCACCAGGCGGAGCACTGAGCCAGCAGCCTACTGCCTTGGTGCTTGGAACCGGCTGCTGCAGCAGCACCGCACAGAGCGCCCAGCAGCACCCCGAGCCAGCTGCCTGGCCCCTCCGAGGAGGCCTTAAGGTACAAGACATCCCCTGAAAATAAGACACCGTGGGTTTTTTTGAGTAAAAAAAAGAATAAGACGGTGTCTTAAAAAGGGGGAAACACGGTAAATAAGTCCACATAAGTTAATAGCCTGCAAAAAAGTTTGCTAGTCTGCTGGGGACTGCCATTTGTTCTCTATGCCGGCTACTGAGTAGACATGGAGCACCATGGACGAACCATGGCTTCTTCTCTGTGGCAGTATCATCACAATACTTCACTTTTAGCCAGCTAAAGTGATAAGCCACCTTGCAAGTTTGCTTGTTGTATATAAACTTTAGTTAGTTTATAAAATTCACCCAATCCTAATCCTATTTTAATCAGTGACAATACTGTGTTGTCTGGAATAAGAAGGCCTGAAACCTACATTGCATATACTATATATTATCTTCCTGCTACTCAATATTATGCACAAATATTTTTCCCCCACAACAATTATCTTATGCACCTATCTGGGAATAAGTAGAATTTATTTTAGAGTTCAACTAAAGTAGGCTTAACTCAGTAGGGAACCTAAGATCTAGTTCTAGTCCAAGTGCTCTCTCTTTGGCCCCAGGGACACTCTTGAGGTACACACCACCTCCTCCCCAGACCTGCTCCATGCCCTCCTCGAGTGTTTTGCCTGACTAGAATGTGTCCTTGAAGTGTGATGTCATCTTTTGCTTGCCTGAATGGAGAGATGTATCCGTATAAACCTATAATTCTGCATGGTTGAATGGTATCTACTGTACAATGGTAAGAATCACATCTCTTGGTCTGCCTATGGCCCTGTTCAACATTGCTACGCGGCCCCCAGAAGGTTCTTTGCAAGATAAAATATTTTCAGAAAATCTTAGAGACCACTGAGCTTGTGTATGAGTAAGAATAACTTATGAGCTGCTTGTATTACAAGATGCGGGCAGGTTAAATTGAATTGTCTGTTCCAAACCCTAAATTTGGGGGAAATTGGGTAGTTTGAAGTCATTCAAATAGCATTGCATTGTAAACTAGGAATGGTGTTCTGATCTCATGCAGTCTGCCTACCCAGTGAAAATAAACATGAGCTGCTTTATAATTCAGTCTGTGTTGGAGATGTTTTGGGGTTTGTTTTTTTTTGCCTTCCAGCAGAAGCTAAATGGGGTGTGT
The DNA here is from genome assembly GCF_965207765.1 of Zootoca vivipara. Lineage (NCBI taxonomy): Eukaryota > Metazoa > Chordata > Lepidosauria > Squamata > Lacertidae > Zootoca > Zootoca vivipara. The sequence goes on from NC_142594.1 coordinate 32,963,424, forward strand.
GTAGAGAGAAAATCGCATCCAGAAATCCCGCCCCGCTTTATAATGAATGCAACTCATATATACAAGCTTCTGCTGAATTGCTACAATTGCAGAGATAAACCATTTGAGAGTATGTCAGGTTTAATTAATACAACATGACCTGATCATTTGCACAGTTAGGAAGAAAGAAGTTTGCATTCTTTAAATCCAGAGCTCAACCTAGAGATTATGCTAAGTTGCTTCATTCACAGTCCACACTCTTCCGCACATGTCAGATGGGCAGCATTTGTCCCCTCTAGTGATAAACAAATTATACATGAAATCAATTCCACTTCACAATAATTTTCCCTATTGGGCATTATCTTTCCTCCTCTGCTCCCTCCAGTTAAGCATGCATCCTGTAACTTGCTAATGAGCTGGGGGCTCTCTGTTCCAGGTGGCACCCCCTGCCTCGAAGTCATGACATTTCCCATTTCGAATGCTGCTGGCATTTTTCAGCAGCTCCTGCTAACTAGCCTTTTTGACCTGCGCTAAGAGGAACTCATCTCATTGAATCCTCTAACCTGCCAATCATTCCAGCAAATGATCTTCACAGTCACTCCCAAGGCAGGAAAAAAAAAGAAAGAAACAGAAAGAAAGGAAAAGCCAGCGAGAGAATGAGGGAGTAGGCAAGCAAGCTGCCTCTGCAGCTACCTAATGAGAATATTTTAAGTCTCAGAGGCAGCAGAAACATTGAAAAACTGGTGGGAAAATTAGGATAGAACTGAATGCCTGGCCCTGTAATTACTGATTTCTCTCCATCTTGAGATCATGTCAAGAGTAGCACCTCTGAGCTATGTTTTTTAAAACCTAGACAAGTAAATTTCACCATATAGCTATGAAAATAATTTCTTTCCTCTGCCACCATCAATATGTAATTCTCACAAGGCTACTTTATCAAATAGCATTCTTTCAAAATTAATTAAGAGCTATAAGCTTGTTAAAATGAATGTTTGCAGCTAAAATTGATTATGTGCATTTGGTGGCTGTAGGGCTGTAAGTATATCCTAAGAACATCATTTTTACCCTGTAACACTGCATTCAACCAGAAATATGGTTTTGCACATAATTTGTGCATTATTTGTATGTTATGTAGCTAAAGTACTTTTGGTTTAGAAAGCTTTAATATAGGCAAAACTGTTTTTTTAAACAACAATGGTTACCCAGTGATATGCCTATGTTTATTTAAAAGCTCTGTACATATCTCAAATTTTGTTCAAACGAATGCCTGTTTCAGGATCACAAGTTACTGAAGATGAAGAATGCATAAACACATTTTGTTGTGCAAATATGTTTTAATTAATGATTCTGAATTTCAAATCTCTCCCTCTCTACTACCTTTCATTAGACCATTAACACTATTCTGTTTCTATATGAAGATAGAAAAAGCCTATTATAGACTGGTATAACAAAGTCATACAATTTGATCAAAATCATGCTTAAAATTCTCTGCACTAATAGAATAGATTCCCTCTGAAACTAGGAATGTTTAATTCCCCATTAACCTCAGTGGGTGTTGGTATTGGACAGCTGAATTGAGTCAGTCTTTAGGGCATTTAGCTTTCTTTGTCTCTCGGACTGTCTCTTTACACTCAGTATCAATATTTTAGCTGTAATTATTTTAGAAGCTCTTGTTCATAGAAACAATCCCTGCATATAGTTTTTGAGGACTTATAGTTAACAATGTATTTTATTTCAGAATTCCCCAAAAAGTAAAAATGATTTCTGAATTTTGAAATGCCGTAGATTATAGACAATGCCTTTCGTTGGTTTTGCTGTCTCTGTAGGTTACAGGCCATGTGTCACAACTAAAGCTTTGTCTGGAAACCTCAGTTTCTCCCCTTCAGTGGTCCCACCTCTTCCCCCTGCCTTAGACAAAGCCTAGTCAATGGGTCATGTGACACAATAATCCTAAAAAAGAGGTAACGGTCTATGGGATAAACGGGATGGTTTAGAATTTCTTTTGCTTCTCTTTTTAGTCATTGTCATTAAGACATTGTCCTCCATGTATTCAAATGTCATTCCAAACCATCAGCCCACTTCAACTCAAACAGCCTTTTATGTCCAGGCAGACCACTGGCAGACCAAAAAGATTGTTCAGTGGAAATCTGCTGCTTATCCTAATCATACAGTGAGCACAGAGCAAGGAAAGTTCTATCTTCTGCAACACAAATTCAGGAGCATACATGAAACAAACAAAACAAAAAACTCCACAAATTGTGCATGATAAGAATCTTAATACTATCAGAATCCAGTAGCCTGTATTAGGATATATATATATATTTAAATCAAAGTATTATTCATTAAAACAATCATCCACAAAATTGAAGATATTTTGCTTTTAGTCAGCTCCACATGTTTAGATTAGCAAACCTTAGCTGCACATTTCATAAAGCAAACATAAGGAATCTCATTTGAATTCCTGTCACCAAAAGTCCTTTCCATCTATTGTCAACGACCGCTCACCTCCTGTTGCCTGGAGTAGCAGGGTGTGTCATTTTAGGGGGTGAAACTTAATTTTTTCAAATTTCTTCAATAAGGGGTCTAGTGATTGGACAACGTTTAGTTTCGTAAATTGACATTTGATTAAAAAGCACATAAACTGCCCTCCAATTTTTATTTCACCTTCTGAAAATGTCAGGAAATGCTATAAAAATCTTAGTTTGTCACAACATTACCTTGTAATCATAAAACAACATCAGAAAGTAATGACATCAGCTAATAATAAGTTTCATCAAGTTTGATTCATTCTCGGACATCAGCCACCTACTTGCTTCTTGGCCTCTGATGTAGCCCTCACATTTCTCTTGTGTATGCACCCTTCCTGCTGCCTTTGTGACTTGTTTCATATAGAATGAGAATAAGAGGGCCACTGTGGAACTTGCATGAGCTCATCAATGAACTTCTTTACTTCTGCTGTAGTAAGTTTACATGTCAAAGGAGGTTCATATACTCCATCAGACAGGCTATCAGCTCCAACAGGGACAAAGCACTGAGGTTGATGGAAGGTGCCTTCCTTGGATGTACAGAAAGATCTCCCAGTGTGTCATTATCTCTGCTCTTCAAGTCAACAATCTTTTGGACACCAGGTTTCCTCTCCTCACTGTAATCTGAGCACATGAGTGTCTGGATTATCACTTTGCTAAATGCATACCATGGTGAGCGCTGGGTGGCAAAACAGTATCCCCTACAGCCTTCTTTTGCAGCTGAAAAGTTCTATGGGCCTTTCACCCCCAAGTGCTTTATTCTGATGTTGAACAAGCAGAGACAGTACATGCAAATGATGTATTCCACTATTGTTCTTAAGTTGTTGAGGGTTTTGCCTTTAACATCATGTCTTGAAACCCATCTGTGACAAACTGTTGTTACCCACCTTGAATGGCTCACCGGACCAATTTCAAAACAGGCCAGATTCATGAGAAGTTTTCTTGTCCTTATGGCCTGTGTGATTTGATACCTGTGTGCCTGATCAGCAGGCAGATCCTTTACAACACTGTCACTCATTGGAGTAAGAGGTTCTCCAATTGAGTGTTTGGTGAATGAAGGATCAATGTCAAGTTCTGTAGCAGTGTCTAGAATCTTGCCAATGTTACCTGTCCACTTGCTGTCCACTCCTATTGAGTACTATGATCAAGTGTTACAAGGGTAACTCATTGGTGTGGAGGGGCACAATCAACAAGATCAGCTTATTTAACAAAGCTTGACCTCTACCCAATGCACGGTACTATCCTCCCAGCCAGTGTTAACTAGTTTTTCTCTCTTTGAGCCTCTCCAGATGGAAGTGGTAGAGATTTATTCTACCTGGCTCACTGCACACAAAATGCTGTTCTGTGATGATGTTGGGGAACTACTGATCTGAATTGTCTGCTTTCAGCATAACTTTAGTGACCGTATTTTTCGCTCCATAAGACGTACCTCACCAAAAGACGCACCTAATTTTTAGAGGAGGAAAGGGGGAAAGCCCTGTTTTTTTGGGATCAGCTCAAAGTTGTGCAGCTTTGGACTTCCGGTCTACTGCTAGCGCCGATCAGCGGGGTCTGTTTCAAGCTCTGAGACAGCCCGGCTCTGCGAGGGGGGGGGAAAGCCGCGAAAGCGCCGCGGCTGCCCCAAAGAGCCCCATATTGAGCTTTATGGGGACGAAGTGCTTTGCAGTGCCCAGATCCCGACTCCCCTACTCGCCGGTAAGCTCGAGGAGAGCCCCGGGAAGAGCGGGGTGGTAGTCGCGGGGGCCATCTTAAGATCCATCGTTACCCTCGCAGCTGCGAAGCTTTGTGCCGGCGGCAGAACACAGTGGATTCTTTCGAAACAAATGACATCAATTCGGAAACCGTGAGTAAAAGATTATAAGAAGAGTTAAAAAATTTGAAAGATTTGGCCACGGATGAGGTTAAAAAAGGAAGTTGACCTCTCCTAATTGTGAGACTGTGATACAGTAAACAGATCCCCTGTCGGGAAGAGAAGGAAGCAACTAATTTATTAACAATTGGACTTTGAGCCCTTTGAAGCCGGGTCCAGGGCTCCGGAGGCCTCGGCGATTGACTTTGAGGTTTGGAAATTGCAAACTTTTTACAAGTGATTGGAGTGAGGACAAAGTAACCAGATCGGGCAAAAATGGATTACAATGTTTCGGAATAAACCCTCCACCATTTCCTGCAGTGGGGCTGGTGGGTTTCCCACGGGAATAGAACAGACAAGATGGCTTCAGACCCAGCAGCTGGAAAAGAACAATTTTGGCAAAGAATATTCGCAGAGCTGCGTGACATAAAAAAAGGACTGAATGTTTACACCAACTTACTGCGGGAATGCGCTTCGTCGCTGGACTACAATAAACAATCAACAGAGGTGAACAGAGAAAGCAGCACGGAAAGAAGAATTAATACAGAGGTTGAAAGATTGGATGTGGAGGATATAAAGAAAGCACCAACACTGAACAATTTAATGATACAGGAAGAATTGACACAACAGGAAGAGGAAGAAGAATGGCAGTATGTTCCACAAGTGAGAGATGTGGAACAGAAAAAGGACTGGACTCAAAATCTCCTCAAAGATGAACCAGAGAGGGCTCCTGTCCTCCTAGTGAGAGAGGGAGGGCAGGGCGTCCCCTGGGAAGGTAGACAGAAAGGTATAGGTGGGAAACGGCAGAAGTGGGAGGAAAGGATTTTGTGGAACCTGTGGGAAAGGGTGGGAGTGGGTTAATAGATTTTAAAGGTGGTTAGAGATCGATGATTGAAATGGCCTGACACTGGTATGTTATATGGACTTTCGCTACAATCTTCTGGAAAATCTGGACCTGGGGGGGAGGGGGAGTAATGTTATAATGGTTTGTAACAATTTATGATTTAAGAATCAATATTAGAATGATGATTGGTTGTTAATAAAAATTATAGGCAGAAGGAAAAAAGTTATAGAAGGTAGAAAGGGAATTAGAAGTATAGGATTTGGGGTTAGAAATAAGAATAGAGATTTGAGAAAATAATATGTAAAATTGGCATAATTGCAATGAATACTGTCTAAATAATATTCAATTAGGGACCCAAGGGGGGGAGGTTGAGGGAGTCCAAAAGGTGTTGATTAAGATTTAGAGATATTGTTTTTTGATATATTTTTTGTCTTTGTGTTTTTTGCATTTTTTTCTTGCATTTTTTTCCTTTTTTTCCTTTTTTTTGTATTTTTGTATTGTGCATGTCAGAGGGCCTGATATGGCTACTCTAGAGTAACGACTCCAGCATGGTCTTTTAAGGCTTTTATTAAGTGCTGATTATTTACAGTGTTCAGAGCAGTAAAAATGCATCCTTAAGGTGAGGTGTCAGAACCTCCGAATGGCGATTGGCGCGTTTTCTTCCAGCACCAAAGCTTTGGCAGACCCAACCTCTTCCCCCTACGTTTGCGTCGCAATTCGGGAGTTGGGGGGATTGGCCTCCCCCCCGTGCGTCCAACTTCCTGTCCCACCTGCGGCATGGGCTCCACAACCTTGCCTGAGCCTCGGACACCACTTCCTGACTCTCCGCTGGAGGCAGAGCTCTCCTTACTCTCTCCAGCGCTTGGGGATGGGCTGGAACTTAAGATGGGAGGGACTTCCCTGTATCCCTTGTCCCTCACATCCACCGCCCTCCCAGGCTCCTCTCCCCCCCTCCCTAGGGGCTCTCTGCTTGCTGGGGACGAGTGAAACCCCAAGAAGTCTGTGGCATCCGAGCCTGTGGGTGTAAAAATTTCCCCCCAATCCTGCGATCTTTCTCCTTCCCCCTGAGAAGACGGGAATCCCAAGAAGTCAGTGGTGTCAGAGCTGGTGGGAGTAAAAATGTTCTGCCAGTCCTCTCCTGCCTCTGACGTAGTCGACCTCGGTGAAACCCACACCTCTTCTTCCGTATCCTCAAATTCTGCTTCCCATCTCCATGGAGAGCTGCTGCCTGTGATCCCTTCCTCCCGCCCCTCCCCCTCTCCCTCCCTTTCCATGTGCCAGGGCTTGGGCCTGTGGGGGAACAGGGCGTGGAACTCTTCCACTAAAAATTCCTCAGGTACTTCCGTGGCCGGTATCCACTCATTGTGGGACGGCGGAGTGTCCTCCCATGCTATCAGGTACTCCAGCCCTCTCACCCCTCTCCTTGAGTCTAAAATCTCAGTTGCCTCATTGAGCTGTCGGGCGTCTCCCGTCTCCCCCCCTCCCTCTGGAGGCTGATCGCTGTCCCTGAACCTGGTACTTTCTCTGTACGGCGACAGCAGCGATCTATGAAACACTGGGTGCACTCTCATGTCCTCAGGCAGTGCTAGCCTGAAGGCTACCGGGTTGACCTGTTGCGTGACCGTGAAGGGGCCCAGCCTCCTGGGTGCTAACTTCTTGCATCGCCCCCTGGTGGGAAGACCTTCCGAGGATAACCAAACCTTGTCCCCCACCCTGATGACCTCTTCCGGTCGCCTGTGGCGATCTGCCCCCTTCTTGTACGCTTCCTTGGCCCTCTCCAAGTGTTCTCTGAGCTGCTGGTGCACCGTCTCCAGGTCCTCTGCCCAATCCTCTGCCTGTGGGCCCTCTTCCTCCTCCTCCCCCTCCCTCTCCGGGAAAGATCTGAGGTCGCGCCCGTAGTTGGCCTTAAAGGGCGACACCCCTGTGGAGACGTGCACCGCATTGTTGTAGGCAAATTCTGCCAGTGGCAGGCGATCCACCCAGTCCGTTTGCCTCTGGCTGACGTAACATCTCAGGTACTGCTGCAGAATGGCGTTGACCCGCTCCGCCTGTCCATTGGTCTGCGGGTGCCGAGCCGTAGACAAACTGACCTCCACCTGCAGGAGGTTCATTAGCCGCCGCCAGAACCTGGAAACAAATTGGCGGCCACGATCCGAAATAACTCTTAAAGGCAATCCATGCAGTCTGAATACGTGGTCAACAAACAGTTTGGCCGTCTCTTCTGCCGAGACCGCCCTGGCACACGGTATAAAGTGGCACATTTTGGACATGAGGTCCACCACCACCAACACTGCGGTCTTGCCCCTGGACGACGGCAGGTCTGTGATGAAGTCCATGGACACTACTTCCCACGGCCTGTGCGGTGTGGCTAATGGCTCCAGCAAACCTGCTGGTGGCGCTCTGACCACCTTTGCTCGCTGGCAGGTGTCACATCCCCTTACATAATCCTGAACATCCTCCCGCACCCCTGGCCACCAGAAGTGTTTCATGACTAGGTGAGTGGTTTTGTCCCTTCCGAAATGACCCGCCGTTGGGTTGTCGTGCATCTGCTTGAGGACCTTACCTCTCAGCTGTTTGGTGGGCAGGTACAGGGCTCCCCTGTAAAAAAGCAAACCCCTCCTTTCCTCAAAGTCTTTAGCCTGCTCCCTCCCCCCTCGCAGCTCTCTGAAGATGCGGGAGGCAAACTCATCTGCTGCCGTCAGTGCTGTGAGTTCTGCCTCGCTCACCACTGCTGCTCCGCAGGACCATGCTGATGGGGGGGAAATGTGCCTGGGCGCTGGTGGCAACTCCTGCTCCATGTACTCTGGTTTGCGGGAGAGGGCATCCGCCCTGACATTCTGCTCCCCCGGGATGTAGTGGATGGAGAAGTTGAAGTTCGAGAAGAACTCTGCCCACCGTATCTGTCGCTGGTTGAGCACCCTGGCCGTTCTCCAGAACTCCAGGTTCTTGTGGTCTGTGCACACCTGGATGGGGTGCTTGGCGCCCACCAGGAAGTGTCGCCAGTGCTGGAAAGCAGCGTGGATCGCAAGAAGTTCCCTATCAAACACCGTGTAGTTGCGTTCAGGCTGTGTCAGCTTCCTGGAGAAGAAGGCACAAGGTCTCCACTCTCTGTTGGCGTCCAGTTGCAACAGTATCGCTCCCAACGCCCGGTCTGAAGCGTCTGTCTCCACGCGTAGGGGCGCATCCTGCACCACATGGAACAGGTTCTGGTCGGACGCAAACACCCTCTTGAGGCTTTCGAACGCTGCTTGCGCCTCTGGCATCCACCTGAACTTCTGCTTGCCTCTCAGGCAGTCCGTGATGGGAGCCGTAACCCGCAAGAAGTTCTTGATGAATTTCCTGTAGAAATTGGCGAATCCTAGGAGGCGTTGGGCATCTTTGCGCGTCCTGGGGCTGTGCCAGTCCAGGATGGCCTGCACCTTGTCCTTGTCCATCGCCAGTCCCTTGTCTGACAGTTTGTAGCCCAGGAAGTCCACTTCCCTGGTGTGAAACTTGCACTTCTCCAGCTTCACATACAGGTGGTTCTCCTTCAGGCGTTGCAATACCTCCCTGACATCCTTCACATGTTGCACTGGGTCAGCGGAATAGATAAGGATGTCATCCAGGAAGACCAAGCAGTTCTTGAAGAGAAGGGACCCCAGGACGTGGTGCATGAAGGCCTGGAAGCATGCTGAGCCCCCTTGCAACCCGAAGGGCATCACCAGATATTCAAAAGAGCCCAGAGGCGTGAACATCGTGGTTTTCCACTCATCGCCTTCCCGGATCCTGATCAAGTTGTACGCCCCCCTCAGGTCTAGCTTGGTGAAAATCTTGCCCCTGCGTGCCGCTGTCAGGAGATCGTCCACTCTGGGCATGGGGAAAGCCACTGGCTCTGTCACTGAATTGAGCCGTCTGAAATCCACCACAAGACGGCGCTGTTGCGTGTCTTTCTTGTCCACCCAGAAGACCGGGCTGCCCCCTGCTGCCTTGCTTTCTCTGATGAACCCCCGTTTGAGGTTCTTGTCTATGAACGCACGCAAATCCTCGAGTTCCTGATCTGACATGGCGTACAGCTTGGCTGGGGGTATCGTTGCCCCTGGCACCAGGTTGATCTGGCAGTCGAAAGACCTGTGTGGGGGTAGGTGGTCGGACTCCGCTTCGCTGAAGACCTCCTGCAGGTCCCAGTACTGCTTGGGTATCGCCTCACCCCCTTTGACATGCATGGTGGCCACCGTGGCTATTGGAGGCCCCTCCCCTGGTTGGTGCTGCATGCAATGTTCCAGACAAAAGTCCGACCCAAACGTGATGCATCTCTGGTGCCAACTGATGGAGGGGTCGTGGCGCGCCAGCCAGCTCATGCCCAAAACGATGGGGGGGTCTGAGATGGTTGTGACGTTGAAAGCCAGTGTCTCTGAGTGCCTTCCCACCGTCATTCTCATGGGGGGGGGGTTGATGAGTGATGGCCCCTCCCAGCAACTCTCTGCCGTCAATGGTGGCTACGTGCAGGGGAAAATCCAGCTGCAGAAGCTGGATCTGGTGCTCTTCTGCAAAGTTTCTCGAGAAGAAGTTGGCTGAGGCACCACTGTCAATTAAGGCGAGGACTGTCAGGGGATAGCCATTTGGGAGCGTTAGCGTGACTTCTAGAACCACTCCTGCTCTGGGAGGGGCGGGCTGGCTCTGCTCCTCTCTGTGCGGGTGGGCGGGCTGGGGCTGTTGTCTGCTGACTGTGCCTGGCTGCTGCCCCTTGTCTCCTGCAGCCAGGCTGTCTCGTTTCCCTGCTGTGGTGCTGCTTCAATGGGGGAAGGTACAACCGTTCCCGCCTTTCCTTGCCACTCTCTGCGATGAGGGCAGTCTCTGACGCGATGCCGGGGGGAGTTGCAGAGAAAGCAATTCCCGCCTCTTCCCTCCTTGCGTCTTGGCGCCGCCGGGGTTTGAAAAGCCCGCGCGCGCGCTCCACCGATCTCCATCGGTTCCAGCTCTGGGCTTGGTCTGGGCGGGTCTGGGGGCGGGCCCTGGGGTGGGGTTTGGTGATGTGGTCTGTCCTGGGAGCGTGGGAACCAAGGTTTTGCTGCGCGCGTCGCTTGTTTGTCATTCCATCTGGATTCCTGTCTCACCCCCACCGCTAGCGCCGCTTTGCTTAACTCATCCACAGTCCGCGGTCTAGGACCTCTTGCCAGCTCATCCTTAACGTCTGCGTGCAAACCCAGGTAGAAGGCTGATTTCACTGGCTCTTTGCAGATCCCACCCCAGTTTGTGCACCAGCATGGTGAATCTCGCCCAGTAGTCCCTAACTGTCGATTTTCCTTGTGTTAAGTTATGAAGCTCCTGTTTAGTGGCCTCCATTTCACTGTCACTAGCGTACATTATTTTTAAAGCTTCTAGAAATAATTTTGCGTTCTTCATGCAAGGATTTTTTTGCGCGATGAGCGGTCTTACCCATTCTCGGGCGGCCCCCGTCAAATGCTCTATGATAAAGGAGACTCTGTGCACGTCATCTGGGAATTCTGCTGCATGCAATTCCAGCGCATAATTTATTTCTGTCTCGAATCCTAGGTACTCCCTAGGGTCGCCGCTAAACTTGGTGACTAGGCTCTGTCCCCTTCTCACTTGGACTAGCTGCGGCTGGGGCGCCCCCCCACCTCTAGCGGCTTTCTCCTCTTCCAACTTTTTCTGCAGGTCCAATACCATCACCCTTAACTGTTTCTCAGTCTCCTCTTTTGTCCTCACCTGGTCCACCAGCTTGTTCAGCTCCTCCTGCGCCCCTCGCGCTTCCTCCTGAGCGGCATGCAATTGCTGCTGTGCCTGCGCTGTGAGGTTCCGTAGCTCCTGCTTCGCTGCTTCGGCCTCCAGCCTCCAATGCTCAGCCTCTTGAGCGCTCATCGCTGCACTCCAAAGTAGCCAAAAAAAGATTCGGAGGTTGCTGTCAGAGGGCCTGATATGGCTACTCTAGAGTAACGACTCCAGCATGGTCTTTTAAGGCTTTTATTAAGTGCTGATTATTTACAGTGTTCAGAGCAGTAAAAATGCATCCTTAAGGTGAGGTGTCAGAACCTCCGAATGGCAATTGGCGCGTTTTCTTCCAGCACCAAAGCTTTGGCAGACCCAACCTCTTCCCCCTACGTTTGCGTCGCAATTCGGGAGTTGGGGGGATTGGCCTCCCCCCCGTGCGTCCAACTTCCTGTCCCACCTGCGGCATGGGCTCCACAACCTTGCCTGAGCCTCGGACACCACTTCCTGACTCTCCGCTGGAGGCAGAGCTCTCCTTACTCTCTCCAGCGCTTGGGGATGGGCTGGAACTTAAGATGGGAGGGACTTCCCTGTATCCCTTGTCCCTCACAGTGCAAGTGTGTGTATCTGTATGTTTGGTATTTCTGTATGTGTGTGTTGGAAAATCTTCAATAAATTCATTTTTTAAAAAAACAAAGTTGTGCAGCTTCTTGCAGCTTCTTTTGCAAATGGGAAAAGCCCCGTTTTTGGGGAATCAGCTCACAGTTGTGCGGCTTTTTTGCAAAGGGGGAAAGATCCATTTTTGAGGATCAGCTCAAAGTTGCTGAGCTTACCTTGCAAAGGGAAAAATCCTGTTTTTATGGGATTCAACTCACAGTTCTGCATTTTCTTTAGGAAAGGAAAGGGAGCCATTTCTACAGTTTTCAGACAGATAATCTAATCAGCCAGTCACATGTCGCTGCAGCCTCCCTCTGCAGAACATTCAACAATGGAGGCCTGGGCAAGGGGGCAGGGCCTGGAAGGGAGCTAGCTTTCCTTATCTCCCCGATCTCTTGCAATCAGCTGCTGAGCAGATTCCTTTCAACTCCCTCTTCCCCTCTTGTTGGCCTTTAGCTCTTCCTAAATAATAATAATAATAATAAGCATGACCTGCTTTTCGCCCCTGGGCAATCCAGCTCCAGGGACCATGCAATCGCTCCATAAAACGCACAGACATTTCCTCTTTTTAGGAGGAAAAAAGTGTGGCTTATGGAGCGAAAAATACGGTATATCTTCACAACTGCAAAAGAAGATGCAGTCAATTTCACTCTTCTGACAAAGATAATCAAATACCCAATGCAGGGATTTCATAACTTTTTCTTGAGCCCTCTTGACTTTATTGTGATCAACTACAAGTCTCTTCTTCAGTAATCAAGCCAGCACACAGGCCCACACCACATCTGATGCTCTGCATAGCAACATTATGTATTTCTAATGTGTTGTATTCTGTCTTTTCATTAGAAGTGGAAGGCATACTTGGTTTTCCTAATGTCAATTCATCATTTCCATCTAGGCCATCAGCTATTTGTTGTTCATTTTCATCAGCAGTGAAAATAATTTCATTTGATGGTATTGAAGCCTCCTGCTTACTTCTCTGCTTATATTCAGCAAGCCTTCTTTAGTCTTTTTGCCGCTTCCACTTTTGGACTTGTCAGTTATGCTCTGGCAGAATTGAGCAAGCCAATCTGATGTGGTCCAACAGAACCAGTCTTCTCTCCTCTGTCCTTTAATAAAAGCAAGTTGCTTCATAGGGATCTTAATCTCCTTAGGGCATGTACAGTTAATGTGAAATTCCTTTTTGCAACTAGCATCTGCAGGACAGCCAAATTCAGAGCAGAGAAAAATATATATACACTTGCAATTGAGGATGTTGAAAAGCTTGTCAAGTTTTGAAGGGGAAGCCTCTTTGACATCTAGCTTTTCTCTACCAAGAGACATTTTTTTGGCCTGCTCCCAGCTCTCTTGGATCTTCTTTAAGATTGTGACTCATGAATTTACAATAGGAGTGACAAAAGAACTGTTTATTTCTTCCTTCCTTTCAAGCACTTAGGGTAAATGCCCTTGCAAGACTGGCTGCTGGGTAATTTCTGACATCCTCACCACTTTGTTCTCTTAGCAGTAGCCCATATCTCAATGGGAGTTCAGAGGGCAATAACCCTCTGCCAGTTGTTGCCCAAGCCACACACTAATCTTCATGGGAGCGGGTGGCACTGTAGTCTAAAGCCACTGAGCCTCTTGGGCTTGCCAATTAGGTTGGCAGTGTGAATCCCTGCGAAAGGGTAAATTCCCGTTGCTCTGTCCCTGCTCCTGCCAACCTAGCAGTTTGAAAACATACCAGCGCAAGTAGATAAATTGGTACCACTGAGGAGGGAAGGTAAAACAGCGTTTCTGTGAATTCTAGCACTCGTCATGGTGTCCCGTTATGTCAGAAGCGGTTTAGTCATGCTGGCCACATTACCTGGAAAGCTGTCTGCAGACAAATGCCTGCTCCCTCGGCCTGAAGCGAGAAGAGCGACGCAACCTCATAGTCGGCTTTGACTGGCCTTAACAATCCAGGGGTCCTTTAACTAACCTTCATAGCATAGGGGCTTGAGAATGAATTTCTCATGTGCAGAGTGACACTTGCATTTCTTACTTTCAACACTCAGTACTATTTTCTCTGTCAGTAATTCTCTAAGATATCAGATTGAAGTCTTTGCTAATTCCAGTACCAGAACGATTCTTTAACTAAAGATACTAGAGGTTGAACCTGGGGCTATGCTTGAACATTGAACTATATGCAATATTCAGTTGGTACCATGAAAAATGTATTCATGGTAAAATACCATGTGGGTTAGGGCTATGGGAGTGAAGGTGTTAAAAAAAGCACTCCCCAAACCAACAATTACACCAATTTATTCCAAGGCATAGGATTATGCCAGCAGAAACCCTTGCAATGGTCTGCAAACTGTGCATAAATTTCATGTGACATAAGAATATTGGTCCCAGTAATGGTATCACAACCCACATCTGCGTGGGTTGACACAAAGTGAAATTTCACCTTTTGCTTCCATTACATTTAACCACAGCAACTAATATAAATCTTGCAATTCAAGATGAGAGTATTGCTGTATTTGATATGCATAGTAATTAGGATATTTTCTACCAATTTAATGCCTTTGATGCTAACAAAAAGACAGTAGTAAAACATCCCTGAAAGCATTATGTTGGTGACAGTTTGAAATTAGGGCTCTAAAAATGCTAATAGCAGCCAAAATAATCTAGGATCTCACAGTCCGCTTTATGTCCGCCTCTCTAATTTAACATTTTACAAAATGAATGCAACAATTTCAGCTACATTTAACATTGCTGTCATTGGATTCTAAGACTCAGATTGCTTTCAGCTGCCCACCACAACTTTATCACATAAGCCTTTTCACTAGCTTCAATTAATGCAGATGCAGTATTAGTGAAATAATTAAACATTCATGAGTAGACATTATTTGGAAAGAAGATACATGAGAAATTAGGATTGGTACAACACGTGTTCAATACTAAGACACCCCATCTTCTTAATTATTGTGTGTGTGTGTGTGTGTGTGTGTGTGTGTGTGTACACACACACATACAGTGCTGTTTGCCTCACACTAATTTTTACACACACACACACACACACACACACACACACACACACACACTACATTTTGCAGTATATAATTGCTATTTCCCCCCATATATGAATGTTTACTTTTACACTAACCCTGGGAACCTGAAGAAGAGAAAATGCCATAGCCTGACTACAATGTTTAATTATATTAAAAAATACAGTATAGAAGGGCAGGTCACTGGTACCAAGGGTCAGTCTAATAAAACATGTTCATGCAGGCTGACTTCACTATAATGATTGAAGCGCTATGACCCAGTGTTGGTCAAATTGGGAACAAATTGCACAATGTTTAAGCTGTTCCTGGCGATTCAGCGGTGATGAGGCACAGAGGTTAGAAAGGAACAAGGAGGTGAGGAATTAGAATGACTTCACAATACTCTCTGACACAGACACTGCTGGACTATGGCACCCCCACAGCTTGACTAAAGAAAATCCTGCAAAAATAATGTAGCTACACAAGACTGCTGGGAAGAGTGCCTTACACAGTTTGCAAAAGCCAGAGGTGAACAGGCATGCTAGTAAATGCTACTGAGGGAATGGGGGGGGGCGGAATTCAGCTTATGTTGAAAACACAACTAATCACATATGCAAAGTAGTCAGTTAAGAAAATTCTGTTAACAGGACATTCCCAGTGTTTGGATATCACCATGCTACTTCTTTAGTGCTTTCGTTGTCATAGTGATAATCATACTGCTCACTAAATGTAAGCAATAATGGACAACTGAGTTTATACCACCGAACCACAAAATCTATCTGCCCACACTTATGTCAATTTGTGAAGAAGAATAGCAGAATTCTGAAAGTAAATTTCTAGATTGCTTGAATGCAAGTCCCTGTGGGAGATGCAAAACACACAACTCCACAGTGAAGCTATAAGACACAGCTTTGCTCAGAAATGCATCTTCTATAATGAGATCATAATAAGGCTATACTATATTTAAAAAATTATTCATAAAGTAATAATAGAAACCCTGGAATCTGTGACTTAATAATTAGTGGGTTGGATCCAGGGTCAAAGGCTTTTGATTCGGTGGAGGGTTCCCACTGTTGGGTGAGGTGACTGTTGATTTCCCCTCTCTGTACAACCTCCACCAACCCTCTGGAACAGTGTGGGAAATGGCATTGGGGGTTGCAGGGGAAAGAGTGTGGAGTGGCAAAATATGCCTTCCACTTGAGTGGAACTCTGCTAAGAGAAAGTCCCAGCTCTTGGGTTGAACAGAGTCCCTCTGAACATGTTTCAAAGAGTGACTTTTTCCTCACATCTGAGTAATTGCTGCCTGCCTATATACATCTAGGATTTCAAGTTCAGGAGTCTAGCTTTCCAATGGGCTTAAGCCACATTACCCCCCCTCTCTATTTACAAATTAAACACTACTTTATATAGGGTTTTCATATAAAGGGTGCTGTACAATCTTTGGCTTGTATCTGACAGTTTTAACCTAGGTTTCTAACATACCTATGGACGCTAGGAGATCAGATTGCAGGATTATCTTTTAGTCCCACTCTTTATTTTATTTTATTTTATTTGTTTGCTTGCTTGCTTTTCTATTAGTCCTACTCTTTATTATTATTTTCTCTATGTCTATGGATATATGTCAACTTAGAATAAACTTTCATGTTTTTGGCTCTAATCCATAAAAGCTTACATCACAATAAATCAAATAGCCTACAAAGTGACAAGATTCCCTTTGTGTTTACTTTATCCATTGTTTTTAAGATGCATGCAGTTGCTCCTTTCAATAGTTACTAACTTGTCCTTTATTAGGTATACTCATTCAGGATGTCATTTTAATGACCCAGAAAGTATAGTAAAGATTATTTAGGGATTTGTGCTGCTGCTAGCAGGAGATAATCTTGTCATCTGTAGAAATTAGGGGCTGCATCCTGTTCAAACACAACACTACCCCACTACGGGATGTAGGAAAAACAGGTACAAAACATGCATGCTGTCATATGTGAAAAATCACATAGACATATATTTGGCAACAGTTTTCCTTTGTCATTGCCTTTGTTCCTAAGATCCAATTCCCTCCTCCTCAAATTAGGCAACTTCAAAAAACCATGACTTGATGTTTGGAAATCTGTTGGGTTTCATACTCAAGTGTGTAGCTCCATCAGCAGCAGTTTATTCCATCTGGGTACAGTAGTTGCTGTATGGCTTTTTTTATTTTGAAAATGTAAGTAATTTAGTGACACCAGGTTCCAAATGTGCTTTATCACAGAAAAATAGGTGTTTTGGTCATCAAAACCCTATATACATTCTGACCATTTTGTGTTGTATTTGCAAACCTTTCAAACATCCACATTTAAAATGTACTTGCAAGGGTTGATGTTTCATATTAGAACAGGTAAAGTTGAAGAAATGCCAGTAGGGATGCCACCTGGAGGAAAAGTAAAAATTAACTAACTTGTAAACAAGCCAGGCAGCCTGATTTCTGATACTGTAAATCTTTTGCTGCAGAGAAACATGTGACATAATTGGGGCAGTTTACACTAGCTGATATTCTTCCAGAAAGCTATTGCCATTATTTTGTAGACTGCTTTTACATCACCACCACTTTGAAAACAACCCAGTGCTGGTATCAGTTTCAAATACAGTTCATGGAGCTGCAACTAGCTGGCAAGATTTATTTATACTTTTATAAATAAGTAGTATATCCAATAGAAATTGTTGCAATTATGATGCAATTAATTGCTTCTTTTTAACTGAGTATGGAAACATTAAGTACTCTTTCAATCAGATGCACTTTTTTATAAATCTTTATTGCTCTTTCTTTCAAATATTACAAAAAATAAGAGAGAAAAGACAAAAAAGAAGAAAAAGATGTACTTAACTAGGTTATTCTATGTTATCAGTATGAAACAGTTTACAAAAGTCTCTTTTTTGTAAGAAAAGATAATAATTTATTATTTATACCCCGTCCACCTGCTGGGTTTCCCCAGCCACTCTGGGCGGCTTCCAACAAAACATTAAAATACAATAATCTATTAAACATTAAAAGCTTCCCTAAACATAAATATACGATGGCAGGAATGCTTTTTCCAAAATGTTGAGGTATTACTACTACTACTACTACTACTACTACATCATTATTAATTTTGTATATCGCCCTTCATCCTGAGACCACAGGGGTGAGCTACAGGGGTGTGGCTTACAACACAGTAATACAAAATGAAAACCCAAATGCACAACAAAAACAAGAACAAACCAACAACTCGTTCCCCTTACGAACAATGACAATTGTCATAAGGAAGTGGCAACATGACAACTTTGGGTACCTTTGAGAAGGAATACCAACAGTACTCATCTAACAACAACCAAAAAAAGGATTGAATTCACATAACACAATAAGTTTAAAGAGCTGTTAGATACACTGGGTTAGAGAAACATGGGTACATTTTAGGGCATCCTTAATCCTTCAACAATTGAAGATGGAAAATGAGTATCTGAGAACTGAGTACCCCAATCCTTATTCCAAGTGTCTTATTGCAATAATTGACATTCAGGCACATTCCACACAGCACTTTGAAACTACTATGGATCAGCTGGCTGGAGAATACATACTCTGGGGGTTTTTGTGCTGGAAAAATGCAATATCCCTGAAATAGAAGCAAATCCTGACAGCAGATGTTTAGATACTATGTAATGACTAAACAACAACAACAACAATGAGGAACAACTACCTTTGATAAAATGCAATAGCACCAAGCTGTTGTCCCAACATCAACTTCTTTTGTAAATGTGAAAGTTTGCAATGTTCAGCCTCAACAATTGCAAGCAATTATCCCAACACTTCTCACTCAGTCTTGCCAAGCAAACCCACGTGTTCTCTCTTGTATTTTAACTCGTAACAAGCAAAGATTTCTGTATTTAATTAACATACAGTGTTTTCAGAAAGCCTCTGGGCAGTTTCCTGTTTGCAAGTTTTCTTATGGGCCTACTTCGGGACCCCTCAAACAAATTTTTATTGGAGACCTAGCCCATTCAGTTACACCAAGTCCTTAACCAACCTTAACATTTCACACTATGTCCTCTGCTCCTATAAACCTCACCTTCTTTTTATATCCTTTCCCCAAACAACATTATATCTCCTTATGATATCAGGAGCCTACCATCATAAGAACCTATGGGTGCTGCCTCTCCTGCTACTGCTGTTTTACTATGTAAAAACACTGCGCAATCACTCTTGATCCATTTTGTCATAAGGCTCACTGTAATGGGAAAGCATGGAACTCTCTTTTTCCATGTGTGAGGTGCACTGACATGGATGGGGAGGGAGGATAAATCTAATCATGCTTAGAGCTAGCCGTGGGACCTCAAAATCCCACAGGGTGTTGTATCATATTTTTATCCACGAAACAGATCTGCCATACAAAATCCACAGATAGATGAATAAATTATTCCATTTAAAAGGGGGATTTCATACTGTACAAGGTAGTGGGGGTGGGGGGAGAGAAAGCTTTACTTAAAAAAAAAACACTTTTAGACAAGCCACTCTTACCTGAATTATTTGTGGGAAATCAACATGTTCCTCAGTGCTTAATGTTTGATAGACCTTTGCCATAAATATTGTTTTTTCCAAAGACTTTCATGCTTTCTCCACCCTCTGCTTGTAATCTTACATTGGGTACGGAAAAAATAGAAGACACTGCAGGGAAAAGATAGAATTCAGGGATTTAACTTTTAAAGTTTTTAAAGTTTCAAAGCACTAAGATATTCACACACACACCCCACAAACTTTAAAGCAAGCAAGAAAAAGCCAGCAACTTATTTTTAAATGGAATATTGTGATCCAACATTCTTATGAAAACAAGACAAGTTCTCGTGCTACTCTTTCATCCCAATCCAGGAAGTTCTTGCAATCAGCCCCTAAAGACACTTACTAATGGTTTGAAAGAACTGTTGGGACAGTCCCTCCCCCTGCTTTTCAGAAGCTACTTAAAGACCTGTGTGGCATAAGGAAAAAATAGAAGAGGGGAATTCAGGACACCTTATGCAACCAGCTCCTGATTACACTGCCAATAATAAGAGAGAATATACTATTTCTGCTTTATTGGCTGCTGCCATTCAGGACCTACTAACAGTGCTTGCCTGACTTAGATTCTCTTGGAGTAGGACCTAGCTGTGTTATTTGTTTCTTCATTTGTAATCTCTTTCTAAAAATAAAAAAATCTAACCCCCAAATGGCAGGGTTCTGAATAAGGTGGTAGAACCATCTTTGATAGCAAAAGGCAACAGGCAGGGGTGCACAAATACAATTATAGTGCTGAGGTGCCACAGCCTTAAGATTGCAGAGAAGATACTGTAAATGCTGCCTGATCTTAGGAGGAGAAATCAACTCAGTCCTGGGGTGGGGCTCTCTTGTGCAGGCTTGCATGGGCCTGCATTGACCCGTTTTATTAATTGTTTGGTTTTCTCTTTAGCCACGCCCACTTCAGTCTCTGGCCCCACCCACTTCCACCTTTGGAACATGGTACTTGGACATTAAAATCCAGTCCTTAGGCCATGGATTAAATTAATAAGAGTAGCCACAGTAATCATTACAGCTGATTTATGGAGTGTCACCACAAGGATGGGATTCTTTTTGGCAATGTGGTTGTAAATGCCATAATGTTTACACTGGCTCCAGTGACTATGGCCTTAGCTCAAGTTCACATTAAATAATCAGTTTTAAAATGTGCAAATTCATTACAGGATTTACATATTGGATATCTCTAACTATAAAAAAAGGATTGCCCACTTGCGGAGTTCTTTACAAGGTCTCTGGGTTAAAAGGAACTGAAAGTATGTGTAGATGAATTCCACGATGAGAGGTTTGAAGGACCTTTAACATTGAAAAATGTTTGTGGTTCCTTACTAGTATTATATTGGATATACTGCACCCACAATTAAAATTAATGCAACATTTAAGTGGGAAATATTTTCAGGTGCATAGAGAAAGCATCACAACTAGTTACCTAAATCACCTAGGTTCTAGCCACCAAAATCCCATCAATTCACAGTGTAACCCTTTTTTTTGCCAAAATATACAACTTCATTGTTTTTTTAAAATATGATTGCAATTTCTATCCATGCATACCAAATTTAAACAATTATAGTATTTGATACAGGGATTGTCCCTTCTTGCATCTTTATTTATGCTCCATAATGATTATCTGCTAGACACAGAAATAGTGTTTCTGTAACTCAAAATTTTTACTGGAGGCATTTAGCAAAACCTTGCCTTAAAATATAATGATTTTTCATCTTTATTCTCCTCCTTCAAAAGGTTTCACTGCTCCTGATGTTTAACGTTATGCAAAGACGTGTTTCTGCCAATGAATATCGCCTTATGGTTATGCTTCTGCAAATAACCTGCTGTGAGCTGATAAAAGGATTAATGCAGCCAAAATTCTTAATCTGTGAAATTACAAATTAAATTCTCATATTAAAAATACCACCCTGAGGTATTTTTTGTGGTTTTAATTCCCCTCTGGTGTTCTGCATACATTGTGCTTGTTAATGACTAGGACAAGACTGTCTCTGTTGGCAGCCTGCTGCACAGTGATAATGTGTAGGCATTTACTTCACAGATAGAACCGGATTTAACCACCAACTGATAAACTAAGTGGCAAGTGGGTAATAAGTCCATATTAACTGAAAAGTATTACTACAGAATTCAGAATTCATAGACTATCAAAATCCTGGCTAGACTAAAATGTACAGTCAGAAAGGATTGAGATGTCACCAATGTAGAGTGATATTAAGTTATCGTCTTTTAAACTGACTAATAAAAAAAGCCACTGGTATTTTTGTTGTCTAAGTACTCATGAACTAACAAATCACTTCATATTAGACTTTCAATGAGATAGCAGACTTCTCAACAAGCATCATTAAATTGCACCTGGGTACTTTGGAAAATTCTGATTAAATCATGCAATAGGCAAAAGACCCTATGAGTCAAGAAGAGGGTGTACTTAGTCCCTCAAACTGGGGCGGGTTGAAGAATGTAGCATTTGTCTGAAAAAAAGGCAAAATGCAATGTCTAATCACTGGATGAACATTTTTCAGTTCCTGAAAATATGAGCTTCTACTAGAATAGATGTTTGTGCTTTTTGGAGAAGGGAGGGGAAGAATAGTATGTTTATGTGAATTAGAAAAACTAAATCTTAGTGAGATCCTTTCTAGTTCTTAGCTGCATCTCTAAGAGGACATTTCGGGAACATAGGAACGTTGGAAGCTGCCTTATACATACTATTAATTCATCTAGTATATCTCCAGAATTTCAGACACAGGCCTCTCTTTTTGTATCCAGGGGCAACATAAATGGTGTGTGTGTGTGTGTGTGTGTGTGTGTGTGTGTGTGTATCACTGTCATCATAGAAAACCTGTGAGATAGGCTGAAGAGTAAAGGTAAAGGTAAAGGTAAAGGGACCCTTGACCATTAGGTCCAGTCGTGACCGACTCTGGGGTTGCGGCGCTCATCTCGCTTTATTGGCTGAGGCAGCTGGTGTACAGCTTCCAGGTCATGTGGCCAGCATGACAAAGCCGCTTCTGCCGAACCAGAGCAGCACACAGAAATGCCGTTTACCTTCCCGCTGTAGCGGTACCTATTTATCTACTTGCACTTTGACGTGCTTTCGAACTGCTAGGTTGGCAGGAGCTGGGACCGAGCAACGGGAGCTCACCCCATCGCAGGGATTTGAACCGCCGACCTTCTGATCGGCAAACCCATAGCGCCACCTGCATCTCCGGCTGAGGAGTAGGAACACACAATTTAAAGACAGTGTTGAAGTAATTAAATGACAGGTGATTAGCTGCAGGGTATGGGGAACATAGGAGGCTGTCATGCTTACTGAGTCAAGAGTACTGGTTTAACTAGTTCAATGACTGGCAGTGGCTCTCTGGGCTTTCAGACAGGAATTTTTCTTAGACATGCCTGGAGATGCCAGAACTGAACCTGGGAGCTTTTGTTGTGTGATGTAATCCATTGCTGCAGTCAAATGCAACATTCCTTATTTCCCTAGAGTGGGCAGAGGCAGGGGGACATCCAGTCAGTGTAACTTCCTGTACTACAGGTCTGGAGCATCCTCCCCCTGCATGTGACCTGGGAGATGGGCGTGCCTCTGGCTGACTCCACAAAAGAGCCAAGTCATGCAGCCATTTTCTCAGGTCATCTGTTTTGTCTTTCTATTGTCTTGCTGTTCTTTTGCTGCCATGCTGCTCTCCTGAAGCCATTTTTTGTCTTAATGAAATTTTGCTGTCTGCTGGCTCCCAGCCAGCAGCCCATGAGTTCCATCTCCATTTGAGATAAACTCACAGTTTCTTTGGGTAACTACCAAGTAAATTCTGCCTTTCAGGGATCAAATTGTGAACTGAAATGTGGGTAAACTTTTTGTTACTTTTCTCAGAAAGACTCTTGTGTCTTTATTCTTTTAAGAGGGATCAAAGGGGACACCAGGAAATAAACTTACCTAAGAGATTCAAACGAATCTGCAAACTAGCTTCCAGCTATATTGAGGGGAATTTGCTCTGCTACATCACTTACTAGCGTGAGTGAAGTAAGGATAATACTTATTCAATATATCCTTTCCTACTATCCTTAACATTCCCACATTTGTATATAAGGCACATGCTCTACCACTAAGCCATGGCCCTTCCCTATTGGAGCAATTGGGTCCCATAAGCACCACATTCCACAGTGCCCAAGAGCTGATTTCATGCACACATCATTTCAACAAGTTGCAATGGCTGTTCCCAAGTACACACTTATGCATACAAATGTTAATACAAGAACTGGGTAGTTAGTTATTCACAGCAATTGTCATGCCTCCATGATCACATAACTTTCTGTAATCCAAAATGTTTGCTGTTTAGCTCACACATCAGATCTGTAAATGCCTTAAAAGCTTTGCAACTAGAGATGTAGAATTTCTGAAAAAACTGAAGTCATGGTGGAGGGAACCTGTTTTGTTTCCTGTTCCCTAGCCCCACCCCAAAATATGCAATTCTTATTTTTTAAGCAGCTCAAATGTCACTTTGTTGCTTTAGAAAGATGTTCCTAAATTTATTCAGTTGTTAATTACAAATTGAATTTACTTTTTAAAGAAGAAGTTGTCACACACAGAACTACAAGCTGCCAAACGGTAAGGAATCTAGCATTCTGCCAGTTTATGAGCAGGCAAAAGCAATAAAAGCAGGAGAAACCATCAGCATTACAGTAAAAAAGGAGAAAATTAGTATGTATTCTATTCAACTAAGTCCTACTCAGAGTAGACCCATTGAAATTAGTGAACCTAAGCTGGTAAAGTCTACTAGCTCCAGTAGGTCTACTTTGAGTAGGACTAGCACTGAATACCACCCATGTTTCTTTCAGTCCTCCACAATGTTAAGCACTCATTTCCATTAACAGAGTTGGAAAATTGGGGGAAGGGACCAAGACTCAATGAGTACTACATGAAATTTAATTAGTCTGATTTCCTGAGCTATCACTATCAGTTTCTACTTTTTCATATTTGTCATCATATTTATCATGTACTTCTAAAAACTGAAGTTTTGCCCAGACTGAAACAAGCTTCTCTACCTTTTCACATTTCATAGTGCAGCATTTTCCCGGGGGATGGGGGAGGACAAAGAGGCTTCCGGGGGGGGGGGGGAAATGTCCCCCATCCCCCCACCCAGGCCCTCACATATCTAACTGCAACAGGTCTGAACAAGTCTCGTTATTTCTCCAAAGGGCCTGAGAAATCCAGATAGTATAGTGCAATGGGGTTGAAAGAGAAATGTAACTCACTAAGCAAACGTGACCAGTTTAAAAAGTGCATCCTCAATAGCATTTTTGTTTATTGTGCTGGCAGAAATGAGTATCACCTGAAAGTGAAATTGATTTACACCAATTTTATATTGGTAAAATTATCCCTGCCACCTCATCCAATGTAAATATGGCTTTGCCTGAATGTGCTCCAATGACTTTTTAAGAACACTAAAGTCAATAAAAAATTGTTGCTAGTTAAAAAGAAAACATAACAGAAAGCATCTTGTTGGGATCATATTACTTATAATAATGTTAATACATTTTGTTTAAAATGAAAAAACAAAGGACAGTGTTTGAATGTTGAAAGCATCCTCAAGCTATAAGAGAATGAACTCAAGTTTATCTTTCATATGTTTAAATCTTGCCCATTAATCAATTGTGTGCTTTGTGTTCTTCAATTTCTTAAATACAAAAATATTTTTAAAAATGTTATTATTATGGCATATATAATGTTTGAGAATATTACTGGATTATTGTCCCGTGCACTGCAGCATGTTAAAAAGTGGTGCATATTATGAAGTAAAAAGCACTAAATATGTAAATTATATTTCCACCTCCCTTCCTTTCTTTATGGCATTTCAAATAATTCTCTTTACTGCACATATAATCAAATACAAAGATAGATAGCTACATACTGCACAGTAGAGATAGCAAGGGAGAGTCCATTTTTCCTGTGTCAAGCAAAGTATGGAATTTGAACTGCAGAATCTCTCTCTCACACACACACTTCCTTGCCTTTATTCTATGTGGATGTTTTGTTATACTCACTGTCAGTTAGTTCCCATAGCCGTGGGGGCAGGTCACTGAAATACTCATGGCTGAGAGCTGCCTGTGCTGACAATCTGTTCTTTGGGAAACACTGGAGTAATTTGGAGGCCAGATCCTCTGCATGATTCACATAGCTTAGCCTTAAACATAAGCAGAGAAAAATTAGTGAGACAACAAATTAAAAAAGAGAAACTACTCTCACTGGTTATGCCATATATAACAATATCAAGGAAAGCAGAAATATAGAGCCAGGTCCATGTACCTAACGAAATTCCACCGCTGTAACTTACATGGCTTATTCACAGCCATTGGCAGATAGTTATAAACATTAAAATTTATCGTTTCACTTTAGTTACTGTCTTTTTAGTTGTTAGCAGACATTTTTGAAGTAAGCAGAGTGCGGAGACAGTGGCTCCTTGCCTTTCAAGATGCTACAAAGCCAGGGACCTTCACCTCTCTGCCACAGTTACTGTAGAAATTCAGTGTCCTCTCAACATTCCCCACCCAGTATCTCACATTTCTAAGCAGAAATCTTTGTGGAAGACCCTGACTGCAAAAGGAAGGGCATCTCATAATCTGTGCTTTCTGGTGAATGGAGGGGAAAGCATATAAATGCCCTAACCTTTGCAGACCCCCCCTTCCAATTCTTCTATCATCATGTTTTCCCAAAGCATAACACATCAAAACCCTGCCAACTGTTCATTCTGTTTGCTCCAGATTTCCCCTGAAGCGAGGGATGCCTACTGATTTATGGCCACCAATGAAGTGATGGGAGCTCACCCTATGGAACTCAGTGCTCTGAAATAGATACCTCTCAAAAAAATAAAAAAAAATTCCTTCAGTAGCACCTTAAAGACCAACTAAGTTTTTATTTTGGTATGAGCTTTCGTGTGCATGCACACTTCTTCAGATACAGTGAAATGGAAGTTTCCAGGCACTTATGTAGAGAAGGGGTGGGGAGGGGTGGGGATGGGGAGGGGGGATCACTCAGAAGGGTGGTGGAAATGGGTGATTGACTGACTGATAGCTGTTGATGACCGCAAACGACTGCAAATGGTTTTGCATGAAAAAGCAAGGGTTGAGATGGCTGAAGATCGCTTATCATGTATAATGAGATAAGAATCCGATATCTCTGTTCAAACCAGTCAGTCAATCACCCATTTCCACCACCCTTCTGAGTGATCCCCCCTCCCCCTCCCCACCCCTCCCCACCCCTTCTCTACATAAGTGCCTGGAAACTTCCATTTCACAGTATCTGAAGAAGTGTGCATGCACACGAAAGCTCATACCAAAATAAAAACTTAGTTGGTCTTTAAGGTGCTACTGAAGGAATTTTTTTTTATTTTACTTCGATCCAGACCAACACGGCTACCTACCTGTAACCAGATACCTCTCAGTCCCTCAAATTGTAAAATAAACATTAATTCTGAAAAACTGTGGAATACCTTTTCAAGTAAGTCTATTTGCACTTGATGTGGCCACAAATAATTTTAGTTTTCTTTTGAGATTGGCTTGAGACTGAGATAGGCTTTTGTTTTTGTGACACAGCCTGACATTTTGTTAGCCTGTTCTTGAATTTGTTGGTATTTCTATGTAGGCTACAGTCAAGCCAGGAGTTTCTGTATCTTTGAATTGGAATCTGGCTACGTTATTGTACTTAGTTCCCACCAAAATAAATGGGATAACAATGAGCTTTCATATTGATTACAATGGGATCTCAATGCAATTTATTTATAGGTTGGTCCTGTAAATATTTACTCACAAATTAAGTGCCATTGAGTTTAACTGAATTGTTTTAGAGAACATATACAATTTTTCAAAATCAACTGCTATTCTTTTCGGCATTTTCAGTTTGAAATACAAACACAGGTCACAGTGTCACCTACCAACTAGACTCCAGTTTAGCAAGAATTTGTATTCAAATGGGGGGATTGGTTCCATTCAGGTATTCTTGACATTTACAAGAAAACACTTCAGAGTGAAGGGCACTAGTAAATGTCAGTACATAGACTGCTCACAAAGACACAGTTGGCAGACAAAGGTAGAGAAAAGCATATTCAAATGTCCACGTATATGGTCTCATAAAATAATTATAATACAAATCTAAGTAACTTGGCACAGTATTCTTGTAGGATTAAGCCAAACACCCATCTCAAATTTAACTGCATGGCTTTAAAGCACCCAAGTATATTTCCAAGTATAAGTTAGTAAAGCCATATGCAGAAGTTATTTGATTTTCAACAGGAGCTACTAGGTGTCCATTGCTGAAATAAAACAATTACATTTTTATTAAAAGATTTGTCTTCAAATTTCTTCCCACCAGTAATGGTTCTGTCGCAGAATGGATATAGAAAGGATAAAATGTGTACAATGTATTTCAAATGAACAGATCTTTTATGCATACTAAAGGAAAGTCAACCACAGGGGAGTGGAATCATCATAGAACTGGAAGGGACCTCTAAGTTCCTCTAGTAGTCCAACCCCTGCCAATGCAGGGAAACTGCTGCTATAGCACCCTGCTATAGCACCCTGTGGAATGCCCTCCCACTAGAGGTCAAAGAGAACAACAATTACCAGACCTTTAGAAGGCATCTCAAGGCAGCCCTGTTTAGGGAAGCTTTTAATGTGTGATGGATTTCTGTATTTTAATGTTTGATGGATTTCTGTATTTTAGATTTTCTGTTTTGTTGGAAGCCGCCCAGAGTGGCTGGGGGAACCCGGCCAGATGGGCGGGGTATAAATAATAAATAATAATAATAATAATAATAATAATAATAATAATAATAATTATCTAATAAAGGAGAGTACTGTATACAAACTTCAAAGGCATCAATTCCACTGATAAACAGCTCACACTGTCAGAAAGTTCTTAATGTTTATGCAGCAACAACAGCATTATTCAAAAATGCATTTATTGTATTTTGAACCTGTTGGTTTGGGTCCTACCCCCTAGAGCTGCCTTTCTCAACCTTCTGTCCTCAGGTGTTCTTGAACTACAACTCCCATCCTACTTGACAAATGATCAGGAATGATGGGAGTTGTAGTCCAACAACATCTCCCAATGCTGAGAAAGGCTGCTGTAGAGCAAAAGCAAAAAACTGACTCTGATATATACATGTCAGTGTAATCAATGTGATGTCCTCCAGATGTTGTTGAACTACAAGTACCATCAACTCCAACCAGCATGACCAATAGTCAGGGCTGTAATCCATCACACTGCTAACTCATATTTAACTTGTAATCTATTAATATTCCTATATCCTTTTCACATGTATTTCTGTCAAGCCAAATGTCACCCATCCTGCAGAGATGCAGCAATAAGGCATACTTATTGGTATTTCTTTCTTTCTATTATTTATATACCACCCAATGGTAAAAGACCTCTGGGTGGTTCACAAAAATATAAAATATAAAATACAGAAGGAAACTAAAATCTAACACAGAATAAAACCAGCACGAGAGAATGATATCCAGTACAACAAACATGAAAAACAGTAAAACATCTAATCTAAAATATAATTAACCCTTTCCAAGGTGACTATATTTTAGCTCCAAATGTTTCTCACCTTCAAGCTATTCCATCTGCTGCCCACACCAGTGTTCTAAATGCAAGCAAATATGCATCTGAAACTCTGTAAGGGAAGAAACATTTTGGGGGGGAGGGGGACTAGGTAAATGTCCAGAAAGGGTTAAAACACCTTTTCCCACCTACCGGTAAGACTTCTCAACTCAAATTTGACAGCTTGTATTTCTTCTGAGAAAACAACCATCAGCCTGCATTATATGCATCCATAAAGGTAAAGGTAAAGGGACCCCTGACCATTAGATCCAGTCATGACCAACTCTGGGGTTGCGGTGCTCATCTCGTGTTATTGGCCAAGCGTACAGCTATAAGGTCATGTGGCCAGCATGACAAAGCCGCTTCTGGCGAACCAGAGCAGCTCACGGAAACATCGTTTACCTTCCCGCTGTAGCAGTACCTATTTATCTACTTGCACTTTGACGTGCTTTCAAACTGCTAGGTTAGCAGGAGCAGGGACCGAGCAACGGGAGCTCATCCCGTTGCGGGGATTCTAACCACCAACCTTCTGATCGGCAAGCCCTAGGCTCTGTGGTTCAACCCACAGCGCCACCCGCATCCCATATGCATCCATAGTTTGTCTCAAATATCTTTAAGATGTACCCAACAATTTACCTACTAGAAGTCAGGCAGCAGTCCTTTATCAAAGACAAACAATATTTAATCTTAGTCTCTATACATAAATTGACAAACCACCAAAGAAACTAGCTACTGAATCTAACATGCACCTTGCTCTGCTTGGTGTCAGAGTAGAATTTAATAGAATATAATTGTGTGTCTAAGGCACTGCAGCATGTTTCATTTCTCAGCAGTCTATACTGGTATGTGTGATACAGTAAGCTTCAATCCTGATGCTTCACTTGCTTCCACACTAATCAGAAAGCAATAGTGGTTGCCCATGATAGCATAATTGCAATGGAGTGCTTTTACAGATGAGTACAATCAAGTACTTACTACAGTTGTGACCATTCAATAATGTAATTAGTACCACTGGAATGACCTTTAGAACAACCTAATCTGCAGGTATCTGAAAAAATGACCAATACCATTTAAAATGTCTTAAGAGCATGTTTGGCTGAATTGGAAGTTGACTGCAACTGTCCCTTAACACAATTTGCAATTCACAAAAGCTGTTGTCTTATTATTGCATTACTCCCCCCACTTACAAAACTCTTGATCACAAGCATTTGATTTAATTTCATAGAGAGCACACTGAGTTTCTTCCTAATGCAAAGAGGGTCAATTCTTGGTCAGGATTACTGAAGCTCTCAAAGGGAAAAAAAGATTTGGGCATGTGCACTGAACCTCTGAACTTATGGGGCTTTTCTGGTTAAATTAAATGAGGGACAGAGCTCAAGTTCACTTTCACAATCAAGGCCTGAGTATTAAAAAAACAAAGATTAATATTTGTTTTTGACAGCAAAACAGGAGAGCAATTCTGAAGGTTACCCACAACATGCCAGCATTTTCTGATTCAATAAGTACCCGTATATACTGACGTATAAGACGACTGGGCATATAAGATGACCCCCAACTTTTCCAGTTAAAATATAGAGTTTGGGATATATACACCATATAAGAAATACGACCCGGCATATAAGACGACCCCCGTCTTTTGAGATTTTCCTGAGTTAAATAGTAGTCTTATACGCAGGAATATACCCAATCCTTTGCTGGTGAAACTCAGAGCAACATATTCAGAACACTTTGAAATACTGGTTGTTCAATTACAAAATATCACTATGTCTGACTTCAAAATTTCCTTAGTTTGGCATTATCCCTGCTTGAGACAAAAAAGTAGCTATACCAGTGGGAAGACTTAAATGGCAACCAGCTAATATACTCCATTCCAAGAATTTTAGTCTTCAGCAGTTTTCTGTTTAGAGTATCGGCACAATTTAAATGCATCAAGGTAAAGATCTAAAATCTGTACAATTATGCCACCAGAAAGAGTACACTATGAATAGCTCCACTGAAATAAAATGACTAGTCCAAACTAGAAAGCAATGGCAGAAGTTTCTAGGAACAAAAGGTTCTCTTACCAGAAGTGGTGCTTCATGGATCAATGCCTTGTCATGGCGAAGGGGCTTGAATAACCCAGAGAATCTATGAGCTCAGAGAAGCTATGAGCTATGCCATGCAGGGCCACCCAAGATGGACAGGTCATAGTGGAGAGTTTTGACTAAACGTGATCCACCTGGAGAAGGAACTGGCAAGCCACTCCAGTATCCCTGCCAAGAAAACTCCATGGAGTCCATGAGGTATGACTCTTTTATAGTTTCTTTTTTATTATAAAATCAGTATAGAATGCCCTTGAGATACTGTTATGAAGCGGTTTAAGATGTAGTAAATAAAACTATCATGCTCTGTTAAATGCTCTGAGCCCACAGTATTTTAACTATGTTAGTGTAAACAGTAAATGTTACTGGTATGGAGTTATTCAATAAATATTTCACATTTTTAAAGAGTTTACTTACAACTTAAAGACTTATCCAATTTTGTATTGTGGCCCCACAAGGAAAAAGGGATATGAAGGTGATTTATAAAATTATCAGTGTGAGAAAGTGACTAGAGAGATGCTATTCTCCTTCTCCCATTATACTAGAACCTGGGATCATCTAATGACCGTTGTGAGATTCAGGACATACAGAAGGACATACTACTTCACATAGCATGTAGTTAGGACTACGGAATTTGCTACTATAAAATGTGGTGATGGTCAGTATCTTAGATGCCTATAAAAGAGGATTAGCCTCTGAGTACCAGTTGCTCAGGAATAAAATGGAGAATGAGACATTGCCCCCATTTCTTCCTTGTGGGCACCCTTTAGGGCTTTATAGAATCATAGAATTGTAGAGTTGGAAGGGATCCCAAGGATCATTTAGTTCAATCCCTTGCAATGCAGGAATAAGTAACTGACCCATACGGGAATCAAACCTGCAATCATGGCGTTATCAGCCCCATGCTCTAAGCAACTGGGAGTAGCTTCTGACTGGCCACTGTGGAGAGGATACTGGACTTGACAGCTCTTTGGTAAGATTCAGCAAAACTTTTATTTTGTTCTTATGGAAGATTCTCAGCACACGTTTTAAGTATTTGTAATGTATAATTGTGTGTGTGTGTGTGTATATACAAAGTCCACAACACTTTAAAAAGTGGTAACATTCAATGATGTTCTTGATAGTTGTTGTACCTTTCCTGGTACATGATCTTAAGGAGCTGTTTCATCATGTTGGCCACTGACCATGGAGTATTTTGAGTACAATGCAAGTGATTAAATAATAATGAACACCATAATAAAATATACAATTCTTGCTACCTATAAATCAAAAGTCCATCATATGGAAATAAGCCTCTGACATCAAGCAACAATGTATTAAATGAAAGTGCTAGGGGACTACTCGCCAAGTGCTTGGAAGCTGTGGCTGGATGGCTACGTGGGAGCCGGTTGAAGCTAAATCCTTTGAAGACAGTGGTCCTCTGGCTGGGCCAACTCCCATCTCTTGCAGGGGCTCAATTACTGCCAGTGCCTTCTGTCAAGAGTTTGGGTGTAACCTTCGATGCCTCCCTTTCCATGGAGGCGCAGGTTGCAGCCACAGCTAAGGTGGCATTTTTCCATCTCCGCCGTATCAAGCAGTTGGTCCCTTACCTCTCTCGCCCTGATCTGGCCACAGTGATCCATGCGACAGTCACCTCCAAGCTTGATTATTGTAACTCGCTCTATGCGGGGCTGCCCTTGAAGCTGACCCAGAAACTCCAGCGGGTGCAGAATGCCGCAGCGAGGCTCCTTACGGGGTCCCGGCCGTGGGATCACATTCATCCAGTGCTTTACTAGCTGCACTGGCTCCTGGTGGAGTACAGGATGAGGTTTAAGGTGCTGGTTTTGACCTTTAAAGCCCTATGCGGATTAGGACCCTTGTACCTACGGGACCGCCTCTCCTGGTATGCCCGCGGAGGATCTTAAGGTCCACAAACAACAATATTCTGGAGATCCCGAGCCATAAGGTGGCTAGATTGGCCTCTACTAGGGCCAGGGCCTTTTCAGTATTGGCCCCAACTCGATGGAACGCTCTTTCACAGGAGACCAGGGCCCTGCGGGATTTGTCATCTTTCCGCAGGGCCTGCAAGACAGAGCTGTTCCACCTGGCCTTTCGGCTGGACTTAGTCTGACCCCTGTGTTTTTCCTCCCTCATGGTTTGGATTTATGGACTACTTAAAATGAGGCTGCATTTTAAATTTTAATATTGTATTTTAATCTGTATTTTAATTAATTGCTTTTTATGTTTTATTGCAATTTTATTAGTGTTAGCTGCCCTGAGCCCGGTTTTGACTGGGGAGGGCGGGGTATAAATAAAAATTATTATTATTATTATTATTATTATTATTATTATTAATATCCTCTCTTGTCTCTTGTCAATATTTGCCACAACTTTGCTGCTCTTCCTCCCAATGCTTTCTGAATAGCCTTTATTGTGTAAACTGGAACTGTGAAGCACAAAAATATGGTGGTATTTGTTAAAGCTTAAAGAAGGGACGTAGTTCACATTCAAGGATTTGGACTGTGAGAACAATGTCATTTCAAATTTTACATTTAAAAAAGTATCTGACAGAAAAATGTTTTTTTCAAGATACTTTAATTATAGCATCCTCCAACCCTCACCACTTTGGGATCTAGAAAGATTTCAACAATGACTTCCTTTCAATTTGCACACCAGTCAGTCAGTTATCTTAATTCTTTCAGCAATCCAGTTCTTCTAATATTATTCATTATAGCATAGGAGGGGGAAAAGATTACTTACACCATCACGGACATTTTTTTTTAATGTGCAAGATTTGTAGTGTGTTTGAAGGTTGCAGGCTAGCTATGAACGTAATTTAAATGGAACACTACAACTCTGTGGCTTCTCTTAATTAGAAGCTGCTCTTTTCAATAAATAAATAAATAGGCATTAAAGGGTACATATCTTCTAACCTGGAGAGGGCTTTAAAGTCCTCCTTTGTCCATCACAGCAAACTGAATAGAACAGCTTTAAAAAATAAACAGAGCTAAAATAATTACTAAAAACATCATTTTATAGGCTATTATTTCTCCAGTAAAGAGAAAATGAATCTTTAATCCTGAGCAAAAACTCTTCAAGGTTTATGTTCTCTATAAACCTTTCACTGAGAATTTAAAATATATGTTACTAATGCAATAAATGCCCTAACAAATATATCAGATTTTTCAGTTAATGCTTTTTACAGGCTTAAACTAAACTGAGTAAAAGAAAATCACCTTTTACAGTCTGACTCTTAAAGGAAGAATGCCTTTTTGTTATGCTTTTTAAAGAAGGCATGGTGAATTTATATCAACTTCACTGAATCTTGGGCATGATAAAAGGAGGGGAAATAACACTGCAGTTACCATTCCATAGTGCACTTTCTTCACATATTTATTTCCTCGGTGACTGGACATGAGCCAAGGAGGAGCAAAAAAAGGGGGAAATAAAAACTCCACAGGAATATCTGAAATAGTCTTAGCACATCATTCACTGCAGATCCCCCCTCCCTTCCAATGCACACACATTTGCTCTTCAGTAACTTCAATTGTTGGTCTTCAAAAGAAACTAAAGGAGAACATTGGATTTTAAATTTCTTACTGGTGAAAACGCTGTGTCTCTAGCAAAGTTATCCTATTAAATCACTCTAAATGAAAGTGTGGCTGCCGTTAGGAGCTCTCCAGGTTTTCATCTTTAAAATCAGCTCTGCTCTTACTAAGGAAACATTAGAACTCATAAATCTCATTCCTTGTCTCCTGTCTTAACATACAGAACTTGAAAACTCTTAATTTCATTATAATGTAAATAAGAACTGGTGTGTGTGTGTTCAGCAACTCCAGCAAGAGCTTCTGCCCTAAAAGGGTGAATCTCTGCAGTCACTGCAGCCAGTGAGCATTCATCATTGTTAGCTACAAATCTTTCCAGCAGGGGATTTAGGTCTGTCACACTTGGAAGCGGGTTCTTGTCCCTGTCACATTAATCTTTTTTATTTCTTTTATTTTCTATCAAGTCAGGCTAATGAGGAAAGTTTAATGATATAGAAAAATAGTATTCCTTATTACTTGCAGGGAACTAGGCAGAGGGCCTTCTCGGTGGTGGCGCCTGCCCTGTGGAACGTCCTCCCAACAGATGTCAAAGAGGAAAACAACTACCAGACTTTTAGAAGACATCTGAAGGCAGCCCTGTTCAGGGAGGCTTTTAATGTTTAATAGACTATTGTGTTTTATTTTTCTGTTGGAAGCCGCCCAGAGTGGCTGGGGAAACCCAGCCAGATGGGCGGGGTATAAATAATAAATTATTATTATTATTATTATTATTATTATTATTATTATTATTATTTCACATTCTTTATTTTCCATATACAGTATAGCACTTCATTTGATTTGTATCATCTATCCCAAAGTTTCAAAGCTGTTAGCAACATTCAAGTCTTATCATCATATCCGTGGTCACAAAAAACAGCTACTCTACTGTGTCCACAAGGCATTCTTATTTCAGCTCCAGTAAGAAGCATGCCTTGCAGCCTAGTTTGCATAGATGGGCAAACTCAATATTAATTTTAGGAGTTGTAATGAAACATAGTATATTGAGAAGTATATTGGGTTGACTAGGCTATTTATACAGTTTTATTTAAGATTTGCAGGCTGCACACTAGCTAGCAAGGCCCTGTGGCATCTGGCAATAGAGTATACCAGAAAAAAGTCAAGCATTAACATGCTAAAACAAAATACCCTTCAAAAATCTCAAGGACAATAAGCAATGTCATTCCATACCAGTGGTGGCAACTAGTTGGTGCTGACTGTCACAGTGTGGCAATAGAGGAGGAGAGTACTTCACGCCATTATCTTTAAGTGCTAGAATTGCATTGTGTCAGTAGCTTGTGCTCACTACCAGGACAGCTCAATGTGCTTCCATAGTGCGAGTTGTAGTATCCCACATCTCCACTGCGGTCTCTCAGAGTCACCAAAAGTCATTGCAGTAAAAGGTAAAGGTGAAGGACCCCTGGACGGTTAAGGCGACTATGGGGTTGCAGCGCTCATCTCTCTTTCAGGCCGAGGGAGCCAGCGTTTGTCCACAGACAGCTTTCCGGGTCATGTGGCCAGCATGACTAAGCGGCTTCTGGCGCAACGGGACACCGTGACAGAAACCAGAGCACATGGAAACACCATTTACTTTCCTGCCACAGAGGTACCTATTTATCTATTTGCATTGGCGTGCTTTCAAACTGCTAGGTTGGCAGGTGATGGGACAGAGCAATGGGAGCTCACTCCGTTGCGGGGATTCATACCGCCAACCTTCTGATCGGCAAGCCCAAGAGGCTCAGTGGTTTAGACCACAGCACCACCCGCGTCCCTATCTGCAGTAATCCAGTTTGAAGGTAACTAACCATAATTCACAACAGCCAGGTATCTGGCTTCCAGAAAGGGATACAGCTACCAAATCAACCTAGGTACAGTAATTAAAAAAGCACTCCATGCCCCCATTGCCACCTGATTAAAGCAGTGAATCCAGATTCAGGAGTATGCTCAAACTACAAACCTAGTTCTTAAGGGGGGGTGTAATTTCACTGAGAACAGACAACGTAATATTCATCTTGACAAAATCTTATGCCATCAACAAGGAATCTGATAATAAATATTTCAGATACGAGGGTAATTAGGAAGCAGTCAACATTTATTTTATAACTCAGTCTGAGGACACAAAAAAAGCTGCTGAGGGCTATAAACAAATATACTACATTTGGTGAGATTACTCTGAAGTAAGTTGCTGCTAGGCTTGAAGATTCCTCATTAAAGGGAAATAAAAAGGCATAAGAAGGCATATAGCTGGCATCTTATCTTGGTTTATGTATTGAAGAATTTTGATTCATAAACAAAAAAATGTGGTTGGTTTCACTGAATTTATGACTGAGTATTTCTGCAATGTGGAAATGCTGTAGAATCAATAGTCTGAGAAGCAAGTACTTTAAAGATAAAACACTGCATTTTGCAGTGATTGTCAACTACCTGATTATAATTGATAGTCATGATGATTCTCCGCCCCTAATTTGAAAGATTTTTTTTTTGTAAAAACACAGTGTGCAGCCAGGTGACTCTGCTGTTTAGACAGCCGTACTTGGACCTGGCAACTGACCTATCAGAAAATTGCACCATAGGCTTGGCTTTAAACTAAATCTGAATGTACTGTCATCACAGCATAACTGACCTTACATAACTATCTTAAAAATTAGGTTACTATCTACAAACGCTTAATGATTTTAAGTATTTTTATAGGGTTCATGTTATGGCCACAGAATGAGACACTTGAAAGCACAATACAGCGAGGAATATAACAGCTTTCACATAGAATTTGTGCCTTAGGATATGAAAGTGACTCAGTGCCTAAAAGAAAAGGGTCAGCTCCCTTTGGAATCACTTGCTTATCTGCCCTCCAGCAATGACAGATGCACCAATACTATTGTAAATTTATTTATTCATAGTACACAACTAAATGGACAACAGTCTGTTTCAATGCAGTGGTAAAAATACAACCTTACATTTCATCAAGCAACTTCAGTGGACATCCTGATTATTAAAACTAATTATTATACATTTTAAAAATGGTACTCTTGTACTTTATCCATTTCTATCCTACTCTTCTTCCCAAATGAGTCCAAGGTGGAAAACAACTAGGTATAAACAATGCATTTAAAATAAAAACACATGTAAAACATTTTAAACAGTTACCAACACCTAAAAAGCATAATGAACATCTAAGAACATTTAAAAACCAGTGGCAAACCTGCCTATAGGCTGCAACAGAGTAACAAAAACAACATGCCCAATTATTATTTTAAAAAAACAGGGACAGCAGCGAACAGTTTTAAAAAAAATCATACCAAAAGGAAGGGGTACATAAAAGATCTGAAAATTATGATGGCATATGTCTAATGGATCATGGTTAGAAGTGTTGCTCAAACATAAACACAAAATCCTACATTTCCTATGAGTTCTTGTACAGCATATTTTATTAAGATGTTTAAGAACCCTTTTTGGTAAGGGAGTGTAACAAAAATGTATACCTTCTGCGTATTATATGGATATTTATTCTGTGATATGAATGAGAACTTGATGAGACTAAACAAGTTCCAGCATATCAATTTACACAGGCCATGGATTGTACTGGCAGTCAAAATAGGGCCCATATGTGACAAAAAGTATTGTAATCAACATAGGAAAATGAATATTGATTCTGCTCTTATTCCATTGACCCACCCATAGACCAGTGTCTGCATGCTGTGATTGGCTGGCTGTGGGCCAATAAACTGAAGTGGAAACCTGAAAAGACAGAGAGGTATTGCATGTCTTAAATTCTCATGTACAGGAGTTGAGGAGATAGATGTCCTGGTTGGAATCTCACTCCTCTGGAAGGAGCAGGTGTGCAGTTTGGGGATGCACCTGGATTCAACACTGTCATGTGAGTTCAGTGTTTAGGACTGCCATTTTCCAGCTCCATCTGGTTCACCAGCTATTACTCCATTTGGACAGAGATGACTTGGCCACTGTACTCCATGTTCTGGTAACTTTCAGATTGGATTATTTCAATGTGCTCTACATGGGCCTGCCCTTCAAAATTACTAGGAAACTTCAAAGAGCCCAAAATAAAGTGTCCATATTACTGGCTGTGGTTCTGTTTAGAGCTCACATAACCACTGTTTTGAAACAGCTGAACTGGTTGCCAGTTCATTTCCAGGCTCATGCCAGAAAGGTCACAACAGACCCCTTTGTGTATTAAGATCAGCAGAAAGTTGTTCCGCCTTTCTTAGAAGTTCAGGGTGGTAGCGGACCAATAGAGGGCAATTTGGGACAGCCCCTAAATTGCGGGATTCCCTCCCCACAGAGGTATATCTTATACCTTCATTATATGGCTTCTGGGCACATTTTTTTCCCATAGCTTTTGACACGTGGTTTTCAGACCCACTGTATTTCTGTGGCTGTAAGCTGTTAACTGTTTTTAAAGTGTTTTAATTGTTGTAAGCCACCCTGGCACCTTAGGATGAAAAGGGGGCAGTAATTAATAATAATATTGGACAGAGTAGAAGTACTATTTTCTTAGGTTCTAAATACAATGTCCATGGTTGGGGAACTGATTTTCATATACTATTATTTAGCTGCAGTCGTGCAAACAATGGGTTCTGTTGTAATTTGCAGTTCTGAAAAGAGTAGTTTTTGCCACTTTGAGGAGTCAGGTCTCCCCACATAAATAATAGAATACAAGCAGGGGGAGGGGGGAATCTAAACTCAAGGCTAAAATCATGCAAAAAGTGGCAAATCCCATGCAGTTTTTCCAGTAATTTTATGTTTAGAATGTTGCTTAAATAATCTTGCTTTTCCAGAATAACTCAAATTAACTTGGATATGTCACACAGACTGGAAACTAGCTGACAACCATAATTGAAGAGTAAAGATAAAGAGAATCTCTTGATTCAGGGGGAAATATCCAGCTGTGTGTTACAGGGATTAGTGTTATCCAGTTTTATTTAACATCTTTATTAATGACCTGGCAAAAATCTAAACAGTACATGAACTCACTGCAATGGTAACCCTAAAGTAGAAGGCACTGCAGAACCTCACCAAGGATCATAGCTGTCAAGTTTTCCCTTTTCTCGTGAGAAAGCTTATTCAGCATAAGGAAATTTCCCTTTAAGAAAGGGATAACTTGACAGCTATGCTAAGGATATAACAAACAGGCCTATAGAAAATAGAGAGGAAGAGGGGAAATTAGATTTGGTATAGAGAAAATTCAGAACTATCAAAACGTATTTCAATGGAAGATATCAAGAAATAGTAATTTACAACATTCAATCATAGAAAAAGGAGAACTGGAAAAGAAATTTCAACAGCATGTCGTGAACAAAGACAAAAAGGGGCATGGATAGTTGTCAGCTGTGATGTGACAGCTAAAAATACATATAGACCGCTGGTGATGATGGTGATAAAGTGATATAGGAGATAAGCATATTCAGCTTAAAACCATAAAAACCATCCAGCTGGATCAGATCAAAGGCCCATCCAGTCCAGCATTCTGTTCTCACAGCAGCCAACCAGATGCTATGTAAAATCCCAAGGAGGACATGAAGACAGTCACACTCCTGCTTGTGATCCCAGCAATTTTTATTCAGAGACATGCTTCCTCTTATGCTGGAGGCTTTATTGTCCTTTAGTTTTACTGAATCTCCTTTTAAAACAGGTTGGTGGCCATGACTTCATATTGTGCTAGTAATTTCCTTGGTTTAACTATGTGCTGTGTGAAGTACTTCCTTTTGCCCACTCTGAATCTCCCAAATTCAAGGTTCATTGAATGACATCTAGTCAAAACATATAAAGCACAAACGGGGAAACTTCAGCCCTCCAGACTTTGTTGACTTTGTTGACTTTGCAGGGATGTCAGAGAATTCTGATGGAAACGGAAGGGGAAATTGCCTATGTTTGGATATTTGCCCCATGTCCAGAACAGAAACAAATCCAGCAAAAATGATTGCTATCTGCCGCTGCTTTCAATCTGAAAATTGTATGTGATTCATTAAAGGTAAAGGGACCCCTGACCATTAGGTCCAGTTGTGACCGACTCTGGGGTTGCGGCACTCATATAGCATTATTGGCCGAGGCAGCTGGCGTACAGCTTCCAGGTCATGTGGCCAGCATGACAAAGCCGCTTCTGGCGAACCAGAGCAGTGCACGGAAACGCCGTTTACCTTCCCCGCTGTAGCAGTACCTATTTATCTACTTGCACTTTGATGTGCTTTTGAACTGCTCGGTTGGCAGGAACTGGGACCGAGCAACGGGAGCTCACCCCATCACGGGGATTCGAACCACCGACCTTCTGATCAGCAAGCCCTAGGCTCTGTGGTTTAACCCACAGCGCCACCCGCTGTCCCACTGATTCATTACATCCCCCCAATTTGCACTTAAAGGAATGGAATAACATAACAAGGAAATTTACATGAATTATTTTAGTTATAGTCAGAAGGTAAAACAATGTCTTCTTACATCCTTAGTCCTATGCTGATTCACAACAAGAAAAAAAACACCAAGAACTCTGGTCAATGTGAGTTTCAATTGTGGGAGTTAATCGGAGAGATATCAATAGACTGTTGTTGCATGTAACCATTATTAATATTGACTATTTTCAGTTGCTTTCTCGGAAAAACGTAGAAAACAATAGAACATTTATACGATTTACACGACCCTTTAAAGATTAGGTAAGAAACCACATATTTAAATGGAGTGTAACAATTTATAAAATTATAATAATTTAGTATTTTGAATTATATAACTGACACAAAATGTATGCATTATTTGATACTTCCAGCTGATGAAGATTTATACATTGAAACAGGGCCCTGTCCTGGTCTCTCATCAATACTGACTGCAGACATCAACTTGATTATGGACTTATGAACCTGCTCCTTCCTCAAGATTATCATTTTCAATATTGTTATGAATCTCTGTGAAGTTGAGTTTGCAATTTTTATTTGAGTTTGTAATCTCTGTTAGAATACATGCAATTGAATGGATTACTGTTTGTTATAATTTACTACTGACTTGAAACTCACATTGACCAGAGTTCTTGGTGTTTTTCTCTTGCTGTAATTAATAACAAGAACTCCAATTCATTTAACTATGCTGATTCACAGCAGTCAGTATACTTTAAAGCGCTGAAAAACTAAGAACATATTTAAAAAGTATTATTTGGTCCTATTTTCATAAGCCACACCTTCTCTTCCACCCAGAAGCTTGCTCAGATATTCTGTCTCCTGACATCAGCCTCTTCTATAGTTCACGGGAGGGTCCTGACATTGGCTGGGTCCCTATTCTGAAGTTTATTCAATACAATGGTTTATCCAGACTACAATCAATACATACTCAGCAACCACTAAAGAGCAAAAATAAAATATATTTAAGTAATATCAATGGTTGTACCATATACACCCATATATTCCTCTGCATATATGTGGGATGATGATTTTCATTTATATCTGTCTGGATCTGTCTGCGGAATTGTTCAAAGGAGATTTTGAGTAAGCACATCTACCTTTTCTCAAGTGTTGGGGTACTTGCTCTAAAACAGGAGTTGCCAACTTATGGCTCTCTAGATATTGTTACACTATAACTCCCATCATCCCTGACCACTGGCCATGCTGGCTGAGGCTGATAAGAGTTGGAGTTCAAGCAACAGAAAAGTCACAGGTTATCTCTGAAGTGATGATTATGTCAAGTAATCATGGTTTTATTTTTAAAAAAATGACTTATTATGTGGTATTTATTAAACAAAACTGATTACAGGTGGCTGGAAAGGCTATTCTTTATTACTGAAATAAAAATAGTGACATTAAATGAGGGCAATTAGGGTTCTTCACTGTTTGCAAGTTTCAAAGTGTTGCCTACTGAACTAACCCAAGTGCTCCCCCAAGTGTCCAAAGTGTTCCTTTGATTTTGACACAGTTGCAAAAAAGAAAATTCCTAACAAGTTAGAGGTCTAAATACATTTGCATGTTGTGCTAACAGATTAATATTTTATATATAAAGTATATAAAATATATTTAACCGATTAATACTCTGGATACAATTTCATGCTGCCAAGTAAAATAAGGGTCACTTGTATTATCAGCCCCAATAGCTTTTCATTATGAAAAGCCAAAGCAAACATAGACTTTTACCCATGGTGTTCAAGGCTTCTTCAGTGCTGGTTCTGGATAGGAAGAGATAGCTTTTATCCACATATGAGAACATTCATACTTTAAACTAGGGTTATGGTGAACAGATATGAGTATTGCCTTTTGTCCTGGAGGAAAAACTGATATAGACTCTATAGTTAAGAATTAAACCTGTAGATAAACACTGATTAAAACACAGCTGAAATCAACACATGGGAAAAAGTCATAGTGTTTTAAGGAGATTAAAGTGTTTCCTCTACAGATTCAAATGCAAAGTTTTGATTTTGTCTTATTCTGAAAAGGTTTCAATCTCCTTTTAAATTTCAGGAAAAGATTAAAATAATGTTGTGTTGTTTAACTGTGTACATCCTGCCCTTTAATGTCCATGGTTGTGGTTTGTTCCCCAACTCTGCAAATCAAAGATTTTAAAACCAACTCCCAATCAGATTATCTTAGTTACTGTTATATTTTCACTTAGAACTTCAACAGTTAAATTGAAAGTTTGGCACAACTTGATAGGTCTGAGGGGATGGAAATCTTTTTTATGTAATTCAATTCAAATTTGAAAATGTGCACCCCTTTTTACCAAGTCCTGCTAGACACATGGCTTGGCAAACACCATCATCAAACAAATCCCGGAAGTCTGCCAACGAGGCTCACCCATGTATACTCTCCAGTTTTCAGAAATTACCACCTTTCAGAGTCAATTCACATTGGCATAAAACTGGAACTCATAGGACTAATCATACAAATATTAATAGCAACCTCTTTTTCTGAGTTTCTTCATGTAGCCAAAATGGCACCACCTATGTGCAGGGAAGAGAGCTATTATAGAGAACCCCTAGGTTACCAGGGAAAATTGGGGGGACCCAGGCCCCCCATCACACACAGTGCAGAGGATCTGTTTGGCTGCAGGGTGGGGGGGGGAGGACAGAAAACCAGGGGGAAGAGGACAGGGCCGTCTCAAGCGGGTCGGGCGCCCTGGCGTCGTGGTGCACAGATCGCTCCGGCGCCCCCGCCCCATTTTTCCCCACGGCTGGTGGGCAGGCGCAGCGTGGTTTCCGCACAGCTTCACCATGCAGCGCCCCCCTGCCGACCCAGCGCCCCGCGCGCGCCCCCTACCCCTAGAGCTGGCCCTGGAAGAGGAATAGAATGGAGCATTGTAAAAGAAGAAATGGCTGGCCAGCTGAAATACTGAACTGAAGTACTCCCCCACTGCAACATTTTTCTAGTCCCACTTGCTACATCTAAATGTAACCAAGTCCTCATACTGTTTATTTGAACTTAAA
This sequence comes from Zootoca vivipara, assembly GCF_965207765.1. Lineage (NCBI taxonomy): Eukaryota > Metazoa > Chordata > Lepidosauria > Squamata > Lacertidae > Zootoca > Zootoca vivipara. The sequence continues at coordinate 33,007,177 of NC_142594.1, forward strand.
CAAATGCATTAAACAAACAGTTGACAAATGTTTGAAACCAAGTCAACAACAGGATGTTTTCAATTAAAATGTTAATATAAACATCATTATCCACTGAGATATTCATAATCAGTAATACAACACTGAAATGTTTGCATCAGAAAAGGTGGAAATCCCTTACATATTTCATGAATGTTTATGTAAAATTGGCAAACTAAATCTTTTCCATTTTGAACTACTGTGCTATTGTGATAACTTTCATGCATTTATTCATCACATCATTTAAACTGAAGAACAATCCTTTTGCAGAGGCACACAAAGAACTCGGAATATGTTAGGATAGTTTTTAATAAGGATATTCTTTTGGCTTTTGTTGTGATCATATCAGTACATTGGAAAATAAAAGGTACTAAATTTAATCAGAATAATTTTCAGTAAGAGCTTACCAGAAATGTATACCTTATGCAAATTATACTTTTTAATCAATGCTATTATTGACTTTATTTGCCCCATGATACGAATAAGAACACAGTGGGACTAAATACATCCCAATATATCAGTTTATGAAGCCTATGGATTGTACAGTGAGCCAGAAAAGAGCCTACAAGTAGCAGAAGCACCTTTAGGCAAATGAATATTTCCAGTTATTCTGTTGTTAATCCACTTACTCATCCATCTACAACTGACCTACAGGTTCATAACCAGTATAACTTGCCTTTGTGCATTGTTAATTTCCTACAGTATATCCTCAAACACAAAATGATACTTCTAACATTTGAGGCAAAAAGTAATCTGGGTAGCTTCTGAGATATGAAATACACACAATTTTCCAAAATGTGAAGGGATATATATTCTTAGTTAGGAAGGACAATTGGCAAGAAATCAGCAACATTGATAGAACATGGTAATAAAAGACTTACTTATTCCAGGCTTGCCTAAGGTTTTTTGCACTGTACTGTGTAAACCGATCTGTAACAAAAAATAAAGATCTCCTGTTTTGTATGAACCTGTATAGGAAACATACTTAAAATAGTCTAATAAATTCATCAAATACAGCTTATTGTGTGGCTCCGTCGCATTAAAAAAATGTAAACTATTTTTTAATACTGATTCAGCACAAGTTTCCAAGATAGCTAAATTTAACACCCACCTACCCCAAAAGCTGAGAACAAACTGCAACATCAACAGTACAAGGAGTAACAAAAAAAGCTCTAGAAAATAGAATTACATTCACATGGTGCCTAATATTTATTCATGTAGGCACCAGCTGAATGCCTCTGGGAGATACTATTCCACAACTGGAAACCACCACTGAAAAGGCCCTGTCTCTGATTGCCATTAACTGCTGACTGTGGTGACATCCTAGAGTAGGACTTCTGCTTAAGAATTTTAAAAAACCAAACAGGTTCCTAGGAGAACCCCTGGTCCTTCAGAACTTTGGCTGCAAGCCTTCCAGAGCTTTACAGGAAAAAACCAGCACCCTGAATTGTGCATGGAGACCACTGATTTTTTAATACTGGTGAGGTGTTCTTAAATGCCAATACCATTCAATTGTTGTTGTTGTTTAGTCGTGTCCGAATCTTCGAGACCCCATGGACCAGAGCATACCAGTCAATAATCCGGCTTAATAACATTATGAACCAGGACAGTGTTCTTCAACCTTGTGTTCACAGATATTGTTGGACTACAACTCCCATAAAGAGTTCTAACCCAACAATATCTGGGGGCACAGGGTTGAAGAACAGTACAGCAGGAAACTTTATACCAGGCACCCCCAAACTGCGGCCCTCCAGATGTTTTGGCCTACACTCCCATGATCCCTAGCTAACAAGACCAGTGGTTGGGGAAGATGGGAATTGTAGTCCAAAACATCTGGAGGGCCGAAGTTTGGGGGTGTCTGCTTTATACAGTCAGATTAGATTTCTTGTACACAAATACATCCACTTGAGAGCATTTGTTTCATGGCTCCATATCCCTGATGAACCAATCTGTAACAGCAACAGGAAGAAAAATGAACTGAAACACAGGCTCTTGTGTAGAGACAAGCTGGGAGGTATGCAACTCATATAAACCTCTACTTGGATAAAAATAACCACAGTCCCACAATTACAGTAATTACTTGTTCCTTTGCCCATAATAGTAGCTCAAGAAACAAAAGTTCTTTATTGTTCACAATTCCTCAACCATCAGCGAAGGGAAAGAAGTACTAATTTTACTTTCTTCCTGTTTTGCAGGAGTAAGGGATGGAATTATTCCATGATTATTAGCCTGAGTTTCCCTATCCCTGCAGTAAAGCATGCCTAGCTTCTCCCTCCTTCATGTCTGGGTCCTGGGCCAGATACAAAAACAAGAGAGAAAAATAACCCACTGATAGTCAACATGGTGCCTTCGAGATGTTGTTGGACTCCAGCAAACATGGTCAGGGATGATAGGAGTGACAAACAATATGCTTAGTTTAGTATAACAAAACAGATGAAGTGGCAGCATTAAAATGTTTCACTTGTTAAATGTGAAAAAATAAAATAGAATTTACAAAATAATGTAAACAAAGAATCAAAGCTGCTAACATTTTTTCAAGTGCCAATGGGAGCAAATCTGGACAAGAAACAAAATCTCTAAAATTTACTTCATTCTCAAACATGCCTGAATGGAAAATATCTGAAATTCTTGCCAAATCTTGCTTCCTTGCCCTTTCCAACTTGCCAACTGGAACTGTGTGTTGTATGGTTTTATTTTGGATGGTCCCTAGATACAAACAGAAGGCCATACTAGCTTATTTTGGGTTTACTAAGAGATATTGTCAGGTTCCAACTCAAACTAAAATGAAAACAAAAAGATGAACATTTTTTATTGAGGCATAACCTTATCAGCTGCAATCTTGCATCTAATAAAAAGGACACTAGTTCATAAATCTCATACTACAATAAAATGTGTTGTTTTTCCTGCAGTAGACTAAAAAGGGGGATCCCCAGTAAAGGGAATATGAATTAGAAATAATATCCCCTCACAACTCAGGATATAAAAGGACAGAGAGATTCATGGGCACATTGCAAGAAAATGAAGTGTCTTTTGAAAACATTGTGTAGGACTAATATTTATTTAATTATTATTTACTACCATTATCTATTTCCCACACCTTTCAGGATACAACTTCTTCCAAGATGGCTTATAGAAAACTCTTTCCCTCTGCAACCTTCCCTTTCAAGCTGCTTTCACTCCTACCACGAATGTTCTGAATACAAACTTAGCTTGCAAATTACCCAGGATTGGTGAGAAGAGTTTCAAGGGAAATTGGTTGAGAAAAGGGGCTGATGGACTATTACTACTACTACTACTACTACTACACATGGCTGGTGCAATGCAGTTTCATTTACTTATTTTATAATATTTTTTTCACCCTTCACCATATAAAATTTTATATATACCAGGGTGTGGGTGTGGGTGTATGCAAATAAAAACATCACAATTTCACAAAACATAAAACAGTTCCAACGGGACAGAACTTTCCAGTCATAATTTTTCCCAACCTGTGAGTCAAAAGTAAGCTAGAGAGCTATAGGGATGCTAGAATGTAAGGAGGCTAGAATACAACTTCACCACTGTTACAGCATTAAAGGATCACAACAGTCATTGTTCGGAACGTATAGTTAGTAGCATGTAAGGACTTTGCAGGAAGTGGGGCAATTTATGGACCGTTTTATGAATTTATAAATTATTTCGCTGCCCAAATGTTATTTCAAACTTATTCTGGACCAAAATGGGTTGGGAATTGTGAGACTACATACCTCTTATTTGCATTTTTTCTGTTCAAAATTCTTAAAAGCCTCATGCTCTGCTCTAAACCTTTCTTGAAGCAATTCAGTAAGCACCACATTTACAAATCTCAGGGGATAAAATAATCCTTTTTGTGGAAAAATAGGATTTTATTGCTCCTGAATTTCAAACTATATCACTTGCAGCACAATTATGGTCTCTGGTTGCCTAATTATTGCCCCAAATCTCCTGAGTAGCTTATTTACTCATCCTGTTCTCCAAGACGCCTATAAATTACTTCATAAACTCTCTAGGCAAATAAAGCTATTGGATAACAACTGCTGGCCTACTTTATTTTTTAAAAAATGAATAAATATACATGTATGGTGTTTTGACTTATCACTGGTAACTTTTATATTAAGGCAAAAAAATCCACGAAAGCCTTTTATTCAAAATACAGCATTTGGCATTTATAAGAGTCTAATGTAGTCTTCCACTTTGGTTACCAAAACATAAGGTGAAATTTTGATTTCCAGATAATATTTAGAATATTAATACCTAACTTCAATAAAGAAGTCTACATTATGACAACAAAACCATGTAAAACTTTGATTTACCTAATCCTAAGAACCTGATTTACGGTTCAGGTATACATCCATTACCCAGTGTTCAGGAGTAATTTTTAAAAGTTTAATGTCTTTTCTTTAAAAGCAAAACACCTTCTCTGACTTGCCATTCTCTACAGCAGGGGTCCTCAAACTACCGGCTGCGGGCCGCATCCGGCCCGCCAGGGTCCTTAACCTGGCCAGGCCCACCCACTGCCGCCTCCACCCTTCCTTCCTTCCTGCCCTCCCGTCTTAAGCAAAGAGTTCACGATGCTGGCCTTGGCGAGCATCCTATAAGAAGCGCTCCTCGCCCCCCTGGCCAAGGGAGAAGGCAGCAGCCTCACCACTTTTACCTCCAGCTTGGCACTCGCCCGCCGCTGCCGTCCTTCCTCACCGGCAGGAGTCACATGGCGGGCTGCCTCTTTCCTGCCGCCTTTGGTCTCAGCAGTGGCAACAGTGGGGAGAGCCCGGCCGGGAGATCAACCAGCATTGCTATTCTAAAGTTGGTTCTTTTCCCTGCCTGCCTCTCTCTTTGCCAGCGAGTTCCTCAGACCCCAGGATCAGCATGAGTGCCAGAGCTGGGGGTGAGGCTACTGACGGTCTGTTTGTGCCGCAAGGAGTCTGCGCCCGGCTACTCGTGAGTGGCACTGCAGTTGTAGGGCAGGCTGGGTGGGATGAGGGGAGAGATATCTTTGATCGCCACGGCCAACTTGAGCGGGATGCTGCCTGAGGGAGAGCGAGCGAGGGAGAGCCGGCTTGCTATCCTTCCCACTGTGCTGAGTGCTGATGGTGGGGTGGGATGCTGCCTGAGGGACAGTTGGGGGGGGGGAGTGCCAGCTTGCTATCCTTCCTGCTGCGCTGAGCGCTGGAGGTGGGCATTGATCTTCACAGAATTCCCCTTACAGAGTCATGTAAGTGTTTTAGAGTTGGAATGGGGAAGGATCCGCACCGAGCTTGGACCTCGAGGTGGCAATGGAAATTATTTCTGGAAAGCAAGTTACTTTAAAGCTCTCTCTGCCCTCCCATTGAGGAGAAAGGACCTTCGTAATAAATGGAAAATGACTGCACTGTTGGCAAAAGTATACGACTGTCCTCACAGTGCTGTGACTAGCAGTGACAAATATGGAACTGGGTATTGACCATCTCATTAGCCAAAAGCAGGCCCATACGTCCCATTGAAATACTTATAAGTTTATGTTGATTAAAATCGTTTTTCATTTTAAATATTGTATAGTTTTTCCTGGTTTTTTTGTGCACTACAAATAAAATATGTGCAGTGTGCATAGGAATTCATTCATATTTTTTTCAAACTATAGTCCAGCCCCCAACAGTATCTGAGAGACAATGAACTGGCCCCCTGTTTAAAAAGTTTGAGGATCTCTGCTCTACAGCATTAAAAAAGCCTATTAAACTATGTTGTTTTTGGTGCACACACCTATTATATTAATTTTGACTTTTTAATAACACTTTGGAGCTGTTTCCAAAAGCACATTTATTTATTCTCTAGTATGCTCATGCCTAATAGCATTGAACTAAACAGCTAAACTGCCTTGACTCTGAGGGAAAGAAATGTGGGGGAGGCACCATGAGGAAAGGGAAAGTACATGCTCAAAGCAGGGCAGAAAAGAGGCAGTGCATGCATTTATTTGATTACATTTTATCTCTGATTAAGTGTGCATATTATTCTATTATTTTCCCTCATGTTACCTGAAATCTCCTACTCTCTCACTGATCTGAGTTCCTACTTCAGTTTGTGCCAGAAATGTCTATCAGGGATATTTTACTGTTCAGAGCAGCTCCTTAATAAAGTTACTAATTAATCCCACATACTGCTTTAGGGGCCTGGATCCCAGCATCCCTCTACTGGTCCTCATATATCACAGAGAAGGAAACAGAAGTGTGCTTTTTATCCATTTGATTTTGTGTGCTTGGCTCCTAAGGCAACGCAACAAGGAGTGCGAGAGAGGAAAAGTACTGATGCATAATGTTCATAGATTCGTCCTAGAAAGAAGAGCACTGTGCTCTGCAATAATGAGTAAGTGTTAATTATCTTGCCTGGAAGGTTGCAAGAAGCTGAATAAAATGGGAGGTTTTGTGGTGTTTTGCTTTTGGCTCAGAGGAGAACTTGAGCATGGAATAGTTCTCTAAAATATCTTCTTAAAAATCTTTTTGTTAAACACTTGTATGAGAGCGCAAAACATGACACAGCAATAATATACTATGTACATCCTTTGATACCAGTTCAGTCTGTATCTTGGGCCAGTACTGCCACAGTTTCTGCCCAGAATAGATTAATAGGTAATCATCCCAGGAAGAAATACTGCCTCAGCATTATGTTATACCAAATCACACCTTGGAGAGGCAGGGGGAGTTTCTTAAAGTAGGGTACTAATAATCGTTTAATTGTTTAAGATGACATGGATTTTGAACTCTCTTAAGTTTTTTTTATACATTGCTTAAGAGATATTTTTAATATATTAAGCAGTATAGAAATTAAATAATCAATGAAATGTAAAAAGTTGTAGATATTTAATTGTCACCAGCCATTTTAAACCTAGTAGCCGTTAATGACTTTCTTCCTTCTGCTCAAAATCTCGTTTTCTGCTAAAAACCTAGCTAAGCTTAGACATCAAAGCCTTTTAGCAGATGCTAACTTTCTCTTCATCAGTGTTTTCTGCATTCTTTTTTCCTAAGCCAATTAGAATTGGAAAAAAATAGACAAACTTCGGCATTGATAGACACACTAGGCAGAAATGCATGATTGCAATGCAGTGAGCACACAATTCAATAGCTTTTGTCAGTATGCATTTTACCAGTTATATACAGGCACTATTATCATCAGAGGAATGCAGTATTTCATGTGGAGAGAATACTGTACGAGTGAAGAAGCAACACATTTGTAAGTTCTTTTACATCACACCTGTCAGTGTGTGTGAAAGGGATTTTTGCAGTTTCAGTGTGGGAGCCATGCAGTTTTATATCAGCCTCAAGGTTCTTAGATTCCATTATAAAGCAAAGGCAGAAAGTTTTTTTTTAACCTTACAACTCCCACATTAACACCAAAGTGTTAAACTAAGAGCATCAATAAGATGCTTATCTAGCAGCCAAATATAATGGCAGCAAATCCATGTATTTAAAATACAGACCTGACCAAATCACATGGACATGAAGCCTACAAATAATAGTTGCTACTAAAGGATAATATCTTGGACTACAAATGTGTATAGAATTAGATCAAGTTTGAAAGAACAAGGGTCTAAAAAATTATTACTCACAGAAAAAGAGTGATAACATTCAGCTGGCTTTTTCCAACTGACAATCATCTGTACCTTTCCAAGTACGTACAGTGTTTTGAAGCTAGTGTTTTAAATCACAACTGGCAAAGCATATAGCATTTAACCAGAGAAACATAAATCTAACACAATGGCCATCTTAAAATACAGCCTATAACATTCCCTTTTCAGTTTATTTCCCTGAATCCGCTCTATTAAGAAAAACTACAAACACATGACACATATACACAAATTAAAATAAAGCTACCGTAATCAAACATAGAATTAACCAGCTCAGAAAGGTTTCTTGACTGCCACCTACTGGCAAAACAACCCCATTTTTTCAAGTATGCTAGCCACTGCGATGCTTTTCAGATGTTGCTGGACTCCAACTCCATCAGCCTCAACCAGCATGGTTAATGGTAAGGAATTATGGGAGCTGTAGTCAACCACCTCTGAAGCAAACTATTCTAAACTCAAATTCTTCACTGGAAAAACACCACCGCATCGTTACAGAATTAAACAACAGTAGCAGCCTTAGCAATGTACTAAAATGAGTGCCTTTCAAAGTAACCTAGCTTGTAGTCTTAAAATTATACATTTATTTTTAAAGCATATTTTCTGAAATGTTAGCTACTTTGTATTTCCAGGTGGTTGGAAGACCAAATACTTTAAATTTAGATTTATAAAGTGTAGAAGACTGTGAATTTTATAGCAAAATTGGGAGAGAGTGGGTAAGACAGTGGAATTTTTTTTAAAAAAAAACAGGAGAAATGAAAATGTATTATGGCTTACAACAAACACATTTCAAAGATGATTTTCAGGGACAAGAGTGGGGATAACAGTTTATCAAACATTTTAAATTAGAAGGTTGAGATTCTTAGGAAGCGGGATTTTATACCAACTTCCACTTTCTGTGTGCTTAGTTGAAACCATGCCCACATTCACATAGTAATAAAGGGAGTTTGGGCTGTCTTCAGCAAAACAGGGGCTCCTCTTCAGGAAGTTATCAGCATTCAGATAAAAACAAATTACTAAGATGATATTAAAGTAAACCCAGTGAAATTCTGGAGAGTAAATGATTGGACATCAGACATTGTATTGTGTTGTGTTGTGTTGTGTTGTGTCATTTATACAAAGAATGTGAAACCAAAAATTACAAGTCAAATTTATTGAGATAAATTTTCAGTATGCAGTTGAGATGCCAACTGGCCAATGACTAAGTTAGCGCTATATCACCCTGACAGTGCCAGGGTATCTCTGCAGAAGTAAGGTATCTCAGAGGGGCATATAATTGCAATTTTTGTCACTAGGATTTATAAACCAACAGGGTGAGGGTGACTTTCCTGAGATCCTGTAGGGAGTAGCCCCACCAACCTGAGCAAGGCCTATAGAGAGAATGGAAAGAAGGTAATGCAAACTGCCTCACTTCTCTGGTTGAAGCTTGGGGAAAGAATGGTCAAGACAAAGCACAGTGACTGAGCAGTAACTTGGAAAGGGTCAGAGCTCAGTGGCAGAGCAACTACCGGTACTTGGCATGCAGAATGTGCCAAAGTCAATCCCTGGCATCTCCAGGCTGGGAAAGATTCCTGTATGAAACCCAGAATCATTGCTAATCAATGAGGACAATACTGAACTAAACAAACCAAGACTAGCTTCCTATATAGCTAGAAGCAGATTGCAGCATACTCATCAGCTGAAACCTGAAAGGGCACCTTTGTTTATAATGCCAGAATCTTTTCACAATAGAAATGATATTTAAATATGAAATCTGATGGCAAGGTCTTGAAACCTACCTGGCTTGAAATGGGGTAGAGAATGAACTCCAGGCCACGAATCTTCATTTGGGGTTCCAAGCACCTACAAGTAAACAGAGTCAAATACATTTAGTTTAAAATACAGATGACCACTTCATGTAAAATATTTTATGATTGATTTACCTTAAGAATAATGTATTGATTTGCGCAAGGTTTCAAAAGATTTACTATTTCAGGATTTACTACAAAAGAACAAGAACTAATCATTTAAACTTTATGGACATCCATGTTCATCAGGTGATTTATAACAGGAATACCAAGTCATTATTTATGTACTACCTCAATGGTGTCCAAACTTTTTTCAAATATGGCCAGATTTGATGATGAAGTGAAGGGCTGTGAGGGCTGACCAAAGTCGTTGAGCTTTCTTTATGATCTTAGCCCAAAGTTGTTGAGCTTTTTTTTAGCACTGAAGTTATTGAACATTTTTAAGGATTTAAGTTGTTGAGGTTTTTTTAGGATATTACCCCAGGAGATAAACTGCCACAGGGACCGGATTAGGCCCCTGAAACAGACTTTGGACACGCCTGTTCTACCTGATACAAAGAGGTTTACTGTTAATTAATTCAACACTGAAAACTACATTAATCAAAATCAGCACCAATAACCATGGGGAGCAACAGGATGTGAGCTTTAGCACTGCAATGGGAGACTTCAGCATCTAAGCCACAATGTGAATGTATGTTTGTAGCAATAAGTTCCTAAAATTCTTTTTTTAATATACCTTATTTTCTGCTTGCTTTTTTTTTTGCCAAAGTTTGGATCCCTTCAATGGTCCTGTTCTCCCTTCTTACAGTTCTTTAATCTGTAAAGTGCACTGTAAAGTTGTATACAGAACAGATGGCTAGCCTGAACAGATATTTTTCTTACTTAATTGGCAAAAGAAGCCCTAACTAACGTTTGCATTTTAAAACGTATTAACGTATCAGCAACACCATGACTTTTACTCCTTAATCATCACCTTTCACATTAAAGACGGACTGGGTATAATAATAGCAAGTAGCCTGGAGCGTCTGAGAATTATTAAAGTAGTGTCTGTGGAAGATATGGCTTGTGATTCAGTGTGCAAAGAGTTTGAATAAAAGGTAAAGGTAAAGGGACCCCTGACCATTAGGTCCAGTCGTGACCGACTCTGGGGTTGTGGTGCTCATCTCGCGTTATTGGCCGAGGGAGCCAGCGTACAGCTTCCAGGTCATGTGGCCAGCATGACAAAGCCACTTCTGGCGAACCAGAGCAGCACACGGAAACACCATTTACCTTCCCGCTGTAGCGGTACCTATTTATCTACTTGCACTTTGATGTGCTTTCAAACTGCTAGGTTGGCAGGAGCTGGGACCGAGCAATGGGAGCAATGGGAGATCACCCTGTTGCGGGGATTCGAACTGTCGACCTTCTAATTGGCAAGCCCTAGGCTCTGTGGTTTAACTCACAGCGCCACCCGCATCCCTGAGAATGAATACAATCTCCAAATTTCTGCTCAGCAGTAGCTCTACATTAGCCAAAGCTACCTCACATGAAAGGGAAGGTACAGAAGAATTGCAAATATGTTGTATGCTGATTCCCCCCACCCCACCCCACCCGTATACTAACTCTGCAGTATATAACAGCAACCATGCAATATTTCAGTTTGACCAGGAGAGGGAGGCAGAGAATTGAAATTAGAAAGGCAGTATTCTTACAGTAGCATGCTATCAGACAACACCACATTGGAAACCACTAAAACTAGAGGGGGGGGGGAGAGCAAGGCACACAGGGTAGTGCAGCACTATCAAAAGTTTAAAAGGCATATTATTGCAAGAGCTTTTCATAAGGAAGGTTGGTTTCAAAAAGTTAAGGAAATACTGGGTGAGATCGCATGGTCATAAATACTGAAAGAGAAGGGAGTCCAAGACAGATGAGAATTTCTTAAAGGTGAAATATTGAAAGCACAAATGCATACAATTCAAGGAAAAATGGGAGGCATCTAAATAAATCAGTGTGGCTGCATATACTTACAGATGAACTGATATTTAAGAAGGGCATGTATAAAAAATGGAAGAATGGGAAAATCAAGAAGGAAGAATATACACAAGTAGCCAACAGTTGCAGGAGGAAGATCAAGAGAGCCAAAGGTCAGAATGAGTTCAGGCTGCCAAGAGAGGCAAAAAATAATTTAAAGTTTTCTTCAGCTATGTTCAAGGCAGGAGGAAGAACAAGCAAGTAGTAGGTCCTCTGCTTGGAGATGTATGATGTAGCAACAAAAGAAGCTAATGCTATTTTGACTGCATCAACCAAGATGATCAAGGGTTTGGAAACCAAGCCTTATGAGGAGTGGTTGAAGGAGCTGGGAATGTTTAGCCTGGTAAAGAGGAGACTTGAAAGAAGATATGATAGCCATCTTCAAATATCTAAAGGGCTATCACATGGAAGATGGAGCAAGCTTGTTTTCTCCTGCTCTGGAGGCTGGGAATTGAACCAATGGAATCAAGTTACTGTACAAGAAAGTAGATTCTGACTAAACATCAGGACAGTAAGAGCTGTTCAACAGTGGAATGGACACCCTCAGGAGGTTTTTAAGCAGAGGGTGGGTGGTCATCTGTCATGCATGCTTTAGCTGAATTTCCTGCATTGTAGGTGGCTGGACTAGATGCCCTTGGGGTCCCTTTCAACCCTACAATTCTATGGTTCTGAACCTATTCCTTCAGTTTCAAAACTGCAGATTATCAGCAACTCTCTCTGAGAGTGAATTTCTAAATTTTGATTCAGCTAGTAATCTTCCCACAATGTTCTTCAATTAGGAGAACAGAGCAAAGCAAGATAGTTTAAAGTGGGCACGGAAATTTAGATTATTTATTTAAAATAAATGTGCAGTTGCAACCTTCAAGAAGTGAGCCAAGTTCAGATAGTCATATGTGGATTCACAGAGGCTGCAATTTACCAAACCAAGTATCTTCAATTCAATCCTGTGACAATTAATCATTCACATGACACTACTTCAAATATACAGCAGTTTCTTTGGGTAAAAGCCCCAGTTTCCGCAATATTTCACACTGCTTTAGACCCAGTGAGAAAGGCAGTAATGTCTTGAACATGGTTGAGAATCACAGTAATGAAAGAAAAACTGTAATTTAGTGCTTGTAGAGGTTCTCTAAGAAACTGACCAATAGGTTTTTTTCTCCTCAAAAGATAGTTCTAAACAGGACCACAAGAAAATAAACAAACCTTATAAAAATAGCAATGTGCCCCATGCTGCTTCCATTACTAATGTCTTCTGCCTCTGAAAGAAGCTTTTTCATGATTGAAAGTTCTCCCAGAAAGTTTACTGTAATCCCTTTACTCTGTGCCTTTTGCTGTCAATTAAAAACCTGTTTCCTCAGACATTTACTGGGTTACTTCAGTGCTAATTGGTTGAGATTTGAAAGTTATTTATTGTCAATGTAATTTTTATTGTGATTTTTAAGGTGTTGTTTTAGAAAATTTATACACTAAACATACGAGTATTGTTGCAATAATTATAGCAAATCATCACTGTGTATTCTATTTACCAATGGCATAACAGAGGCCATAAACTAGACACTTAAGTGACAGTAAAGATCATGAAGAAATTGCATTCTTCAGATTAATTCTTGGCTTATATGAAAAGCTTAAAAAGGCAAAAGAGACAGATGTAACTACTAGCAGCATATATTATGTATGTTGACTCAGTATTTTGAGTGACAATTCCATCTATGCCTCATCAACACTCTTTGCAAGGCACAATATGATAGCTTATTGTCAAGCTTAATATTCAAGAGAAAATGCATGAACATTTCTGCCACTATAAGCATTAGTTCCATAAGAGATAATAAATCAGGCTCTTTGGTATTCTTTACATTCATGAAGGAAGAGAGAATGAATTTAATGCCAAGAAATATATTCTAGTATGTGGTGATTCTGAGGCAGGGAGACTAGACAATTACAGCATAGCATTCCAGAGAACGCACAACTATCTACAAAGGTCCCACTTGGGTATTTGGCAACACACACACACTAACAAAAACAAATACACCCAACTGAGACACCGCAAAGGATCTATCAATTATAAAAATGACTTCATAAGGATCCATGATAACTAATCTGCATTATTTGTATACATCTGTAGAACTAATGAATAGGGCATATTAAAAAGCAGCAAAAATCATGACATTTCTGCCCATCTGATTAATTATGTTAGTAAGTCTTTACAAAGTCCATGTCTGCATTTTGTCTAGGGCAGGTATTATTTCTATGGATGAAACTCTATTACTGCACATATTACTATAATGTACCCTTTTTATTTTCAGTCATCAAAATTGTCTCTTATTTTCTAATGTGTGAGAGAAATAGAACAGTAAGAATAATGGGCTGTAATAAGATTAAAGCTCTGCCTGTAATGGTAAGCAGGCTTGATGGTGGGTCATTTTTCTTTCAGATTTCTATCAATATGGAATTCTGTCTTCGTAATTAAACATTCATTTGTCTAATACAAGATAACAAGGGAACAGATAATCCAGTGGGCTCCATTTCCAATGCCATGGTCTATAAAATATGCATTTTGGTAATATGCCCAGTTGTTAATTTTTTCATAAAGTGAACCATTGAACCACATGTGTTGAAAACTGGTAAGGTTTTAAGCACAAGTTCAGGACTATAAAACACAGAAAAGCATACATCCAGCAATGTAGTGGTGCCTTCTAGAAAATGTATTAAGAGTACATTTGTTCTGTGTAGAAGGGAAAATTATGCAGAATTGCAGGTAATGTTAACTCATTGAGGTCTGTGGAGTACATTTTATAAATGAAGTTAGTTGTAAACTAACTACAAAAAATACAAAACAGTAGAAAAGACAGTCACTAATAAGCCTTTAATCACTGAAATGCATGTCAGCTGCAAAAAAATCTACATTTTTTAAAAAAACAATATTGTGCTACATGACTGAATCAACTAATCACATTCATTATATGTGCTATAGCAACCAAACCTAGGGCAGCAATGTGATAATGTTCATGCATGAAACACCTATGCTAATGCAGTGATGCTGGAGTGACTATTGGATAGGGTGGGGAAGACCCTGGTTCAAGCTTCCCATCTCAGTCATGGAAGTCACTGGAAACCTTGGGCTATTATTAACCTTCTCTTAGACTAATCTATCTCACAGGGTTTCAGTGGGGATAAAATGGAGAGGAACCATGAAATCTGGCGTTTAGCTTCTTGAAAGAAAAGCAGTACAGAAATTGAAGAAACTAAATATGTATGTTGCAGCAAAACTAGATGCCTTCATGTGCCCCACCTGCAATAAAGCATGCCTCTCCTGCATCTGTCTCTACAGTCACGGCAGGTGCTGTAACTCTCCAGCAGTTTGACTTTACCTACAAAGGCACACTCTTCCACTGTCTCCTGAGACAGACGGATGCCAACAAGTGAAGAGATATGCCAAAATTAAAAACTTGGAGAGAACTCCTGAAAGACAGCTGTGCTTTCATTGAATACTCACCTTGAAAAAATCAAAATGAACAAACAACACATCAAATTGGGTTTAAAATGCCCATCACTACTTACTGCTGACAAAATGAACAAAGTATTGCCATATTGCTATTCAGCATTATGAGCAATGTAATATATATATATTTCTCTGAAATGACTGCTTGGATATAATCATAAATCATTAGCAGTCTCGGGAAGACTAGTAGGTGACCTTTTTAATTATTCCATGATTAGTCATGGTTTTTTGAATTTATTTTATTCATAAGAATATTTCTAAACTGACAACTCGTAAGAAAAATATACTGATTTGCAGTGAGCACTGGGAATCTATTGAGTAATTTTCATTTGTTCTCTCCAAATAAACATGTATTAAGGTAAGCTTTCTTGCCTTCAAGATTTTGAAAACCTGCAGTACTGTAATAGCTAAGTTGCTATAGCTCTGTGGCAGTTAAGCAAATAATGTAACATTTATTCTTAAAACTCTTTACTAGCATGCACAGCTTTAATAGAGATAGTCATTTGTTCCAGGTAACAAGAGAAAAAAGAACAGTTGGTGGCACAATAAAGGAAATGAAGATGTGAGTAATGCTTAGCATAATGCCAAGATCAAATAGACTGCAACCAATTACCATAGTGTAAATGCTGCATACATATACATCTTAGGTCTTATTTTATTTTTACATTTTAGACATACTCCCAAGTTATTTAGTGAACAGTTCTATTTCATTTAGTCCTTCTCTATTGGCTATGGTTCTAAAATTTTATCCTAGAGACTACATCCTCATTGAGGTTTTCTTCCACCAGATTCACAACACTAAGCGGAGAGGGTATTAATAACATTCACTCTTCACTTATGTTGAATTCAGATTAGATGCAGGGCCTCTTATTTCTCCCCAGCTGAGGGGCCACACTAAGCTGAAACAATAGCTTTTAAGCCACTAAGAGTAAACAACCACACAGGGTGCGTTTAGTGCTTTTAAATTAACCTTAATGTGAGTTTGGCTGACACTAGGTAATCTGATAGTGAACTGTTACTGGCACTGGAAATATAGAAGGACCACTAAGGTCCTTGATGCCTGCTTCACTGGCGATATATTGCAGAGAGAAAGCAACAGTAACCA